>NC_081358.1:45649401-45955312 GCF_030684315.1 Stegostoma tigrinum
TGGAAGCTGGTTCACTGATGTGTGGCACAAGCTGAACTCAATTTGTGGACAGCAAGCTCCCATAAATAACCTTGTGATGTTGACGTGTTAATATACTTTAATTGTTAGTTGAGGGATCCATAATGGATATGATATCAGGGAGAACTCTGCTACTCTTTTTGAAAGAATGGGATCTTTTACATCTACCTTAGAGGTTTACTGCTTCATCTGAAACATGGTGCCTCTGGAAGTGTAGCCTGCAGTGTTGTAATATTTTGAAATAGCATTTCATGTTAATATGCACCTGTGCTGCTGTATGGAATAACACCAGTAGATGTGGCTGTAAGAAGGAATAAGAGAAAGAATGGAGTTATATAGTTATACATTATGTGGTAATGTATATAGATTTCATCTGCTTTACTTTTGAAAGGGATACAATGTTGTGGTTGGTTCGCTCGCTGAGCTGGTTTGTTAATTTGCAGACGTTTCATTACCCTGCTGGGTAGCATCATCAGTGCAGCCTCCGATGAAGTGCTATTGTGTTTTCCCAATTGTTATTTAAATGGAGTACATTGGAGTTGATTACCTCATTTTCTTTGTAGTAACGTATATATAGGGTCTAATTCTACAAGTTTATTGATGGCTTCTTAGTGGAGAACCAGACCTCTAGAAATTCCGGTGCTTGTCTCTGTTTGTCCTAGGATCCTGAAGTTGACTCAATTGAACTGGTGGTTCTCCTTGTCTGTGTGTATGGAGGCAAGTGTGTATTAGTCATCTCCCTTTGTTGCTAGTTGGGTGTTCATGTATTCTTGTGGCCAGTTTTCTTCCTGTCTGTCTAATGTAGTGTTTGTCGCAGCCCTTGCGTGGAACCTTGGATATTCCTTCTCATTCATGGGATGAGGGCATCGCTGGTCAGGCAGCATTTATTGCCCATCCCTAATTGCCCAGATGGCAGTTAAGAGTCAATCACATTGTTGTGGGCCTGGAGTCACATGTAAGCAAGACCAGGTAAGGATGACGTAGGGTTGATGTGGGTTTGTGTGATCCTCAGATGCCCAATAGCCGTAGGAGTCCTGTGGTCAATTCAGATACATTTTTGATGTATGATAACGTGACAAGTGTGTCAGGGTGTACTGTATCTTTCTGTTGTTGTTTGTGTCGGACCCAGCTGTTAGGGCAGCCATTGTCTTTGAATACTTGGTGGAGGTATTCTTCTTCATTTTGGTGTATTTCTAGGTTGCTGCAGTGTGCTGTGGCTCATTTGAACAGTGCTTTTATGCTTGTGGGTGTTGGGGTGTTTACTGTTGAAATTTAGGACTTGATCTCTGTGTGTAGCCTTCCTGTATGCTTTGCTCAGAAATTCCCCTTTGCCCCGCTTCGACGACTCATCCAGGAAAGGAAGCTGCTTGTTCTTTTCTTCTTCTCTGGTGAATTTGATGCCGGTGAGAGTGTTGTTTGTAAGTTGAACACAGGTTTTTTAAAAAAATGGAGATGAGGTGAACATTTTTCTCTCAAAGTGTTGTTAAACTATAAAATTCTCTTCCCCAGATATTGATAGGTGCTAGAGCATTGAATATTTTTGAAATAGGGCTACATGGATTCTTGACTGACAATGAGCCAAAAGATATAGAGGTAGATGGTAAAGTAAAGGTTACAGTCAGATCAATCATGATCTTATCAAACAGCAGTTCAGGCCCCAGGGGCTGAATGGCCTGCTCCTGCTCCTAATTCATATGTTCATTGAGGTGAGAGAACGTGACCAGCTCCCTTTAATGTTCAAGGGCATTACCATCATGAATTGTCCACTATCAACAACCTGAGATTTGCCAGAAATTGAACTGGACTAGCCAGATAAATGCTACAGCTACTAGAACAGATGAAACATTGTGGCAAATAACTTACTCCCTGTTCCCTCAAAGCCTGTCCACTATCTGTAAGGCACAAGTCAGGAGTTTGATGTAATACCCTCTACTTGACTGGATTGTCAACAACATTTAAGAAGCCTGACACCTTCAGAAAGCATGCACCCTGCTTGATTGACATCTGTCCCACCATCTTCATTATTCACACCTTTCACACTAATGCACAGTGGCAGTACTATGCACCATCCACAAGATACACTTCAGTAACTCACCAAGACTCCTCCAATAGTACCTTCCAAATCCCCAACTACTGCCAAGAAGAACGAGGGCTGGAGATGCATGAGAACACCACTATCTGCAAATTCCTTTGCAAGTCGCACATCATCCTGAATTTAAACTATATCCCATTCCATAATTGCACTGAGTCAACAGATTGGAACTCCTTTGATAGTAGGACTGTATACCCCATGGACTGCCATGGTTCAGAAAGGCAGCTCAGGAGTAACTTATCTAGGGGGCCTAGGAGTGCGCAATAAATGCTAACATATGCAGTATTGCCCACATCCCATGAATAAATTTTTTAGAAATGGCTGGTAGCTGCCTATTATTATGCCATGCTTCATTCCCATGCCTGATGCAACATACATTTATTGAGGCTCAGCACAAGTTGCTTCAAGCATGTGTCTTCTTTCTGCAGTTCCTGTCAGTAGGGTTGAATAATGATCACATGACTTATCTCAATCAATTTTCACAAATGCCCAACTTGTTTTTTTAATGCCACTACTGCTTAAGTTGTAACTGTCCCCTGGCGACAATTCCTTTTCATTGTCTGACTCATTGTGAAGGAACTAGTTTACCGTGGCTTTGGTCAAAGTCTGTAAAGAGCTTTGTAGAGACCAACATGAATATATGAAGCTTTTGCATATGGAATAAAAACAAAAATTTGTAACAATTTGGGAATGCAATCACTATTTCTACGCAGGCAACTAAAGCAGTAAGTTTGCAGACAAAAGTTAAATCTATCTTTGGAGCATTGGTTGAAGGTTAAGTATTGTTCGGACACCAGAGGAAATTCACCCTCTCTTTCAAATTGAGCCTAACAGTGTTTTTATGTCTATTTTGGTATTAATGGGAGGGTCTTGAATGAATATCTCAACACCTCCAGTATTGCATCAATTCCATGCCAGTCTTGATCATGTGTTAAAATCTGATGAAGGGCTACTGGACTCAAAATATTAACTCTGCTTTCTCTCCACAAATGCCACCAGAGGCACAGAGTTTCTCCAGCAATTTTTGTTTTTACTTCAGATTTCCAGCATCTGCAGTTCTTTATTTTCTTTTAGTTTAACGCACCCTCCCTTAGCACAGATGCACCATAATGGTGGGTATTATTATGGAAGTGATGGCAGCAATTGATGGGCACTGCACAAGCACACAGGAGAAGGTAATAAAGGCAATGAGAGTAGTGGTCAATCATCCTCCCACCTCAATCCCAGCAGAAGTGAGTAGCCCACCACTGCTTAACACCTTCATATCAAGAGCTTTGAGTGTCATAAGCAGATTGAGGCTTAGGTTTGTACAGCACAGAAACAAACCCTTCAGTCCAACTCATCCATGTCAACCAGATATCCTGGATTAATCCAGTCTTATTTGCCAGCATTTGGCCTATATACCTCTAAACCCTTCCTATTCATATACCCATCCAGATACCTTTTAAATGTAATTATACCAATCCCCACAGCCTCCTCTAGCCACCCATTTCATACACACACCACTTTCTGCATGAAAAAGGTCCCATTTAAATCTTTCCCCTCTCACCTTAAACCTACGCTTTCTAGTTTCGGACTCCTCCACTCTGGGAAAAAGATCTTGGCTATTCACATTGATCATGTCCCTCAACCTCTGATGCTCCGGGGAAAATAGCCCCAGTCTATTCAGCCTCTCCTTTTAGCTCAAACACTGCAATCCTGGCAACATGTTTGAAGACTTTTCTGAACCCTATCATCATTAGATGCTGGAACAGATGCAAAAAATTCTGTGAACATCTGTCAAAGATTCCATGCAAATTGTATTGAGCCGGCAGCAAAAGTAGAAAGAAATGCAGGATAGCGCAATGTGGTTGATTACCTTTCTATAATACTGTCAGAGGTAAGAAGCTAGTAATATTGCAGAATTAATCCATAATTCATGGAAACCTGGAAATTTAAAAGGAAAAAAATTGGAAATGAATAGACCCTGTAAATAACATTGCATTCTTGGGAGCTTTCATATTAGAAACACTGCCCAAGTTCGGTGTCAATGACTATTTTGTCAGTAATCTTAATCTCCATGGTGAAGTACTGTGTGCTTCTTTGCTTAACATCTGAGTAAATATGACTCAGCAATCATAGATGTTTTACAATAGAGGAGAATATCCTGTTCAACATCCTTCCGTTGCTCTCTGAGACAACTGTACACTTAACCTCACACCCCTGAGTTGTTCCTGTGTCCTTTTAAATATTTTGTTTTGAAATATTTATCAGACAGGGAGCTCTTGCCAGTGTCATCCTTTTATTGAAAAATACCTCATGGACATACGCCATTGTCTTCAGTCACCTGATGAATACACTGTTTATCAAATAAAGGCTCAGATTATAACAGCTATAATTTAAAAAGCCAATTGAATAGTGTTTATTTACAATTGTCTCCAAACTTTCCATTTTACAAAAAGCAAAAACAGCTTCCCAACATTGTGATATCGACCCTTGAAAATGATCTTTCAGTTCCAACATGAAAGCCATCACAGATCTCACTCGGTCACTTCACTGTTTTAAAACTAACTCTCAGCCAGAATGAAATTGGATAGATTTTTCTTTAAATTTCTGGATTTTGCCAGAAGTAACAATTTGATTGTTCTTGCCAGAATTTTTGAGGAAAGCTGTCCACAAACATCCAGCAATCTCTGTGGCACGTTTATTTTCCCTTTCCCAACAATAGCTTGTTTCTGGTGCCAAATCAAGGCCAACTCCAGGCATCCAGAGAGAGCAATGTTATTGAACAGAGTAAGCAGTCAAACACATTAAAGTTTTCTCATAGGCAACAAACCAGTATGTAAAAGCCATTGAAATAAAAGCAAAATACTACAGATTCTGAAAATCTGAAGAGTCATAAGAGACAGGAAATGTTAACTCTGTTACTGTCTTCTCAGATGCTGCCAGACCTGTCGAGTTTAACCAACATTCTATGAGTTCATTGTTCAAACCATTGATTTCCTTCATTTTTAATTTCTAAATGATACAGGTCATGAACTAAGTGAAATAGATGAAATAAAATGTCTAGTCGTAAGTACGTTTAAAAAAAATTGAAACAAAAGGAAGCTATTTAGCTTCTTAGGCCTATCCTGCCATGCAGTGAGATCATGGCTGATCCAAATCCATATAACTATGAAATACTTAAAACTTTCACTTACAAACTGTAGTTATCGAGAGAAAACAAAGAGAATGAGGCTTGTTCATTGTCTCTTATGATGTAATTGGTACACATTATGGTTTACAGTCACTATGAACCATGTGAAGTTTAGCTGCCTCTCCTTATTTAAACATATTGCCTGTAAAGGATGAGGTTCCTGGAGTTAAAGTACCTGTCAGTAGAATCAGTGCAATATAAGTTCTGCAAACAGTTTTTGATTGAAAGAATTTAGTGAAGAACCTTGTCAAATAGATAATAAATAATTTTGTTCTATGTAAATATTCTAAAAAGGACGACCAAAACAAATAGACACCATTCCCTTACATCACTCACAAACACCAAGTGTACAACCAAGCAGATTCCACTGGTCAAGTGGTGACAATGCAAATGGTACTTTCTGAGGGGTTTCCTGTGCCCATTTCTGGTCACCAAAGATTTTCCCATGCCCACATTTCTCCTCCTCAACTCTGTCCACCTCAGTCTACTGCCACTTACTTTCATATCTGACTCCATCAATGATTACTATTGGGAAAGGTGCTATCCCAACAGTGGCCACCACTCCTGCTGGGACTAGAGAGCAGCCACCAAGCAGGCTTGGTGATGGAACGTCCTCAACAGATAGGGCTTTGGAAAAAGGAAATGGGGCAAGAAGCCCCATTTGGCCCATAAAATTAATCCGCTACTGTCTAGATGCTAGATCTTGGTGATTTTACCTGGACACCATTTCCGCAACACTTGGATATCCATAAGATTGAGAAAGTATCTTTAATATCAAAATATTTGTAATTTGAAATGAGTTAATAGCCCAACAATCTCCTTTTCTGTCAGCGATAGGAGATCCCAAACAGAAGAATAAAATTCCACCCAAGGATTGATAAGTTCCCTGCTACATTTAACCTGCAGTCCTGTTCTAGTTCTCACCTGAGAGTTAATATCAAGACACTGTGTAGTCTATGCATAATTTTTTAAAGGAACATTGTCCCATCACATTTCATCAACAGATTGTGAGCACATCATGAAATCTTTGAAGCGTGTATAAATAAGCAGCAAGAGTAATTGCTTGATTTTGAAGGTGCTCCAAATGCTGGTCTTATAATTGCTTAGAAATCCATCTGCTGCACTTAATATGGCATCGATTCTGCTCTTTTGGTTTTCTTTTGGAGCCCAAGCAATCCAATTGTATATTACCGGATTCATACCATCTTAATCTGTCAAAATAATTGAAGCAGCAACAGGAAAAGTCATTTCATTTTTTTTAATAAAGATGCCTTAGTTTCAGCTTTGGATATAATTAATCAGGTCTGAAGCAGAAAGTATACACGATGGATTTAGAAAACATGTGATGATTAATTTCTGAAGGGGCCCAAGGTAATTTGTAGTTTGCTGCAATGTTGTTCCACTGTCAGCAGACATGCATTCAGCTACCTGAGCCCTAGTCTCTGGAATGTCTTGTATAAACCATTCCACCTCTATCTCTCTCCTTGCTCTTTTAAATACTTCTTAAAATCCACCTTGATCACCATGCTGGTCACTGTTCTAATATTTGCTCCCTAGGTAAGAGTCAAATATTCACTGATAACACTCCACGCTGAAATACTTAGGATCATTTTGCTACCTTAATGGCCCAAATGCTGGCTGTTGCAAAGGATCAGGCAGTTACCATGTACATAATTCAAGGCCCAATAGACTTAGGGTGGTCAGAGCTCCTGGGTCGGCAGGCGATTTTCCCCCAGAATGAATGGCCAGTCTGCCACAACTGTGGCAAAAGGGAAGAGACAAAGGCCTGTGCATCCTGGTCCCTGTCTTTGAAGACTCAGACTGCTAAACTATAGTTCACCCTGATCTGCCAACATCTCGGCTGAGCGATCTTCCTTTTCTACTGATCAACCACCATTCCCACGCCCTCACCCTCACCTTCCTGCTCACTAAATAATGGGCTTCTTGCAATTCCTGTTGTGTTACGATAGTGGAGCAGTATGGGGAAGAAGGACAGCCACTCTGCCTGCAGCCTGCCATGCATCTTCTAAACCGAGACACCTTCCTTGTATCTTCTTGCCAGCTTATCATTGATCATTTCTGTAACAAATCTTCCCCAACAAGAAGACTTAGATAAGTGAGCTGGATAAGTGAGCATGATTTGGGAACGTACTGTTTTTATACTGTATCCTTCATAGTGCTTACCACTGTGCTATAACAATAGGAATTTAGAGCACAGCCACAGACCATTTGGCTCAATTGGCCAATGCCGGTGTTGATGCTCCACGTGGACATGCTCCCACCCTTCATTATCAAATTTCATCAGCAGTTGATAAGTTCCCTGCTACATTTAACCTGCAGTCCTGTTCTAGTTCTCACCTGAGAGTTAATATCAAGACACTGTGTAGTCTATGCATAATTTTTTAAAGGAACATTGTCCCATCACATTTCATCAACAGATTGTGAGCACATCATGAAATCTTTGAAGCATGTATAAATCTATTCCTCTATTCCTTTCTTCTTCTTGTTTTCATTTGGTTTCCTCCTAAACATATATATGCAACTCACCTCAACCAATCTTTGTGGTAGATTGTTTCACATTCTTACCACACTGCATAAAGAGACTTCTCCTGAATTTCCTATTGGATTTTTTTAGTGGCAGTCTGATATTGATGACCCCTAGCTTTCACCCCCCCTGCTGGAGGAAGCACCAGCCAGAATTTAGACAGCCCTTTGTCGATAGACTGGGATGGAGGCAGAATGGCACAGGGATGTGGCAGGGGCAAGGTTTGTGTCTTGCTGCCTCATCTTTGTCAGGGATGGGAAAGATGGCAAATGGGCATCCTGCCCAGAACACAAATAAAAACCAAGGAACTGTGGATGCTGTAAGTCAGGAGCAAAAACAAAGTTGCTTGAAAAGCTCAGCAGGTCTGGCATCATCTGCGCATGAAAAATCAGAGTTAACATTTTGGGTCAGGTGGCCCTTCCTAAGAACTTGTTGTTTGCTACCAGTGGCACAGTGGCTCAGTGGTTAGCACTGCTGCCTCACAGTGCCAGGGATCTAGGTTCAATTCCACCCTCAGTCAACTGTCTGTGTAGAATTTGCATATTCTCCCTATCGCTGTGTGGGTTTCCTCCGGGTACTACAGTTTCCTTCCCCCCTCCAAAGATGTACAGGCTAGGTGTATTGGCCCCACTAAATTGCTTGTAGTGTTCAAGGACATGTAGATGGAATGGGTCTGGGTCGGCTGCTGTGAAGGTCAGTGTGGACTTAAGATAATAAAATGTGAGGCTGGATGAACACAGCAGGCCAAGCAGCATCTCAGGAGCACAAAAGCTGACGTTTCGGGCCTAGACCCTTCATCAGAGAGCAGTGTGGACTTGTTGGGCCAAAGAGCCTGATTCCACACTATAGGCATTCTATGATTTTTCTTTGGACCTAACATAATGCCATGTGTTGGCGACATTGTACACATGTCAATGTAATCCTGTTCTTTTGTACTTTAAGTACACATGACAATAAACCTAAACCGAAACCTAAACCCAATATTCAAACTCAGAACAGATTAGTTGTACACACTTGCGTTTGAACATTTGATTGGCATGGACATGGCCCACAAAGAGAAACCTAAACCTGGCAGTGTCCCAGTGAGTTCTGCAGTGGGGTGTAGTCTTCCTTTTCTGAAACTCCACTGCCCTGCAGCAATGATGTCACCTGCCTTCAGTGACATCCTACCTTCCATTGGGCACTGGGTCTACCAGACTCCCATCACAAGGAGATGGGATGCACAAAATATTCCAGTTTCTAATCTTATTTGAGCAAAAGGCTGGAATTGTACACTGCATAAATTGGCAAACACACCAAACTAAAGAGAGCTAAGAACATTTGCTATCATGTGGAGCACTTACCTCTCTTCAAGGGCAAATACCATCACCCCAATCCTCCAGGTGTAACACCCGACAGGTAGGTGTTTGTCATCATTTGTAATAGGGCCACTAAATTCAGGTCATCTCCTACTTTCAGGGCAAGTGGAGTTGAGATCTCAGCCTCAGGCATAATATTCAACCTATCTTCTCTAACTTTACCGTATCAAACCCCTTCATAATTTTATTTGACCTCTATCAGGTCACCTCAGTATTCTCTTTCCTGCAGAAAAGAACAACAGCCTGCTCAGTCTTTGTTGACAGTTTGCACCCTTGTTGTTCCGATGGCATCCTTGTCAATTGTATTTTGCACTGTCTTCAGTGTTTCCATATATTTCATGAGAGTTGAGACTTGTTCATAGCCATTGAAGTGCAGCCTACCAAAACTCTACAGATGTTTAACACAACTTCCATTGTTTTTGAACTCTATTTCTCCAGAAATGAATCATGGAAAAATTCATATTCTAATGGCTCTGTTCCTGTATTAGTACAATGAATGTACAAAAACAGGCTTCGGCCCAACTAATCTACCCTGATGTTTCTGCTCCATGCCAGCTTTCGCCCACCGTCATTTATCAAGTTCGAGCCTTCCATTCTTTTTTCCCTTATGTAATTAAGTTTCCTTAAAATACATTTATGCTATTTACTTTAACAGCTCCATGTGTTAACAAGTATTCTTAGCTCCCCTGGCTTCGTGTGTTTGCTAATTTATGCAGTGTACAATTCCAGTTTTTTGCTTAAATAATATGAGAGGCTAGAATGTTTCCTGCATCCTTACCCCTTGTGATGGGAATTGCTGACATTCCCAGCCTAGATAGGTTGATGTCCTGATATTCTATGAGTTGCCTTTTTACAGTTTGGAAATCTGAAATTTAGGAAATGTTCAAAACCAGTGAAAGATCTAGTGAGAACTGGCATCTGTTAAATGCACCAATAATCTTAAATAAAGCAATCTGGTGCTGTGAATGTAGCCGCGATGGAGGAACAACTCTTTTGGAAATTACTATCTTGGTATAATTGCAGCATTGATAGATTGCTTTATTTAGAATTTCCAAACTGGTTAGACTTGCATGGGGAAATTTGTAATTTTATGTCTATGAGGCAAGTATCAAAATTTAGTGAAGGCAATAACGTTTATCAACTGCATGTACTGTCACGTGACTTATGCCCAAATTTCCAGGGTGAAATCTAACTAAATCATAGCGCAATATTGTAATCCACATTTATCCATTACCAGCTCTGCATAGAGCTATTTAACATTTGAAAGTGAATCAGATGCTTCAAGGAAAGATCCAAATTCAGAATCAACACCTCAGGATTGAGACACCAACTGGATTCTACAAAGGGAAACATTGCACAGGGTAAATTAAAACTGCGGAGAATACAACTCATTAATCTGTGTCTTTTTTCTCATTACTGCTTCCTAGTTCCTTGGACCCTTTTCCCAGGAGCTCCAAACTTTGGCACTACTTATTGGTCAAGGAAGCATGAGAATTTTAAAAATAAATTCTATTCATGTGAGACAGAATTAGAAAAGTAAGAGTGATATTTCTCCCTGCCAAAAGTTAAAAATTCATCTTGGGCCAGGGGAAAAGCATTAAATTAATGAGGCCAAATATAGGCTAGGGCTAGAAGTAAAAAATGGAGTACTTACAGCTGACAATGAGCATTGCCACCATAGCCAACAGACACCAGAAGGTGCAGCTAAGTAGCTGCAGAACTCAGTGAGAAGCTTTAACAAATTGGGAGGATATCACACAAAAGAAAAGAAAGCACATTCAGAATGAGAAAGCAATGCTCTAACTGCAAGAGGATGAATCACTTTTCACACAAGTGTTAAGCTGGAAAGAAGCAAAGCGAGCTAATAAAGATGGAGGCTTGAGGGGTGTCAAACAATGTTTCTGGTGAACCACTCAACTTCACACTGCAGATTGGTAATGTCGGGTCGAAACAGTGATAAATGGTTTATGATTGTCAGAATGATGGCTGCAGAAGGAAAAGTATTGAGTGAATATGAAAGGTCGGGTAAACACTGGTGCTTCATGCATCTTGAGACTTTCAGACCTGTGCAAAGTGGTTGTCTTGGATCACAGAGTGTTTCCAAACAGTTCTTCAGATTCAGTTAAATGTAGCTATGAGAAGACTCGAGAACACAAATTTACTTAAATATAAAAATTTATTAAGTAAATAACAAGAATGAAATAGAAAGGAACATTTATTAAATAAATAAAATAATAAAAAAGGAAGAAATGAAAACAATAAGCCTCGTACCATTCTGACCATCAGGAAAGCCTCAATCGATGGCTGATCCAGAGGCTTAGGTTCATTCCTGGCCCTGTTTGCAATCCCCCTCCAAGGTGAAGTCCAATGGCTTAGAACGAAACTCTCTCTCTTATACTGTGTAACAAACAGCAAGTACAGAAAATCAAGTTTGATTGTGCCATCTTTGGCACTTACTGGAATGTTCACCATGGGCCCTTATATTACCAGCAGCCTCCTGTGCTCCACCAAAGGATTCTTGAGGTCCAGGTAGATAACATCCATTGGCTCTCCTTGGACTAACCTGTTCGTTACCTTCTCAAAGAATTCAGACAGATTTGTCAGGAATGACCTTCCTTTGTTGAAACCATGCTGGCTTTGCCCGATTTTACCATGTGCTTCTAAATATTTAAAAATCTCATCCTTCACAATGGACTCCAAAATATTACCAATGACCCAGTTCAGACTAATCAGCATGAAATTTCTTATCTTTTGCCTTACTCCCTTAAACAGGAAGGTTACATTAGCACTTTTCCAGTCCTCTGGTACTCACCTGGACTCCAGTGATTCCTGAAAGATCACTAATAATGCTTCCACTATCTCTTCAGATATCTCCTTCAGAGCTCTGGCATGTAGTTCCGCTGGCCCAGGTGATTTATTCACCCTCAGATCTTTTAGTTTTTCGAGCACCTTCTGCTTGGTGATGGTCTCCATACTCAGCTCTGCCCCTGATTCTATTGAATTTTTGGTATATTACTCATGTCTTCCACCATGAAGACGGACGCAAAGTACTCATTTAGTTCCTCAGCCATTTCTTTGTTCCCCATTACTACTTCTCCAGAATCAATTTCCAGCTGCCAATGTTCCACTTTTGTCTCTCTTTTGCCCTCTATATATCTAATGAAACTCTTGCAGTCTTCTTTTATATTACTGTCTATATATTTACTCCTCATGGTTAATCTTTTCTGTCCTTATTTCTTTTCTCATTGTCATCTGTTGGTCTTTGTAAGGGTCCCAACCTTCTAGCTTCCTGAAGGCTTTTGCCACATTATATGCTTTCTATTTTGCTCTTTTGCTTTGTCCTTAACTTCCTTTGTCAGTCATGGTTGCCTCATCTTCTCTTTTAGTATGCTTCTTTCTCATAGGGATGAATTTTTGCTGTGACCCGAAATTACTCCCAGAAACACCTGTCATTGCTATTCCACTGTCTTTCCTGCTAGGCTCCTGTCCCAGTCAATTCTGGTCAGCTCATCCTTCATGCCTCTGTAGTTGCCTTTATTCAACTTTCATACCATTACATCTGAATCCACCTTCTCCTTCTCAAATTGGAGAGTAAATCCTATCATATTATGGTCACTGCCTCCTAAGGTTCCATCACATTAAGTTTCCGTATCAAATCTGCCACATTGCACAACACTAAATCCAAAATTACTTGTGCCCTGGCGGGATCCCCCACAAACTGCTCCAAAAAGCCATCTAGTAGACATTCCACATGTTCGTTTTCTTGTAATCCACTACCAAGTTGATTTTCCCAATCCACCTGCATATTTAAATCCCCCATGATCTCTGTAGATGTTAACCAGCTGCTTTGTCTTCCACTGGCCATTACACTTGTTGTAGTTTTACCCCTTCCCCCCACCCCAACTTTCTACTCTTAAAGTCCTGTTGACCAACAAATTTACCCCTTTCACTAGAACATAGGCCTCAGCGCAGTTCAGGTGGAGACCGTCCCAGCGGTACAGATCCTTCATATTCCAATACTGATGCCAGTGCCCCATGAAAAGGAATTCTTCTTTCCCACACCAATCTTTTAGCCATCTGTTTACTCCCCTTATTTTCACAACCGATTTACATGTGGCTCAGACAGTGATCTGGAGCCCATTTCTAAAGAAGGGCCCAGACCTGAAACGTCAGCTTTCCTTCTCCTCTGATGCTGCTTGGCCTGCTGTGTTCATCCAGCTCTACACCTTGTTATCTCAGATTCTCCAGCATTGACTGTTCCTACTATCTCTGATTCTGGAAATTATAACGCTTGAGAACTTGTTCTTTAATTTAGTTCCTAGTTCCTGATAATCCCTGAACAGGTCCTTTTTCCTATCTTGCCTATGTTATTTGTCCTGATGTGGACCACAATGACAGAATCCTGCCCCTCCCTCTCCAATATCCTTTCAAGCCAGTCAGGGATGTCCTTCATGCTGGCACCGGGCAGGCAACATATAATGTAGGACTCTCTATTGTGTTTACAAAGGATACTATCTATTCCCCCAATTGTAGAATGCCCTTCAACTACAACTTGGCTTTTTGCTTTCCCACCTTGAATGGCCTCCTGTACCATGACGCAGTGGTCAGCTGGCTCATCCTCCCTGCAGTCCTTTTCCTCATCCTCTCAGGGAACAAGTGCCTCATAACTGTTGGACAAGGTCAAGGGCTGAGGCTCCTCTGTTCCTAAGTGCAGGGTCCCTCTACCCGTCTTGCTTACAGTCATACCCTGCTGTCCCTGATCACTGACTGAATTTGTGGCACTTAATCTACCTCCTGAAACAGAGCATCCAGATAACTCCCTCTCCTGATGTGTCACAGTGTCTGAGTCTCAGACTCCCGATCATCAACTCCTCCCTCTGACTCTGCTCCTGAAAACAAGGCCTTATCATACAAGTCATGCCAAACAAACTAGATGTCACAAAATTTCAGCATGGAAATTGGAGTGAGTGCCTGCAACTTACTCCAAAGTATCTCCAATATGGACACCAGGCATCAACATGCTCTACAGGCATAGGTGCACATCCCACATTGGCATCCAACATGCACCACCCTGTGAGAACCCTCATGGCACATTGCCATTCCACTTACAATTCACTTCAGTGTTGCACCTCAAACTGCACCATTCACTATCATTGTAATACTGCAGCAAGGACACTGTGCACTCAGGGACATTCATCCAGCACATGGGTTGGACCAGACTGCAAATCCAGCCTCTTTGCTCACTGTCATAGTGCGCTGTCACTCTGAACCTATCTGAATCTTCAGAGCATTGCTGCCTTACTTTCTCTTGCCTTGCTGTACCTTCCCTTCCTCCGCCAGAGTTTCCATGGCTATATTGTTTCTGTCTTGCCTTGCTGTTCAGTACAGATATAAAGCCATGAAAACTGTCCTGGTTGTCAGCAGGTCTCCGGTCAAGGGACATAGCCTTCATTCAGGGCTTCCTGGCAATGTAAGTCAAGGGACAGCCTCCAATACCAGTCCAGGGGCTTGGAAAAGCCACTCAGGGCAGACAGGGTCAGGATGGCATCAGATAATTGAGCTGGATGTCAGGTAGTCCACCACCCATCTTGAGACTTGATGCTTTATTGGGGATTTTTTCCTCCTAGAATGAGAGAGGCACAAGTTTTACAGGAAATGGCAGTGGGTAGTACAGGTTGGTGCAAGTGAGGAGATGTCCCAGGAAAGTGCACAGGGGGCATGCAGGGCCAGTGATGTCAAATGTAATAGTGGAGTGAGAGCAAGAGAGGGAAACTGATGCAGGCAATAATGCGAGTGGTAGACATGAGCTTTGGTGAGAGTACAATAACAGAGGTAGAGTGAGTATGAAATATCAGACAGAAGGTGCTGGCAATTATGCTAGACACTGAACTAGAAGCAGCTTTCACTCAAGTCAAGCAATTTGTGACAAATTGCTCAACAACCCTCAAAGTCATCAGACTATCAGACACAGGTCCAGGTTGGCATGGTCAGGTACAATGGCCTCCTTTGCAGCTTCTGAGTGAAGAGGAAGTCCAGCATTGGTAACATGCCATTCAGGCCCTTGCCCACTAAGTGGGATGACAATAAACCCTTGTGTACACATCTTGGGCAAATGACAGGAACTGTGCATGGCAGCTCTGATTGACATTGCTTGTCGTTGTGCACAATGGATTATAAAGATAGTGCAGGTCAAGATATATCGGTCATTCAGTGGATAACTGGTGAGTAGTGACATGTTGTAGGAATAGCATGTGGCAAGATGGGAGTAGAATTAGACTTGACAGATGCCATAGATGCAGGGTAGATACCTAAACATGCCCGTTTAGTAAATTATGACAATAAATCACACTGGGCATGGCAGCAAACATCCCTTCAAAAATTTCAATGCAACTTGCACTGATCAAAAGAAATAATATTCAGCCTATTGTTTTTGTTCATGATTGATAATTCATGTAATTCATGTCTTTATGATAGAAATGGATATGTTGATTTGTAAGAGAATCAAAGGTTATGAGGAGAGGCAGGAGAATGGAATTGAGAAACATATCAGCCATGATCAAATTTTGGATGTGCCAAAGTGCCCACTTCTGTGCCATATCTTTTCATAATTTTCTTAATTGACCATGTGTATTAGGTAACTTGTTTGTTTTCTGCAATGCTGCGTCTCTAACAGTGCAGCACTGCCTCAGTATGACACTGAAGTGGCAGTCTTGAATTTTGTGCTCAGTCACTGGACACATAATATAAATCACAAGATTTGTTAGTCTGCTAATTAATAAGGAAGCATTCCTCACATTATAGCCCTAATGAATCCTTCACATTCTTTTCTCCTCATCTTGCTTTTAAACCTGCTCTGGAAATACCTCCCTAAAGGCCTCCACATTATGAATTCTCCAACTTCCACACCCTCCTTACAAACAAGACCTTTGGCCATGTATTGCATTATCCTTCTCAGTATCTCACTTTTCACAGTGTGCTCAATTCTATATAATTACATTTCTGACAAATTTTCAACATTGGAAGGCAGTATATGGTTTCAGGTTGTAGTTATAATCTGAATGACAGGTCAGGAAAAATCTCACTAGACCTAAAGTCAGCATTGGTTATGAATGATAAATGCTAATTTTTTTTGTCAGACAGTAGGGGTTCCTTCGACCTAGACAAGAAAAGCAATGGGAGATAAAGAAAAAAAAGTCTTGAACATTACTTTCATCACAATTTGAGCTGCAACATTTTCAGCATTTTCATTTTACAAATCCTGCCTTGGTTTTGGATGAGTTTCAATGTAAATGGTCTCAGTTGGAATGCATTAGTTAAACTACTTAATTGCAACATTTGAAAAAGCATTTAGTAATCCCGTACTCTGGATAATGTGTGTCACATGAGACTGCTTTACTAAGCAACTTGTCAATAATAGTCACCAGGAACGGAAGAACATGAGAAAATTGCAGTTATTTGTATAGCAGAAAAAAAAGGTCTTCTAAATGGTTTCTTGACAACACAGCCACACGCATGGTTCGCAACTCCATGTGAAAGATTTCAATTTACGAATGAACTATGGAAATTCATGATTTCTCAATGGGGCAATATTTCTCTATTGACATTCTAAATTACTTCAGTTATTTTGTCAGCAGCAAAGTGACATTTCAAACATATTACCCTTATCAATTGCAATAAATAATTTGCCTTATGCCTGATAAGTAACTATTGACAAATGCTCAAAGAAACCTATGATGTTCAAATCAGTTTAATGATAGCAATGGAATGATGACAAATCACTGACAGAACATATTACATCCTAAATGCCAATGTCTGCAGCAAAATAAAAAGCAAAATCAACTCTGTAAAACTTACTGGCAGTGACCTGCAAACACAGGTACTGCCTATTTATTAAGCACATTTTTCTTTTAATGTTTATGTCCCATGGTCTGAAACTTTTGACAATATTCTTTCTATCAATACTGAAGTATCCACCAGTTTTACCATCCCTTGTTTGAAATCATTGTTAAGTTTAGATTTCATGCAAAGGTCTTGTGATCTTCTCCTATCCTGAAAGAAAGATGTATATTTTTATAGTGGCCACTTGATGGTACATGTGTTTTACAACCAACAAATTACTTGTGAAATGTAATCATTGTTGCGATGTTGGAAATATGGCCCTTGATTTGCAAACACCTCCTGCAAGTGTCCATATAAATGTGCCCAAATAATCAATTTTTGTTATGTTGATTGATCGATGAATATCGATGATGGTGCCAGCTCTTCTTTGAAGTAAGGATCTTTTACCCCATTGGGCAACATTCCAAATGGAGCAGAATGCCACTTGCTTCTTCCAAAGTACCTGCTCTACCATATTAACACAGAGCATGATATCAAAACTGTGGAGTTGCTTCCGTGTTTGCCATTATTGCTCATCTGCAAAGGGTTGAGTCATGTTGAATAAAAGTTGTGTTAAAAAAGAAGTGATCCAAATGGACTAACATGCTCCTTTGAATAGAATGTATTTTCTTTCTTCTTCTTTTTAAAATTAAGATAGTTGCACCAGCAATTTTATAATATTCTCGGAACCACAATGTGCACCAGAGAATGTTTATATCATAGGAAGTCATACTTGACATTTTAACGCTAGAATTTAGCATGCATCTGTCTATGATTTTTATTTGGCCATTGTTGAATCCCTGTACAATAAAAAGCAAGGCTGACATGCAATACCAAAGTAATGCTGCACTACCAGTTGAGAGTTAAGCTGGGAATCTGTGATCTTGGTGATAACAGAGGCAATGGTCTCTTTAGCCAATAACTGTAAAGCATAAAGACAGAAACAGAGAAATGATCGAAAAAGAAATAGGCTTAATTAAAAACAAAACTGGATACTGAAAGGTAAATAAATAGAATGAAAGATGTTTTTTAATTCATTCACGAGATAGAACGTCACTGGCTTGGCCAGCATTTATTGCCCATCCCTAACTGCTCTGAGGAAGTTAAGAGTCAGCCACATTACTATGGATCTGAAGAATAAGAGAAATAAATAGAGATAGTCATTTTTTTTTATAATACTGAAAACCTATAGGTGCAATTTCAAAGCTGTAGGAATGAGACAGTTACGATCATTCCCTTTCTCAGCTGAAAGGTTGAGCAGCATTGCGGAAGCAGAAATCTCATAATTGAAAGTATTCTTAGCCATTGAATATCAGGCCTAAAGTTCAGTGCAATCTTAACTAGTTTTACCACTGCACATTGCAGCCATTTGTAGATATTCTCAGGAAGGCTGAGGGTGAGCTTAGGTTGTTGCAAGACTAATGCTGGAGTGGCACTAAGCATACAGTAATTTGTGACAATGCACAACTGACAGGATATCGCTTCCTAGACACATGCTGTTTGTTTATTTACACACAGAGAACACTGAGTACTGTGAAATGTGCCACTATTGTCCCAGCAAGTTCTCAGTCATTCATAAAATATGATGTTCATCCCTGATTAATCAGTCTACTCTTCATACATATGCATTAAGGGAGTTGATATTTGTGTATACGCCTGGTATCATGGTGTATTCTCATTGGTGGTTTCAGAAATTGTGAAATTATTAACTTGTTTTAGTTAGAGTTACACATTTACAGATATTTGGATAACGTTCCAAGTAAAATGTGATTAAAATACTAGCTAGTAGTTCAAATTTAAGTGCTGTCTTGAGTGACCCCAAGTCAATTGGAAACTTGATTCACTGACTTGGTTGACTATTAGGCAGCTGGGCTAAATAACTCTCAGGTAATATTGTTCTACTGTTAAAGGCCATTTTCTGATCAAATGTCTACCAGAGTCAGTCAAGAAAGGGAAGGATATTGCAAAACAGCACAAAGACAAACGGTACCAATTGAAAACAAAAAGTCATAAAACTTACTGAAATAACTCCACAGACAACAGTATCCTGTCACAAGTCACCCTTTACTTACATGTGGCAAGCCCTTGGCACTGATCCAGCTCTCTTAG
This sequence comes from Stegostoma tigrinum, assembly GCF_030684315.1. Lineage (NCBI taxonomy): Eukaryota > Metazoa > Chordata > Chondrichthyes > Orectolobiformes > Stegostomatidae > Stegostoma > Stegostoma tigrinum. Next base: position 45,668,577 of record NC_081358.1, read on the forward strand.
AGCCAGCTCACAGAGTGAGCAGAATGTCTGGGCACTCCTGTTCTTATCTGTCAGCCAGGGCTCCCTGATTGTACCAGATTAACAGCCCCAATCAGGGAACTCATATTCTATGATGGCCACCTGATTGACCTTGTTATAATCACTAGAAATTCCATACAGAAATAAAATTTGTGATGGTAGTGTTATGCGGTGGTGGGCAGCAGGTGGTGGGTGGGGGTTGTAAACAGAAACTAGATCTCCATGGTAAAAGCCCAATAAAATGTGCTTTACTCCATGTGGAATTGAGTGACACTTGTTTCACTCCCAGAGCTGTAACCCGTGCTGAATGATGCCCGTTAATATGATTAAGGCAGTCAAGTTAACACATTACTCTCCCTTGGCAATCGACTATGTAAAGTTGAGGGTTTCACAAACTGCCCTGCATACTGATGTGTACAGGGAATAGGATCCTGGGAGCAACCTTGTCATGATGTCATGGTGATGCAGATCAGTAGGAATAATTTGTAAGATTTGGGTAGGGCTAGGACAGTCTAGAAGGAGTGCTGCAAGACACAACCGAGTCATACTCTCTGAAAGAGACAAAGAGAGCGCATGGACCTGAACACTGAAGAAGATAGATTAGTGATTATCTATTGTAACTACAAGGTAGAGCCAAGTATAAGATTACCATGTACGATAGTATTTGACATGAATGTTTAATACTCTAAGTTTGAAAGTAAGCCTTGAACTTCCTTTCCGTTTGATCAGTCTGCCTCAAACCCAAAAACATGTCACATGATATAAAAACACACATAAAAGGACAGCGAATACTCTGGCTAAGAAAGTGGGGTAGAGCAGAATCTTAGAATATCACTTTTCTTGACCTATCCAACAGACACTGGCTTACAAAGCCTTATGCATTCAACGAAATGGCCGTTTAATAGAGTTCCAGTGGGTATGTAGGTGACACCTAAGGCTGAGGTGTTTTTGATTAATCAATGTTGTTGCTTATAAGAGTTAGGTTCAAAGGCCTCTAAGCAAACATAGTACAATATATCCTTAAACTAATCAGGTTTTGCTCTTCAATTCCCAAGAAGCCATAATGGATTAGAAACATTAACTCTGTTTTCTCAAAATATGTTGCCAGACCTTCTGAGATTTTTAAATCACAGAAGCATCGAATCCCAACAATGAGGCCATTCGGCCCATCAAGTCTGAACTGACCCTCGGGACAGCATCCCACCCAGAACCAATCCTCCACCCTACCCCTTTAAACATGCATTCACCATGATTAACTTCCTAACTCACACATCCCTGAGCACTATGTGCAATTTAGCAGAGCTAGTTAAACTAACCTGCATGACTTTGGACTGTAGGAGGAAACCAGAGCACCCCGCTGAAACCCACAAAGGCATGGGAAGAGCATGTAAACTCCACACAGTCACTGAAAACCCCTTTACCTGTCCTTGTTTTGCTGCTTTGCTTATTACTCCCACAGGTCCACCTCATTTTTTTGTTACCTTAGGAATTCAGTAGTGCCTGTGAGGATGAGGAGGCTGATGTGTTTACTAAATGAGGGGATGCTACACACTCTGAGAAAGTCCACAAAACACATGCACATTTGCCTGAAAAAAAAATTGTTGCTTCAAAGAATATCACAGAAAGTAAAACTCCAAGGGCATGCAATATTGCATAAGTGTGACTGTGGATGTAGTACATTGAAAATTGCATTGCACACTTGAAGCAACAATGCACACATATGCCAGTAGGGGGAGTATGCTTGTGGAAGAAAATCAATAACAAATGATCCATATTCACCAACTGAGCAGCTGTAATTCTAACTTAAATATGTATCCATTTCAAGAATTTTACAAGATTTTTACAGGCCATGTTTAGAGTAACAACAGGAAAACTTTCTCTTCATTACAGACATCAATGGAATAAGTGGAAGCTTCCATAAAATCTGCAACATCCCGAAATGCAAAGAGCAATCCTTACTCCTCGATAAAACCAGATTACTGCTGTAGCTGCAGTAAGAACAAGGGCGGACATTGTTATCATTAGACATCAGTTCTAAAGAAGAGTCTTTGACTCAACACGTTAAGGATATTTCTCTCTCCACAGATGCTGCCTGGAAAGCTGAGTTTCTCAGTGTTTTTAGACATCATCAGTTCAACTGGAATTTAGATACAGACCGTGACTTCTGCCATTGTATAGACCAATCCTGCTAATCCTTATGTCCAGAACTGTTTAGAATACTGGTAAAAGGAACAAATCATCAGCAGTTTTTAGGCTTATATTTTCCATTTCGTCTCATACTGAAGAATAGCTGATATAATTATCAGACACACAGGATTCATTACAACCTGTGTGTTTCAATCAGGTATAGGAATACTGGCAAAATGATCATAGGCAGCACTAACACACAATCGTAAATTCAGACCCAATTTACTGGCCAGAAAAACAATTGGCCCCAATTTTCAGCTGTGGAAACACTGAGAAAAGGTCTGGAATTGTGGGAGACAATGACTGATAAGGAACATAACTTTCAGAGTCACAATGTAAGTATGTGTTTTTGTTCAAACCTGATTCCCTGCTGAGGGAAAGCCAGAGAGGCATGTGTTCATAAAATATCTAAAAATGCTGCTTGACAGTGACACAAAACAGATTACTTGAGTAAACAGTAGATCACACTGTGTGAAGAAAAAAAAACTTACCAAAAATTCACGTCATGTAATATAAATGTGTGTCACTTTGATACATCATTCAGCATTTGTCTGAACCAATGTGTTTGAAATTAAGTGTACAATGTCATCATTCTTCTCTGCTATCTCTGGCTTCGCATGCCCTAAAGCATGGTTCATTTCTGCCGAGATCTGAGCTACATGCTGCATCTTTATAGTTTACCAGCCCCTGGATTCAATTCTGGTTTCTGGATGCTCTTAAAAATGAAGACAATCACAGGTCCATCTGTTCTTGAAGAATACAGGAAGACAGGAAGGGTTCCAAGTGAGGAAATTCCAACTCTAGTCAATGGCTTTGAAGCACAAGACCAAAAAGAACAGGAAGGAAAATCAGAAAAAGCAAATGGTGAATGTTAAACTCTTGACCAGTATTCATCATAATAGATGATGAAAGGGATTTAGAATGTTATAATGGACTGTATTTGCTACAAGAATATGCTCTCTTTAAACCAATTTTTTCCTTATAATCTGGTTTGTCCCTCTGCACAGTAATGTTGCAATGGCAGAGGGACAGTCTTTTGATGACATCAGCTAAGGTGTCCTCCGTCTGCTTAGGAGCCAAAATGATAACTGCGAGAAGAACCGTAAGGTGTTCTCTTGATTGCTGAAGTTCACAACTCACCAATTTCATTAAAGATAAAACAAAGATGATGCTGAAGTTCTGAAACACAAACGGAAATTGCTGGAGAAATTCAGCAGGCCCGGCAGCATCTGTGGAGACAAAGATGAGTTCATGTTTTGAGTGCCATGAGCCTTCTTCATAACATAATACCATGAGGGTGCTGTTTTAAGGTCTATACTATGTGTAAATTTGCTGTCACTTGTAGCTACCAAAAAACATTGAACATATATCAAACTAATTGACTAGCTTCAAGCACTTTTGCTCCGAACATATAAACTCAAATATACAAAAGCAAGTTAGTTTAATTGATTCTTTTCTCCCTTCATATTTTTTCATCAGATGGGGGCACCACTGACAGGCCACCATTTGTTATTTGTAATAACTCAGGAAGCCCAACTGGGAAGGAACATTCTTTATTGTTGCACACTAAAATAGAGCCACTACTCATGGCATACAAAGGCTAATTCCAGACCAGGACAGATGGTTCTGCAGACCCATTCCTGGGTCTGCTTTATAAGGGGCTCAAGTGATGATTTTCAACTGCCTACTACCAAGGGAACTCATACTCAGTGACTTTCATGGGGCGATTAAGTGGTGATTCTCCATAAGCCTGAAAGGGAAATGTCACATTGCCCATCCATATCACAAACTGAGTAGTTTTCCATGTCGTTGAACAGTAAAAGAGTCAAATATGAATTCTCTTGATCTGGAATCACATATTGGCTAAATCAAATAGAAGCAGTAGCTTTTCTTCCTTAAAGAGCACAAGAGAGTCATAGAATCACAGAGCCCACTACAGTGCAGAAAGAGGCCATTTGGCTCATTTAGTTGCACGAACACTCCAAGAAGCATTCCATGCATACCTGTCCCTGTCCCCATCCCTACTGCATTTACTATGGCTAACCCACCTAACCTGCACATCCCTGGATGCCACAGGGCAATTTAGCATGGCCAATCTGCCTAACTTGCACATCTTTGGACTGTGGGAGGAAAATGGCAGAAACCTATGCAGGCACAGGGAAACTCAACACAGACAGTTCACCCAAGGAATCAAACCCAGGTCCCTGGCGCTGTGAGGCAGTGGTGCTTAACCACTGAGTCACTGTGCTGCCAAGGTAAGTTTCTTTTACTGTACTTTCCATGTCACCATTCCTGATACTAGCTTTCAAAATCTGATTTGTTTTGACTTTGAATTTAAACTCTCCTGTTTTCTGTGGGATTTGAATTCATATCTGCAGATCATTAGTCCAAACCTCTGAAGACCAATCCAGTAGCATAACTAATGTCCTACATTACCCAAGGAGAATGAGTTGATACTATTGAGAATGATTTAAATGAATGAGGTGTCAACCTGGTGAAGCTACCAAACAGGACTACTTGCACGTGAAACAACATAAGCAGCAAGTGATGACAGAGCAAAGCGATCCCACAACCAGCAGATCAAATCTAAGCTCTGCAGTCCTGCCAGCTGTGAATGGCGGTGGGCAATTAAACAACTCACTGGCGGTGGAGGCTCCACAAATACCCCCATCATGGAAGAGTTTAGAAGGATGTGGGCCAACAGCTGGCAAATGGGACTATATTAATTTAGGATATCTGTTTTACATGAACAAGTTGGACTGAAGGGTTTGTTTCCATGCTGTACAACTCTATGACTCTATGATAGAAGAGCCCAGTACATCAATGCAAAAGGTAAGGCTGAAGCATTCACAGCTATCTTCAGCCAGAAGTGCTGAGTGAATGCTCCATCTCAGCCTCCCCCAGTGGTCCACACCATCACACATACCAGTCTTCAGCCAATTTGCATCCACATGGTATCAAGAAGTGGTCAGAGACGCTGGATACGGCAAAGGCTATGGGCCCTGACAACATTCCAGCAATAGTACTGATGTCTTGTGCTCCAGAACTTGCTGCTCCCCTAGCCAAGCTGTTCCAGTATAATCGCAACACTAGCATCTACCGAACAATGTGAAAAATTGCCCAGGAACATCCTATACACAAAAAGAAGAGCATATCGAACCTGACCAATTATTCATCCATCAGTCTCCTCTTGAACGTCAGTAAAGTGTTGGAAGGTGTCATCAACAGAGCTATTAAGCAACACCGGCTCAGTCACACCCAGTATGTGTTCCGGCAGGGCCGCTCAGCTTCTGACCTCATTGCAGCCTTTGTCCAAACATGGAACAAAAATCTGAATTCCAGAGTTTAGGTGAGTGTGACTTTGACATCAAGGCCATGTTTGACTGAGTATGGCACCAAGGTGCCCCAGGAAAACTAAAATCAGGGGGCAAACACTCCACTGGTTAGTTATACCTGGCTTGGAAGATGGCTTGGTTATTGGAGTCAGTCATCTCAGTACCAGGGCATCTCTGCAGGAGTTCCTCAGGAAAGTGTCCTAGGTCCATCCATCTTCAGCTGCTTCATCAATAATCTTCCCTCCATCAGAAGCTCAGAAGTGGGGATGTGCACTGATAATTGCACAATGTTCAGCACCATCTGCGACTCCTCAGACACTGAAGCTGTCTGTGGCCAAGTGCAGCAAGACTTGGACAAAATCAAAATTTCAGCTGACAAGGGGTAAGTAACATACCTGTGCCACGCAAATGCCAGGCAATGATGATCTCCAATAAGAAACATTCTTACAATTGCCCCTAGACATTTAATGGAGTTAGCATCACTGAATCCCTAACTGTCAGCATCCTGGGAGTTTACAACTCACCAGAAATTCAATTGGATTCACTATATAAATACAATGGCTACAAGAGCAAGTCAGCAGGAATACTGTGTAATGAGTAATTCACTTCCTGACTTCCCAAAGCTTGTCCATCATTCACAAGGCACAAGTCAGGAGTATGATGGAATACTGTCCAAGTTAAGCTCCTACAAGATGCTCGACACCGTCCCGGAGAAAGTAGCCCACTTGATTGGCACCACATCCATAAGCATCCACTCCCTCCACGACAATCAATCAGTAGCTGCAATGTATACTATATACAAGATAAACTGCAGAAATTCACCAAAGATCCTTAGATATCACCTTCCAAACCCATAAATACTTCTGACAAAAAAGACAAGGCCAATTGCTACATGGAAAAACCACCAATTGCAAGTTCTTCTCCAAGCTACTAACCGTCTTGACTTGGAAATACATCTCTGCTCTTTCACTGTTGCTGGGTCAAATTCCTAGAATTCCCTCCCTAAGGGCATCGCAGTCTACCTGCAGCACAGGGACTGTAGCAGTTCGAGAAGCTAGCTCAACCACCTTATGAAAGTCAACTCGGGATGGATAATACATGCTGACCAAGCTAGTGACACACAAATCCCATGAGTGAATAAAAAAGTGGGAAACAGAGATGAAGAGCTGAATGTTCTGTCCTGTTTAATGTCCCTACAAAGCAGATCAGCCCATGTTTTAGTTACCGACTGTGCTTCTTAGTGTTAACTTGGTGCTGTCTAATCCTGAGAACAAAGTCTGAAATCAGCTCCCATGCTTAACCATAAAGATGGAACTGTGGTAGCTTTGAAATAAAACAATTTTTTTTAGGCTCATGTCAAATTGAATTTTTTCTGTGTTCTGAGTGCAGTGGCTGTCATGGGATAGCTGTTCACACCAAAAGGATTTGGGAATGCACATGAACTGCAGTGATTCAAGAAGGCAGCTCACCACCACTGTATCAAGGGCAACTATGCATGGGCAATAACTACTGGTGAGCCAGTAATGCCCACATCCCATGAGAGAATAAAATAAATTAGGTTGTCAAAACCTTTATTATTCAGTGAGAAGGAGGCAAATGGTTCATGACTGGTTCAAGAAGAATAAAACTGAAGGAAAACTTTGTGCTTTTAGGGCAGGTTTCACCCAACTGAAGCAGGCATCAGAAACTTGCAGATAAAGTGCATTTATGCTAAATTCCTGCTATGTATCTCATCACCCTAATCTCTACGTTTAATGATAGATTTTTATTGTTACTATAAGATATGGGTACATAACCTATATACAAAACCTTTTGTCTCTGCGTACTCCCTTGATTTCCCTTTGCTACATGTTTGGTTTCAAATTCTTGTCACCAAGATAAGTTCTTGCATCCAGATTTAATACAGGTTTTATCTTTGCAAAATAGCCACCCTGTGCACCCACAGGTTGCTAAGCTGTGGCTTTGTAAAGCCTTTCCTAAAGCAGCTGTCACCCCAATATTTCCTTTCATTGAGCTCCCATGAAGTATATCAGAAAGATTCTTCAAGAAATCGATCGAGTAATTTTACTGGTCCCTTTTCTACTTCTCATGAAGGGTTGTTATCAGCTACTTGTTAGTTTCTGGATAGGTGATTTTTGCTGCCACTCATCAATTGGTCAATTCTGTGTCTGTTTAGATGCAATTAGTCATTTCAACTCATCTATTACAAATGTGGTGTCTGTTTCTAAATGTGGCAGAAGTTCTCTGTGTAATTTGTCTATGGGTAGAGTTTCATTTTGTTTGTTTCTATATGAAGTTCAAATTAAAACTCTCAGTCATGGACATGTTGACAGAATACTAGACTCCTACTCCACCTCGTGGGAGCCTGAGGAAAAACTAAATGTATTTTCCAGTCAATTCCCTTGTAATGATTTAAGTTGCATATGCTGCAGAGAAGTCTAGCTGTGAAAGTAATTGTAAAACTCCTAAACATCCTCCCTTTTCCATTATAACACTTTCATGAAAGTGTAAAGATAAATTCAGATCAGATGCTGGACTGTCACTTAACACGAGCATCTTGCAGGAGTATCAAGCCCATAAATTTTAACTAACAGAGAAAAGGCTCCAGCCCTAATTAGATTGAAAGTGCATGCAATATAACAATTGCCTTGTTTGATATAGAGAAACAATAATGGCTAAAAATGAAAGGAATGAGAACCAGACTGAATTATAAAACTTTAAGGACAGTGATTATGCTATGATGCCACAGTGTACAGGGTGCAATGAATTTACAATGATCTGGTAATCATTGCTCTCCTAGAAATTCTCAATGCTGGAAGGCAAGTGTGGAAATAAGGGAAGGACTGAATGAAAATCTTACACATAAACTGCTTTTTAGGACAGTAGTATTAATAGACTCCAAGCCAGTTAGAGAAATTGAAATTAAGATGTATATATTTTTTCATCTGTGCGTTATTTTTTTAATTTCCTCGGTCTTAACCCTTCCATTCCACACCTCATGTTTTGTGGGATCCAAACATCTGTTCTCACAATTAATAATCACCATCTGCATTTGGTTAACCTTAAATAAAGGTATTAACAAACTAAACAATGTGATAAACCTCCCAGTAATGTGCAGTTTCTGTTGCATTAATGTTGCTTGTTAAGGATTCTGGCCATAAAGTTACAGTGTGAAATGTTAATATAGTATGTACGCACTTGATGAGGTTCTTTTTGCAACTTAGTGATTGAGGACTCCATGAGTGGATTCTTAAGATGCCAGGAAACAAAGAAATCAATTGGCTTTAAGCTCTATTTTGCATTTTTTAATAAAACAAAGGCGTTTGCAAAAAAGGAGGCATTTCAGATAAAATATGCAGCACATGAAAACAGCATCAATAGTGACTTTCACAAAGAAACTGGATAAACATTTGATGTTATCAGGGAACACAGCAATGGTGGAACCAACTGGCTTTTTTAAATAGATCCAGTACAGGGATGACGGGCTGAATGACGTCTGCATATGTTGTACATGTTTCCATGATTCTAAATATACATTAGCTCGTTACATTGTTTCAGCATCTATTTTATCAATTTTACATTGTAAACAATGGCCAATAAATTGTGAATGAACTTTAGTAATCATCTAGGTTTATGATGTTACATAGAATAGAGATGGATCCTCTGGGTAGACACATGTGGAAACTCAATTAAAAAGAATCTGCTAACTCACAAAGTTGGACGCCTCTAATGGCTATTATCTCTTCTTTCGTTAACACTTGCAATCATTCAATATTGTCTTAATGGCAATTATTGCTGGCAGCGCTAGACCATTACATCGACCAGTCTGTTCTTCTTTACACTCTCCCGAGTCACATTGACGTTACCTGAATCAACACTTAGGTCAGGCAACATTTTAATATTTGTCTTGACATGTTAATTTACCAAAAACAACCAAGAACTGCAGATGCTGGAAATCATAAACAAATACAGAAATTGCTGGAAAAACTCAGCATGTTTAGCAGCATTTGTGGAGAGTAAGCAGAGTTAACATTTTGGGTCTAGTGGCCCTTCTTCAGAACTGATTGCAGCTGGGAAAAGGTTGGTATATACGTTGAAGATAAGGTAGGGAGAGGGGGAAAATAAGTAAATGAAAGGTGGAGATGGAGACCAGAGAGAGAGAAACACAGTTGAGCAGACAAAGGAATGGGTAAAGATCAACCTGGGAAAATCAATAGCTGCTAAGGTTCAGCATACATACCAGCCTTTACTTAGCTACCATCAATTCTGAAGAATGGTCACTGGACCCAAAACATTAACTCTGTTAATTTACCACATTTGTAAAACACGTCTTCCAATTAATTGTACTTTCTCCTTTCCTTTAATACCACATTTGCACTGCGCAGCTGACTATTTTATTCACTACATGTAAATGATAAACTGGAAATCTGTCTTCACTTCTCACCTTACGTCACTTCCCTGCTCAAAATGTGCTACATACTTCAGTACTACATTCTCTTTCTCATCACATCACGTTACATCTCCTGTGTGCTGTTGTAAACCCAATATGTCTTAACCTCAAATTTTATTGCACCACTCAATCTTCGATCCCCTCAATAAATAGTACAATTTATAAATAAAATAACTTCAAAATATAATAAGGTTGAGTACCACTGCTTGCCATTTTAAAATTCTACATTCATTTTTTTTGTCCATTTCACTTTTATAATTCCATCCAGATTTCAATAGCATAACGAAACCATTAAAATATTTATATTTACAATCCACATTAGCTTAGCCACTTCAGAGTTCTGTACTGGTTCTAAATTCTATTGCAAAACCAGTGCAGAAATTTCACAAAATAAAATTGACAGTTGCAATGTCAGAGCATCACATTATCCCTCTCTCAGAACGTCATCCTGGGATAACAGAATCAAGATAGGTTCTGAGGAATGAAATTAAATGAGGCTTAAATTCCATCTGTTTGCATTCAACTTGCTAAGAAGCAATCAAGAGATGCTCCTAATAACTTCTGTTGGCTTTGAATGGCTCCACAGCACAGTAAACAACCAATATAAGTCCCTTGGCAGGAATGATCATTAATATAAAGGAACCTGATGATTACTGAGAGAATAATGAATACCTGGAAGCCATTACAAGTCAACAAGCTGATAAAGGAATTTAAATTGCTTCATAAACTCTGAATGTAGAGTTTCCACAGTTTATAATCATCACCCGAATACTGAAATGTGATCAGAATCATCTTCTATAACATTATTATTTATAAGATGTTCCCTTTATGTATTATGTTATTGGCTTCTATTAAAAATTGTACGACTGTCACTATTGACCAAGACTGTCAGTTCATATTTTGATTCATCTTAACATTTATTTCAGTCCAAGCTTTCTCCTAATATTACAAATTCCTATTTCAGCCTCACTGCTAGCCTCAGCACAGTCATGGCCACTATAATGATGGCCAATACTATCTCCTCCTTGAGTAAATTGACACATAATTGTTCTTGTTCTCATCTGGTTAGGTTTGCCACCTGTAGTTACCATGCAAGAGAGGCACAAGTCATGTCAGAGAATGTGGAGCAATAGGATTGACTGGTAGGGTTGAATTGGTTGTGTATTTTGCACTGCTTCAAGCCACAGATCCATATCTGTCATCATGTGCACAATGCTCAGTGTATAAAGATAAGGTGTGGTTATGAATGTGAGATCTGAGTTGTGCTTGTACAATGTAAGGAAATGGGATGGTGAATAGAATAATGTCTGGCACTAGTGCTTTTTTTGTAAGGATATAGCTTTTGAAGCTCTATTCACTGGCCTTGACCCACTTGTGTGAATGTGGTTGAACTGCTTCCCGCCCTGCATCTAGGTTCTTGAAGCTAGACTGCTGCCATTGGCAGTGATGACTATCCGCTTGCACTGCCTTCATTATTTTTGGAGGGACTACTTCCCTAAGGGAAGAGATTCTCTCTTGTGCTGTCCAGTGCCTGCACAAAAGCTTCCAGTGCTTCATTAGGGGATACCCTCTGGCTAGCTGTGGCATTCTGCTCTCCTTCCTGCTTAGCACACTTCGTGACTAGTTTCAACACCTGTGAGGCCAAGTGGCCAACACCCTAAGCAACTGGGCGCAACATAAAATTGGCTAAACAGTTTCTGCCAGCAGGGTCTGAAGCAAAGAGGCTAAGGTCAAAAACAAACAAAGATCAACACTGACCTGTATGGCCAATTGAATAGAGGTGGTTGAGCTTTATAAGAGGGAGGGGCATTATCTTTGTGTATTCCCCATTTTTGCCCAGACCTTTTGGCATTATGGACTAATCATATCTTGGAAAGGTCACCTAGGATGACCCGACCTAACATCTTTGGGCACTGTGACCTCTGCTTTGTGACCCCATTGACTGAAGTCTGAGAACATTCCAGAGGGGCTCATAAAGGGTGTTTAAGAAGGGACAACTGCCGGCCATTCCCTCAATGAAGAGGCCATGCCGGACCCACCTTTGTACTAAGTGAACCCTGAATACCCTGTCATAGACATACACAACATGGAAGCAGTCAGTCCAACTCATCCACACCAACCAGATATCCTAAATTATTCAGGTCCCATTTGCTAGCATTTGGCCCATATTCCTCTAAACCCTTCTTATTCATGCTCCCATATAGATACATTTTAAATTAAATTGTACCAACCTCCATTACTTCCTCTAGCAGTTCATTCCATACATGCACCACACTTTGCATGAAAAAGTTACTTCTTAGGTCCCTTTTAAATCTTACTCCTCCCACCTTAAACCTATGCACTCTAGTTTTGCACTCCTTTGCCCTGGAAAAAAGACATTGATTATTCACCCTAACAACGCCCCTCATATTTTTATGAACTTCTTTATTGTCACCCCTCAGCCTCTGACACTCCAGTGAAAATAGCCCCAGCTTATTCAACCTCTTCCTATAGCTCAAAATCTCCAACCACGGCAACATATTTGCAAATCTTTTGTGAATGCTTTGAAGTTTATCAATATCTTTGCTACAGACAAGGAGACTAGAATTGAACACAGTACTCCAAAAAGAGCCAAAAGTGTCCTGTACAGCCATCAACGGAGTTCAGTGAATTAAATCCAGCAACTCTATTAAGTTCACCAGAGTGGATAGTAAATATGTTTTTCAGGCAGTCAGCCTAGTTTAGGAGAAGCTGACTAGTGTGAAAGTTGTTTTCTTCAAATTGCGAGTGTTTTTAATGTAACTTAAGTTTGAAATGCAGTTCCTTGTTTATCTCATACAATAAGAGCACCTAAGTAAGTACATTTTATGAGTAATAAAGAGATGGAACTATAAAAATATTTCTCAGGCAACACCTAGTCAGGACAGAGTATATACTTGAGAGATGTAGCGCGTTCCAGGTGCCACTAGCCTCACATGAACTTTGACCCATTGCCGCAATGTACCGTCACTCAGCAGTGTATTTTACATCATGTGCACACAGCCATCATTTAAACTAGCAAGCAGCAAAATGTTTGTTTGCTGTCTGATACAGACGGATGACCATGGGTTAAATCGCGAATTGAGATCCCTGTTCCGATTTTCTAGTTTTATCCAGTTTTACCCCCTTTACCTCCAAACCCAGCTTCAAGCTCTCGTGCAGCACTGTGCAAGTGTGGTACTGTAGGGGCTAATAAATTCCATGCTAAAGAGCTGCATACTTATTTAAGCAATCACGAGAGATCCCATGTTATTATTTGCAGAGAAGCTGGTGCACTTACTGATATTAGTCCCTCAACATTTCCGCCTTTCATATGTTGCTCCAAAGTAACAAAAAGAGTGGTAAATCAATTAATGTCCATTCCAATAACTTTACACCTGACTTTTCATTGAAAAATAACATGGGTAACTGGCCAACAGATGGCCTCCACTGAATACAAACGGTGGATATGGGGGAACTATTGAAAACACAGTGAACCAAACTGCATCCAAAGAAAATGAAACAGGTGGAACAAAATCATAAACCAAGCACACAACAATCCTGAAAGATAAACATGCAACTTAATTGCACCATAAAAAAAGGAGGCAGGAAGGGTAAAGTTAAATACTTCAAACACAGAAATGTAGGATCCTGTTTGGTCATTTTTAAAACAAAATCATCTTTATCAGACACACTAAAGCAGAATTAAAGTCACAGAAGAAACAAAAATTCATAAACAGATCTGGTACTGAGAACTTGAATCAAGGAGAATGGAAGGGAGAGTTTGGAGGAAAATGTTGATATAAAGTCCTCCTTGGATTCAAGATCAAATGAGAAAATGTTAGTTAAATGTGGGTCCCATAGTGTCAACTCTTCAATGTTCCAGGTGAGATCTCTGACCTGCCATTCCATGGTTTTCCATGTAAGGTGGATACAGTCAGATGTGGAAGAAGGCTGGTCCATCCAATGGCACAATGTAACCGTTACTGATCCTCTATCCTGTATTGGAATTCACCAGAACAGAGCTGGAGTCAAAGGCATGGCCAACAAAAGTAGAATTCAATGTTCCCCTCCGAAGCAGATTTGGTGGCAGACTGGGCTTTTAATTGGGTGGGAGAGTAATGGTTAAGCATTCTGGACATTCTTTCCTGCACCACAATTAAGTCTGGGACGGAAATGCACATGGACTTCCTTCCTAAACCACTGTTACTTCTTTTCCTCTTTTCTGTCATAGGATATGAACATCACCGTCAACACCATCATCTGTTGCCAGGCCCTGATTGCCCTTTAACTGAGTGACTTACAAGACTATTTCATAAGGCAGTTAAGCATCAACCACACTGCTGTGAGTTCTGGAGTCACTTGTAGGCCAGACCAGGTATGGATAGGCAAGGACATCAGTGAACCAGATAGTTTTCTACACCAATCTATGTTACTTAACATAGTTGCCATCATTAAAATTGCTCTTATGTTCCAAGCTTATTATCTGAATTCAAATTCCATCATCTACTGTGCTGGGATTTGAATCCATGACTTCATAGCATTAGCAAGAGTTTCTCGATCACTCATCCAGTGATATTGCCACAAGATCACTATACCCCCATTAAACTGAATCTCTCAAGTGTGCAAGAAAACCCTGATATTAGCTTTTGGACTGAGGTATGGGGTCAGTGGGTGGGGGAGGGAACAGTTCCTTATTGTCAGGGTTTCAGAGCCTGTTTGAGTGCCCTGCACTGAGGTGAGCTACCCCACTGATAGGTAATGCCTGCCTTTCTCTTTCTGTCCTGCTACCCACTACTGCCATCATCTACATTTTGCCTTGTGACTCTAGGCAGCTCCTGGGCCTTTCCAGTACCAACAGCAGCCATGACATCTCCTCGTTGGTGATGAGCTTTGAGAAATGCTCGCCTCCAATTAGCTGGTATCTTTGGGTGAAACCACCAGGACCCTTGATGCCAGGGAAGGCCCACCACAGGCCTGAGAGGCACTGAATTTGGCACTTTCTCCCTGAAAGAGAAAATGCAGGACTGTTGCTGTCCCAGCCACTTTGTGTGAGCCCCATTACTTCCATTAAATACCGTTCTGTGTTTCACCAATTATTTGTTTAGTTTGGTGTTATTTCTGCCACAGTCTGCCAACTGTTCAGACTTGTGTCCCAGAGACAGCCCCTCTGTAGTCATTTCGTCCAGCTTTCTCTGGCTTCTCTCTACTAGTGCATTTTCAAGCTTAATAGAAACCAGTCCTCAAAAGCAAGATAAAGTATTCTTGCATTTCCATAGCATCAGGATATCGTAAAATACATGCCAGTCAATTAAATGGCTCTGAAGTGTCATCACTGTATCAGAAGTACAGCAGCCAAATTGTACATAGCAAGCTCCCGCCAACACCAGTGTAATGACATGCTAACAAAGTGTGGAGCTAGATGAACACAGCAGGCCAACAGCATCTTAGGAGCACAAAAGCTGACATTTCTGGCCTAGACCCTTCATCAGAAATGGGGGATGGGGAGAGGGAACTGGAATAAATAGGGAGAGAGGGGGAGGCAGACTGAAGATGGATAGAGGAGAAGACAGGTGGAGAGGAGAGTGTACATGGGGAGGTGGGGACGGGGATAGGTCAGTCCGCGGAGGATGGACAGGTCAAGGGGGAGGGATGAGGTTAGTAGGTAGGAGATGGAGGTGCGGCTTGAGTTGGGAGGAGGGGATAGGTGAGAGGAAGAACAGGTTAGGGAGGCGGGGACGAGCCAGGCTGGTTTTGGGATGCAGTGGAATGAGGGGTGATTTTGCAGCTTGTGAAATTCACATTGATACCATTAGGCTGCAGGGTTCCCAAGCGAAATATGAGTTGCTGTTCCTGCAACCTTCAGGTGGCATCATTACGGCACTGCAGGAGGCCCAGATGGACATGTCGTATAAGGAATGGGAGGGGGGAGTTAAAATGGTTCGCGACTGTGAGGTGCAGTTGTTTAGTGTGAACCGAATGTAGGTGTTCTGCAAAACGGTCCCCAAGCCTCCGCTTGGTTTCCCCAATGTAGAGGAAGCCACAACAGGTACAGTGGATGCAGTATACCACATTGGCATATGTGCAGGTGAACATCTGCTTGATGTGGAATGTCATCTTGGGGCCTGGGGTGGGGATGAGGGAGGAGGTGTGGGGCAAGTGTAGCACTTCTTGCGGTTGCAGGGGAAAGTGCCGGGTGGGGTGGGGTTGGAGGGGAGTGTGGAGCGGACAAGGGAGTCCCGGAGAAAGTGGTCTCTCCGGAAGGCAGACAAGGGTGGGGATGGAAAAATGTCTTTGGTGGTGGGGTCGGATTGTAGATGGCGGAAGTGTCGGAGGATGATACGTTGTATCCAGAGGTTGGTGGGGTGGTATGTGAGGACTAGGGGGTTTTCTTTTGGGGGTTTTCGCAGGGGCGGGGTATAAGGGATGAAGTGTGGGAAATGTGGATGACACGGTCTTGATTAATGACTTGATAATGTGCTAATTATAATGATACTGTTTGAGAGAAAAATATTGGTGACGACGTCCCAGGGAAACTGGGATATTTTGATGGTGGAATAATTTCTCAGCTATTTTTAGTTCTGATGATGGGTCGAAACATTAACCCTGTTTCTCTCTTTACAGATGCTGCCAAACCTGCTAAGTTTCTGCAGCACTTTCTGTTTTGTCAATCACAGACCTATTGGCTCCTTTACTTGCCTCTATACATCTAGAAACTGTGTATCCTTCAGAACCAACAGTTCAGTCCTTGGTATATATGCTGTCTGAATGCCAGAACTTCTGAAAGTTTCTGCTTTTTCTCTAGTGAAGATTACTGTCTCTGATTGGTTGGCAGAAATTCAGTACTTGTGTTTTGTTTTCTCCCATTCCTCACAAATGATGCTGGGTCACCTTCCATCTCACCAATGTCCATACTTGTCAGATTACCTGACAAAACTTGGAATTGCATAGGGCCTTTAAAATAGAAAAAGAAACAAGGTGCTTCAGAGAAGCCCTTGGTAAAAGTCAGATCTCAAGCCAAAGAAGGAACAATTAGGGGAAGTAACAAATTGTTCAGATGAAATGGCTAATATTTATGAGAATCTCAAAGGATGACAGAGTTGGGCAGCAGAAGGGATTTCGAATGCAGCTAAGGTGACTAAAATTGCTATCTTCCATAGCCAGACAAAGGGGTCCAGAGAAACACAAGAAACCAGAGGGGGACAAATATATTGTACACATCTAAGGCCTTTCTTGTCAGCATCTTCTTTGTTTTGCCATCTCTTTTAATGTTTCTATTGTCTAATAATCCTCTGCTTTTCTTCAAGAATTTTGCTCATTTTTCAGGTTTTATTTCCTCCTTATTTTGAGATCTGTTTCTTTTCCTCTCCCATCTCCGTGTTTTCTCAATTTGATTAGAATGCTTGGTGTTTGATTTTTTTTTTCAGATTAGAGCAAGGTTGAGGCCTGAAACATTGAGACTCTAGATGCCTTCAGCAGATGCTACCTGAACTTGTGTCCCTATTTTTACTTAATTTCCTGATAATGTTAGAGATCTAGAGATAGAAGAAAAACCTACATCCTTTTCCCCCATTGTCCGGAACCTGCAAATGCAGTTCCATTGCACACAATCAAGGATACATATTGCTCAGAGTAAAGTCACATTGCTGCTCAGATAGCTAATTCGATTTTGAATTGATGACTTGTGTCATCTACGTGTTTGAAACAACGCTCACTCCAGTTTTCATCGTTTCCAAATCTCTTTGATTATGTGGCAGTTAATATGAACTACATTGTATCTCCACAGCTGTAAACCTTGCATAAATTATGTTACACCTTCAAGGATATGAGGCAGTTTTTAACAACACCAGGTAATAATCCAACAGTTTATTTGAAGACACAAGCTTTCAGAGTCTCGCTCCTTCTTCAGGTGACACCTGACACATTATAGTTTTTAACATAATTAATCTGCAAATGATGGTAAGCAGGGAAATGTGGGAATTTAGGTAATTGGTATGTATGAGAAATGAATTGGTTATCAAAGGTCACATGAAATACAGGGAATGAAGATCCAGTTTGTCGTACTGACTGCAGATGTGAGATGATATTTTTAACTCATGTGTATTTAAGTGTTGTGAAGAAAAAGGAGAGAAGTGGAGCTTGTTAGCGCAGAAAGCTGCAAAATGGGCAGATTGTGAAATCAATCAGCTTGCAGTACAGTGCTTGCTAATTGCCTTCCACATAAAACATAACTGTCTTCCAGCTACAAAGAGACCCATTTTTATCACTGTATGAGAAGCACAGCAGACATAATGTGCATAGCAAGCTCCCACAAACACCAATATGATAATGACATGACACTATGTCCATTTTAGTGATATTGTTTGAGGGAAAAGTACAGGTGAAGACACACCAGGGTGATCTGGGATATTTTGATTGTGGTTCCATTTCCCAGCTATTTCCAGTTTTGGTGAAGGCTCACTGGACTCAAAATATTAAATCTGTTTTCTCTCTACTGATGTTGCCAGACCTGCCAGGTTTCTCCAGCATTTTTTGTTGATGTTCAATACAGAGCTTGCTAATTGACTTCCACATAAAGCATTATCTGTCTTTCAGATGCAAAGAGACTCCCATTATCACTCCCAAATACCACTATGTAGACAATCAGGGAGTACACCTCTAAAAAGTCAGGTGCACACACATGTGGGGAATGGTACCAGTGGTGCCGACATTGACGGGCTGCACAAAAAGCCTCAGAACAGACAGGTTACCAATTTAGCTATATTAGCTCATCATTGCTGATAAACTCTCATGGCTGAGCATGTTTTCCATAACAATAAGAACATCTCATTGTTACAATTTAAAGGGATCATGAGAACTTATGCTTTAGTTGCCAGTTGATTTCTCCTGTCTGCATCTACAGTTCCACACGTTTTGAGGCCTCCTATAGGTGTTTAAAGCTGTAATAATCTATAGAGGGTGGCGTGTACAGGAGTTAAAGGACTTCCTGCTGACCTCAACACGTTTGCACAAACCAGTTCCTCCTGGATATGGATGCACAAGTAGGCAATCCACTTGGAGTGAAGCATGACTGAGAGAATGAGTAGAGAGCCAGCATAGTAGGTCAAGTTTCAGGAAGAGTGATGATGAATAGGAGAGGAAGGGAAACAACTTCCACTTAGTTATTCAGGCATCAATTATCAACCTCTACTTTGAAATG
Organism: Stegostoma tigrinum; assembly: GCF_030684315.1. Lineage (NCBI taxonomy): Eukaryota > Metazoa > Chordata > Chondrichthyes > Orectolobiformes > Stegostomatidae > Stegostoma > Stegostoma tigrinum. Next base: position 45,687,763 of record NC_081358.1, read on the forward strand.
ATATGATGTGATTCCTCAAGCTCTAGTGATTTATCATTGAGGTAGATCACTGCCACCAATTCTCCTTTCTTTACTGGTCCAATTGACTGTCCAGCAGTCTGTGGTGGAGGATGAGCTACTAGTTAGTCCCAGCTGAACAGGCACTTGCCTTAGATGTGGTTTACTACACCACAGTAACTATATGCAAATTACTTTAGTTGTTGGGTATGTTAGCTATTACTGACAAGCGATAGAGCAGACATGCATATCTCAATCAGGTACCAGATTCTAGTTCTCTACCCAGCGGCTGTACATCATCAGGCCTACCTGGATGCATCACAGTGTGATATGACTGCTGCTGTTCCGAAGACTGAAAGAAACTACACAGAGAGTTGTGAACGCAGCCCAGTCCATCCCGCAAACCAGCCCCCCCATCCATTGACTTCATCCATACTTCCTGCTGCATAGGGAAAGCAACTTACATAATCAAAGACCCCTCCCACCCCAGTTATACTCTCTTCCACTCTCTTCCTTCGAGCAGAAAATGGTAAAGTTTGTATACACAAATGAACCGATTCAGAACTGCTTCTTCCCCCCTTTTATCAGATTTTTGAACAGACCTCTTTAATTTTAATGTTGATCTCTCACTTCACCTCATGTGTGGTGTGTTTCTGACATGGAAGACTGGTAGGTTTTAATTTTGAAGGTAGTTAACTTAATTTTGATTTTTATTGTCATTTCTCTGCTAAAGGATACATTGTCTCACAAATAAGTTCTGCAGGGGAAACTGTTTGCTATAGATGTCAGACCTTAACTCCTGACCTTATTTGAACAATTTTTAATCTCATCATTGTTTATCCTAGAGGAAACATGGACAAGCACTTTCAATCTTGTAGCTTCCTGGATCTCTAAATCAGACTGTCTGAGCCTAATAGAAAAAGTGGTCTCTCTTTGGCAATTTCCTAGGTGGTTACACCGGGTATGTACACATCCTAGATGTGAAATGTATTCTTTCCTGTTGTTAGTCATGCTGGACATCCTCAATCATTCTTTGTGGCCACTTGAATGGTAGAGTAGAGTTTGTCAACCTCTCAATCATTTTACTGAAAGCTGAAGGTTCACTCAGCACCAACTCTGAAGGACCTTGAACAAATATAGGAGTGGAAACATTTCCACCAGCCCTGTAAAACCTGTGACATCTTTTCTGTTGATGAGTGAAACAATTCTCCTCTGCCAACAAAAGTAATTTTAACAGAAGCTTTCTTCTTTTGATGGTGTGTTTCAGACACCAACATAACTGATTTCTGCAGGTTCAGTCATCTTTTTAGTTTCAATTCTTCATCTTGGAGGGTTCATAAACTCCTTTCCCAGTTGTCCTTTGACTGGTTGATCAACAGTACTTTGCTTCTGAACCATTTTAGCAAAATTGGCACCCATAGACTGAAAGAGGAGTCACAGCATGGTTATGAAATTGACTGAGCAACAGGAAAACAAGAGTAATGGTGAATGGTATTCTTTCAACTCAAAAAGTTATACAAAGGTCTTCCTAGGGTCTAGTACTAGGACCACTACTTTTCTTGATATATATTCATGTCTTAGCCTTGGGGATTACTTGATTTCAAAGTTTGCAATGGTGCAGAAATTTGAAATATTATGAAGTTTTGAAGAGTATTGTTGTAGACTTAAAGTGAACATAGGCAGTCCAGTCGAATGGGTGAACACATGGCAGATTTTAATTTAATGCAAATACATATGAATTGGTACAAAACAAAGAAACAATATAAAATAAGGGATATGATTCTAAAGAGGGTGCTGGAGCAGAGACGCCTGAGAGCAAATGTGTATAAATTGTTTAAACTGGAAGAGCACATTGAGAAAAATGATTACAATGACATTCTGACAACACTAAGCTTCATAAATAAAGGCACAGAGTGAAAAAAGCAAGGAAGTTATGATAAACCTTTCCAAATGCAGATTCATCTTCAATCAAAGAATTGCGCTCAGTTCTGGAAAAACACGTCAGAATGTATGTAAAGGAATGGAAGAGTACAAAGAAGATTTACAAGAATGGTTTCACCAATATTAACTGCATGGATAGACTGGGATTGTTCTACATTCTTTATTTTTCCTATTCATCTGTGCGATGTGGGCATTGCTGACTGGCCAGCATGTTTTGCCCATCTCTAATTGCCCTTGAGAAAGTGGTGGTGAGCTGCCAATCTGAGGGAGAAAGGAGTGAATCCAAGATTATATTTCTTTCAATTAGAGAATGTCAGTTTTAAGGGCAAGAAAGCAGAACTAGTTAAAGTGAATTGGCAAATTATGATAAGAAATAGGACGACGGAGGTGCAGTGGCAGATATTTAAGGGGGTATTACAGAACAGATTAGAAACTGTTCTAACACAAAGACAGGCAGTCAAGCCAAATCAGCCTTTCTACCTCTGTATTCACAACAGAGTGAAATTTACCCATTTAGAGACCCCACAAGTCATTTCAATAACCATATCTGCACACCAGGTCCAGGAAGATCAGATTTAACCTGGTGCAGAGCTATCCATTTAGCTACACAAAGGGTAGTCCTATAATCAAAAAGGAACCAGGACTGTTTAGTATCTAGTGAACTCATAGGCTGTTTCTTTAAGCCTACTTTCAAAGTTTAACTGCTTTTTCTGCCAGACCATTGGATGATGGATGGTAAGGAACTGTCCTTATATAACAAATGCCATTCAACTTTAGGAAATACTCAGATTCCCTACTGGTAAACAATGACCTGTCATCTGTGACCAACACTTCCGGGAGTCCATTTATTTTAGACGATACCCACAGTTCTTTTTAATCATCTTCCTTATGTTTGATGAATGAACTTTATGCACGTTTAGCCTCTTTCAGTGAGTGTCCACAATGACTAACAACATTGAGCCAATGAAAGGACCGGCATATTTGATGTGTAACCGAGTCCAGGGTTTATCTGGCCATTTCCCCAAATGTGGGGGAGCTGCTGGTGGTAATTTTTATCCTTGTTGGCACTCTGGGCTCTGCCCCATCCATGTACCTATGTTTGCATTCAGCCCTGGCCACCAGACATAAATTCTCACCAGCATCTTCATTTTGGAAACCCTTGGATGACCCTGGTGGAGCTCAGCCAGTATCTGGAGGTAACCTTTGCTCAAGACAATCACTCTTGCTCCCCATAATCATATGCCATCTTTTACTGTGATCTGGTCTCTCCAGGTCCAAAAAGGTTTCAATTCTGGTTATGATGACTCTTTAGTTTCCCCTGTTATCACCAGCTGTTTCAGGTTCGCCAGGGCCATATCTTTCCACATCCAAAGTCTAATATTGTCAGCTGTGACCAGAAGTGTGCCCATAAAATTTAAAACTGTTACAGGCACTTTTTTCTCTTCTAAGGCATGCGCCCACATGGGAGAAATGTCTACCAACCGAGGACAAGATCTCTATGTGCTGCTTATTCACCTTTTAGCGTGTCATCTGGATAAATGGAGACCTGGGGTACACCTTCTAAAATGTTCTCCATCAACTACTGAAATATTGCACAGGCTGACAATACCTCAAATGGCAGCCTCATATATTGGTAAAAGCCAACCGCAGTGCACTTCTGGGAATCCTCAGCTAACCGCAATTGCAAGTATGCATGGCTCATATCCAGCTTTGCGTATGAATCCTCTACATGAAGGATTGCTGCAAAAGCTGTCCAGGTGAGAAAAATGGTTTACTGTTTGCTTAAAATCTCCAAAAAGGCAAACCGAACTGACTGGCTTCACATTCAGTATGATCAGTGCTGCCCAGTGTGTGTGGGAGAGTCAATGTGTATGTTTATGGAAGAGTTTTGCATGTGTGTGCTTGTGTGTGCGTGTGATGATTGAGCAGCATTGGCAGTAGTTTCTGGGGGTAATTCAGGAGGTACAGCAGAATTTCACCCCGAGGGAAAAGAAACATTGTAAGGTGAGAATGAAGATATCACAGCTGCTGAGAAGTCAGGGGCAGCATTAAAGCAAAACAACATGGTGATGCAACATGGTGAAGATTAGTGGGGATCAAGAGGATTGGGAAACCTTTAAAAACCAGCAGAAAACAACTAAAAAAGCAATAAGCGTAGAGAAGTATGAGGGTAAACGAGCTACTGATATGAAAGAAAATGGCAAAATTTTTTTAGAGAGGTGGTACAACAGAGAGGTAAGAGTGGACATTGGGCCACTGGAAATTAAAGCTGAAGAAGTCATAATGAGGAACAAAGAAATGGCAGAGGAACTGATTAGTACTTTGCTTCACTTTACATGGTGGAAGACACCAGTAGGATGCCAGAACTTCAAGGAAGTCAGGGAACAGAAGTGCGTGTAGTGGCCATCACTAAAGGGAAGATGCTGGGGACGCTGAAAGGTCTAAAGGTTGTAAATCACCTGGACCAGATGGACTACAATCCAGAGGCCTGAAGGAGATAGCTGAGGAGACTGTAGATGTGGTGATCTTTCAGGAATCACTAGAGTCAGAGACGGCCCCAGAGGACTGAAAAATGGCAATGTAACACCTCTGATTAAGAAGGGAGGGAGGCAGAAGACCAGATATTATAGGCCATTGGTAAGATTTTACAGTCATTATTAAGGATGAGATTGCAGGGTAGTTGGAAGTGCATGGTAGAATAGGGCTGAGTCAATATGACTTCAGAATGGGACGATCATTCCTGACGAATCTGTTAGATTTCTTTGAAGAGGTAATGAGCAAGTTAGACAAAGGAGACCCAGTTGGTGTAATCTGCTTGGATTTCCTGAAGACCTTTGACCTTCCTATCTTCTGCTCTAGACAGTTCCTACTATCTCTCTAAGGAATTCTTTTGACAGCTTGTGGACCCACAGCTTTTTCAGTTATTAGGGTCACCACTTGCCCTGAGGCACCAGATACTAAAACATTTCAAGAGTTGCCAGATTTAGTTAAGGCGTATTATGACCCCAAGTCTCCTTTAATTCTGACACGCTATATGTTTTACTCAGCAATTCAAGAACCAGGGGAATCCATATCGGGATTTTTTTGACATGGTTAAGAGTACTGACAGAGGCATGTGACCTTGGCTTAACCCTTAATGAGATGCTGAAGGACCATTTGATATGTGGGTTAATGATTTAGCCATGCAAACCCAGCCTTCTAGCTGAAGCCCAGATGGACTTCAAACAGATACTACAACTGGCTTTGTCATTAGAAAATGCGGCCAGTGGAGAATATGATTTACGGGATATTCTGATTGAAGTGGGTACCCTCAGCAGTCTGACTGAGCTTGGGGAACATCACTTGAGTGAAGGTAACTGTGTAGCCTCGCTCAGGACATATCCTGAACAGAGGGACTCTAGGTCAAGCCACAGCAAAACCCTAAAGCAAAGCCAAACCTCAGCCAAACAGTTAAAAATTTCTTCAGGTACCAGGCTGGCAAGCGAATTTAGTTGCTGCCGTATGCAGGCTCGAGACAGCCAGAGTTCCACTAGACCTAAATTGTGTAAGACAACTCATAGGCCAGTATCCAGGAAAATACAAATCCTGGAAATTCCATCTGATTTGGAATAGTTAAAACTACCTAGCAACAGCAAAAGCAGAGCCAATCAAAATAAAGTTCTGTTTAAATGGTCACCCAGTTCTATTGGAGGTTGATACTGGTATCAGTGATTTCTTAAAGAAATTTGTCCTCGTCTCCAACTCTTAAGTTTGTGCAAGACTTCAGTTAGACTGAGAGCCTATACTGGGGAACCTTCACAGGTTCAGGGTACAACTTCAGGTCTGATCTCTTCCGAGAAGCAGCTGGTTCAGTCCTTACTGATTGTGTTTGGCCCAAGCTTAATGTGGCAAAAATTGGTTAAGGAAGACTCACCTCAAATAGATCAACATTTTTTGATTAGAAAATGGCTGATGGAGTGAAATACCCAGATGTTTTCAGGAATGTCGAGAGACTATCAAAGGAGCTAAAGCCACTTTGCCTGTTGAAGCAATTCCATGATTCTGCGAGGCTCACCCAGTGCGATTTGCATTGCAGGCTAAAGTAGAGGCAGAAATCACGAAGCTGGAAAGCGAAGGAATCGTCAGACCACTCCATTTTGCTGAATAGGGAGCACTGGTAGCAATGCCCTTATTGGGCTTTGCTTGTTATAAACGCGCGCACGCACACATGCACACACTCTTCCGCACACAAACACAAACACACACACACACACACACACACACACACACACACACACACTCTCTCTCTCTCTCCCACACACTCCCACACTCACACACACACATACACATATTCACACACTCTCCCCCACACACATACAAACACACACACACACACACTCTCTTTCCCACACTCACACACACACTCTCTCCCACACACACACCCTCCCACACACACTTTTTCCCACACTCACACGCACACACACATACATACACTCACGCACTCTCCCACACATACACACACACACACACACACACACACACACACACACACACACACACACACACACACACACACACACACACACACACACACACACACACGTACACATCTTCCTTGCTCGGCTCCCCTGCTAGAAACTACTCAACTCGGGGCACCTCCTCCCCCATGTTTTTGTAATTACCTTTACTCAATTGTAATATCATTACAACCCATTTCAGTCTCTCCTGCTCAAACTGCAAGGTAAATTATATCATATTATGGTCACTGCCCTCTACGGGTTTTCACCTTAAGCTCACTAATCAAGCCAGCCTCATTATACGTCATCAAATCCAGACGTGCCTGATCCCTAATGGGCTCTAACACATGCTGCCCCCAAAAATCATTTCACAGACATCCCAAGGATTTATTTTCTTTGGATCCACTACCAACCAGATTTTCCCATTCTACCAGCATATTGAAGTTCCCCATGATTATTGTAATAGGGCTTTTCTTAAATGCCTTTCTTATCTCCTGATTTATTTTCTTCCTCACATCCTGACTATTGCTAGGAGGCTTGTACACAATTCTCATCAGGGTATTTTTTTTCATTGTGTTTCCCCAAATCTATCCACACAGATTCTACTCCTTCCTACCCAACATTTCTTGGTGTTGATTTAATTTATTTTCTGACTAACAAGGAAACACTGCCCCTTACCCCCACCCTGTTCTTTTGATAGTGCACGTATCCTTGGATATTTAGTTCCCAGTCCCGATCCCCTGCAGCCGCATTTCTGTGATACCAAAGAGATGGTACCTACCAATTCCAAGCTGCGCTACAAGCTCATTTACCTTGTTTCATAAACAGCATGCACTTAAGCACAACATTCTCGGCCCTACGTTAACTGTCCTCCTTCTCATAGATGTCCCCTTATCTGCAATGCCTGAAGTTCAATTCTTTAGCTCTTCCATACGTTCTGTCCTATTACTTGTTCTGACCTTGTTAATACCTAATTTCCATAATCTGTTTAAACACAATGTTCTTCCCAGGGTTGCTGACTCAGCCTATAATTAGCCTCCAGGCCTGGCCTCACAAACAAACAAAACAATTTTTGGGACAACAAAGTGTGGAGCTGGATGAACACAGCAGGCCAAGCAGCATCTGGAGCACAAAAGCTGACGTTTTGGGCCTAGGCCCTTTATCAGAAAAGGGGGATGGGGAGAGGATTCTGAAATAAATAGGAAGGAGGGGAGGCGGACCGAAGATGGATAGAGGAGAAGATAGGTGGAGAGGAGAGTATAGGTGGGGAGGTAAGGTGGGGATAGGTCACTCCGGGGAGGACGGACAGGTCAAGGGGGAGGGATGAGGTTAGTATGTCGGAAATGGAGGTGCAGCTTGAGATGGGAGGAGGGGATAGGTGAGAGGAAGAACAGGTTAGGGAGGCAGGGACGAGCTGGCTAGTTTTGGGATGCAGTGTCTTTCCCTTTTATCACAAGCTGTTTCAAAGTTCCCAAATCATCCTGAGCTAACAATTCCCAGTTCAGAGCTCCAAACCAAAATGAATTTTTAAAAAATGAAAAATTAGTGAGTGTTCTAACAATACATTCCAAAAAGGAAGAAAATTTCCAATGGATAGACTCATCAACTGTGGGCAATTGAAAAGGTTCAAAATAGAATTGAACCTAAATGAAAAGGAGATAATTGTACAAAGATAGATGGTAGATCAGGAGATTGGTTGTAACAGTTAAACAAAGTAAAGAATGACCAAAAAAGAATGAATAACGTGGGAGAACTTAGAATATAAGGGAAAGCTGGCCAGAAATATAGAAAGCAGATAATAAGAATTCCTATAAATACTTAATAAAGGCAAGAGGTAACAAAATAAATGGTGATCCTACAGAAAGTCTGACTGGAGAATTCATTGTGAAAAATAAAGGAAGGTCAGGTGAAGAGAATGGGTATTTTGCATTTGTCTTCACCATTACTAGGCAAAGTGGATTCTAAACAGATGGAACAATTTCCATCTGAACCATGCTGGTGTTCTTGCCAACTGTATAACAAGGAAAGAAGACAAGCTTTTAAACTGAATAGGGAGGACAAGAAATGAAACTTCAGAATGGGCGGGTATGGAAAATCATAAAGTCAAGATCAGAGAGAAAGGTATTAATACAAGACATGATAAATAGATCATGAAAGGGAAGGATAGACAATATGAATCTTAGAGTCAGCCAATACATACGACTAGAACTTTCAAAGAGGACAAAAGTACAAAAGTCTCTGTATCTACATGTACATAGAATTCAAAACAGAACAGGTAACCTAAGAGTCCAAATAGAGATGAATAAGTATAATCGGGTAGACTTTGTAAAGACATGGCTCCAGGGTGATAGAGTTTGGCTCTGAATCTTGAAAGAGAGAAGACATTTAGGAATGGCAGGAATGTCGAAAAAGGTAGTGGGGTTGCTCAGCTAATTAATTACTGTAGTAGGACAATAGAAATGATTTACGTAAGTTTAGGAAGCCGTGATGCTGAACCATTTTGAACAGAAGTAAGAAATAGAGAGTGATAAACTAAGCTCAGGAAACCAGGATGCGGAAACAGTTTGGGTAAAGATGTGAAATGAAGGCAAAAGTTATTTGTGAGACTGGTGAATAGGCCCCTTACTATGCCCATGTAGTAGGGTGGAAGAAATCACGAGAGTTTATCAGAAATGCATGGCAACAGTCATGGGAAATTTTACGTATGGGCTGCAAAAGTCACATTGTCAAAATTTACCCAGATGAGAAGTTGATAGAATGTTTTCAGAAAAATTTCTTAGAGCAGCACGCTCTGACCAGAGACCAGGTTATATTAGATCTGGTAAATGGGCATTGAGATTAGATTCATTAATGATCTCATACTAAAGATACCGCAATGTTGCAGTGACCATACTATGATTGAATTTTACATTCAATTTGAGGGCATGAGGAATGCGAGTGAGACTTTTATTTTAAAGTTAAACAAGGGGAAAAGTTATATTACGTAGGCACGAAAGCAGAACTGACTAAAGTGAAATGGCAAATTGGGCTAAAGGATGGGTTAATAGAGATCCAGTGGCAGACATTTACAAGGAGAATTTGTAATGGAAAATAAGGAAATGGCAGATGAATTGAGCAGGTATTTTGCATCCGTCTTCACTATATAGAATACAAGTAATCTACTGGAAACAGGAATAAATCAGGAAATGATCAGGAGAGAAGAATTCAAGAAAATCACAATAAGCAAACAAGTGATACTGAATAAATTGATGAAACAATGCAGGCAAGTTTTGGGTCCTGCTACACTTCATCCTTCAGCCTGAAAAGAAGCAGCTAGTGAGATTGTTGATTCAGTGGTTTTAATTTTCCAAAATTTCCTTGATTCAGGGAAGAATGCATTAGATTAGAAGACAGCAGTTGGAAAAAGGGAGGGAGACAGAAGACAGGAAGCCACGAGTCAGTTATCTTAACATCGATCATAAGGAAAAGATTAGAAGTTATTATTATTAAAGTTATACAGTTAATAAGTTACAAAAGGGAGTTTAAATAAATTCAAGGTAATCAAGCAGAGTCAACTTTTTTTTATTTTGAAGTAGAAAGGTGCAGTAAAAACAAAGTTCTATACAATTGAAGCAAATCTACACTACTTACATGCTCAAATTCTCTTTCTTAATGACTTGCTATCGGGCTACAATTATAAAGGGTACTAGTGAAACCACATCTGGGTGCTACAGCTTAGGTGTTCCTTTTAAGGAAGGATCAAATGTGTTGCAAGATAATGAAATGTGAGGCTGGATGAACACAGCAGGCCCAGCAGCATCTCAGGAGCACAAAAGCTGATGTTTCGGGCCTAGACCCTCCATCAGAGAGGGGTATGGGGTGAGGGTTCTGGAATAAATAGGGAGAGAGGGGGAGGCAGACCGAAGATGGAGAGAAAAGAAGATAGGTGGAGAGGAGAGTATAGGTGGGGACGTAGGGAGGGGATAGGTCAGTCCAGGGAAGACGGACAGGTCAAGGAGGTGGGATGAGGTTGGTAGGTAGGAGATGGAAGTGCGGCTTGGGGTGAGAGGAAGGGATGGGTGAGAGGAAGAACAGGTTAGGGAGGCAGAGACAGGTTGGACTGGTTTTGGGATGCAGTGGGTGGAGGGGAAGAGCTGGGCTGGTTGTGTGGTGCAGTGGGGGGAGGGGAGGAATTGGGCTGGTTTTGGGATGCGGTGGGGGAAGGGGAGATTTTGAAACTCGTGAAGTCCACATTGATACCATTGGGCTGCAGGGTTCCCAAGCAGAATATGAGATGCTGTTCCTGCAACCTTTGAGTGGCATCATTGTGGCACTGCAGGAGGCCCATGATGGACATGTCATCTAAAGAATGGGAAGGGGAGTGGAAATGGTTTGTGACTGGGAGGTGTAGTTGTTTATTGCGAACCGAGTGGAGGTGTTCCGCAAAGCAGTCCCTAAGCCTCCACTTGGTTTCCCCAATGTAGAAGAAGCCACACCGGGTACAGTGGATGCAGTATACCACATTGGCAGATGTGCAGGTGAACCTCTGCTTAATGTAGAAAGTCATCTTGGGGCCTGGGATAGGGGTGAGGGAGGAGGTGTGGGGGCAAGTGTAGCATTTCCTGCGGTTGCAGGGGAAGGTGCCGGGTGTGGTGGGGTTGGGGGGCAGTGTGGAGCGAACAAGGGAGTCACGGGGAGAATGGTCTCTCCGGAAAGCAGACAGGGGTGGGGATGGAAAAATGCCTTGGGTGGTGGGGTCGGATTGTAAATGGCGGAAGTGTCGGAGGATGATGCGTTGTATCCGGAGGTTGGTGGGGTAGTGTGTGAGAACGAGGGGGATCCTCTTTGGGCGGTTGTGGCGGGGCGGGGTGTGAGGGATGTGTTGCGGGAAATACGGGAGACGCGGTCAAGGGCGTTCTCGACCACTGTGGGGGGAAAGTTGCGGTCCTTGAAGAACTTGGACGTCTGGGATGTGCGGGAGTGGAACGCCTCATCGTGGGAGCAGATGCGGCGGAGGCGGAGGAATTGGGAATAGGGGATGGAATTTTTGCAGGAGGGTGGGTGGGTGGAGGTGTATTCTAGGTAGCTGTGGGAGTCGGTGGGCTTGAAATGGACATCAGTTACAAGCTGGTTGCCTGAGATGTTGACTGAGAGGTCCAGGAAGGTGAGGGATGTGCTGGAGATGGCCCAGGTGAACTGAAGGTTGGGGTGGAAGGTGTTGGTGAAGTGGATGAACTGTTCGAGCTCCTCTGGGGAGCAAGAGGAGGCGCCGATACAGTCATCAATGTAACGGAGGAAGAGGTGGGGGGTTCTCCAGCATCTGCAGTTCCCATTATCACTATCAAATGTGTTGCAAGCTGTTCAGAGAAGGTTTAGCAGGTTTAAACCGTGAGTTAGTTAGTTATCCCTTGAGGGATGATAATTGAGGCTAGGGCTGTATCCACTCATGTTTAGATCAGCATGATGTGACTTGAATGAAAGAATGAAACATATAAAATCCTCATGGGCTTTCACAGGGTAGATGTGGGGACAATATTTCCTCTTATGAGAGAATCAATAACTAGGTGTCATTGTTTAAAAATCAGGGGTTACTCACTGAAAACAGAGATGAGGTAATTTTTTTTCTCGTAGAAGTCTTTGGAATGCTTCCTGAAAATAAGGTGAAAACAGAGTCCTTGAATATTTTTCAGGCAAACGTGGGTAGGTTCTTGTTAAGGAAGTGGGTGAAACGTTATCAGGGATAAGTGGGAATATGGATTTGTGGTTACAATCAGATCAGCCATGATATTATTGAATGGCAGAGCAGGCTATTCCTGCTCCTTCCTTCTATGTTCATATTTAGAGAAAAAGAGTTTGAGAGGACATTTGATAGAAATATTCAAAATCATGAGAGGTTTCCATTGGCAGAGTGATTAAAGTCACCAATTCAAGGTAATTGTAAAAATGATAAGGCAAGTTGAGAATTTTCTTTTATGCAGCAAGTGGTTCAGATCTAGAATGCACTTCCTGAGCGTGCAGTGATGGGAGATTCAGATATGTTTTCCCAAAAAGAAACTGTCTATGTCTGATAAGAAAATGTTCTGAAGTTTTATATGGAAAGGGGTAAGAGTTGGACATACAGGCACCTGATATGGCTACAATGGCCTATTTATCTTCACTGCGCTATGACCATTCTTGAATAGTTGTCCAGTAATATCGTCACAATACTACAGTAGGCAAGATTAATTTCTGCTTTATTAACTGATGCTAATGGGCATATGAATATTTAGATCAGGATTTTTTGATTTATTTTGACCATGTGAGGTAAGCGTGTTGGATGTTGACTAACATATACTGTACCCACCAACAAGACCTCACGTCTGTCAGCTCATTTCGAGATAATAGGCAGTGCACAGGCAAGATTCTCAACCTATCAGACACATCAACAATGGGGTTTCAGATTGCCAGTTGACCAATCAGAGGCATATAATTGCCGTGATATAAAGACCACCAGATGAGACCTACTCTGCTGGTGATCCACGATCAAGAAGGTAAGTAATTTCTCACTTCTTCTCAAAGAGTGGGTGTCATGGAGACAAGGAGCTCAGAAGAATCAGAGGCAAGGGCAGGGAAATGAATTGTAGTAGTCACATCCATGCCTCTTATTGTCCCCAGACTAAAGCAATGAGAGACCACATGCCCTCCATCAAACTGACGCTTACTCCTTTCTTAAGTAAGCATGTTTTCGTAACTATTTTTCAATCTGCTGGGATCGTCCTATAAGCTAAGGAATATGAAAAAATTAACCCTTGTTGTACTATCTCCGTGGCCAGCTCTTTAAAAGCCTATCAATGCTAGCACTCTTGTCCTGAGGATTTGTCAGCCCTTAGTTTTCTCAGCTTCCCTTGGAATGGTAATTATTTTAACTCCTGTCTTCATGGCCACCTCTTGACTTTCAAGGGACTTTGAAAACTTTTCTAAGTCTTCTACAGAGAAGACGGTCTCAAGATACCCAATCAATCTTCCACTATTTCCTTGTTTTCCATCCCTATTTCAATTCCCCACTTTCTGTCCCTTGACGACCAGCACTAGCACTAGTTACTCTTCTCCTAATGAAATACTAATAGAAGCTATTACTAAAGTTTTCCCTTTATTTTGGACTTTATTCACTTTAATTTACATCTGATTATGCAATATTATATTTCAAATTGAATAAATCACTGTGTACCATTTATGGGCCACACCCCTTGTAGTTTTCACTGATATCCAAGTCAACACAGGTTGAAGAAGAGCTTAATTTAAATTAATAAATATTAACCCATAAGAGGATTAGGTTCGGCTTTAAAATACACTAGCTATAAATGGGTACACTTTGCAACCTAATTTAGTCTTAATATGAAAATAATAAAGAGACAATCCAAGGAAAAAGATCAAAACAGCATGGATTTGAAGAAAAGAGCAAAAGAAGCCATGGTTAAAGTGAGCAAAAACGAGTAGTTTGGGAACAGAATGTACTGCCTAGGCAGTGGAAGCATTCAAGATGGCATTGGATGATTACCTTGATAAAAAAAAATGTGCAAGGGTAAGGGAAGAAGCAAGAGATTGGCACTAGGTAACAATACTCATTTAACAAGGCAGTGCTGGCACAATGGATCAAATTGCCTCCTTGTATGCCATAACAAATGTGTAATTTTACAGGTCAGCGGGGCATTTTCCTGACTGAAACATGGAAGTCTGGGTACATCCAGAATTCTTTCAGCTTCCCTTTCCCATGATCTTTCCGCCTCAAGCTGCAAACCTAAATTATATTTTAAGAGTCTAACATTCTACTTTATTTCCTGACTATTCATTGTTCTAAACACATCAGATCTAAGCCTTCCCATTCCTCCACAGACTGGATTTAATATGGGCAACAGGAAAGTCCACCAATGACTGGAATGTTACACGCATGCAAAGAACTTAGGAGCAGGAATTGGTCAGTTGGCCCCTTGAGTCTGCTCCAGCATTCAGTAAGTTCATAGGTGTCTCAGTTCCACATTCCTAACTGCCCTGCAGAACATTTGACTTCCTTTTCTTCCTTTGGCCATTCAGACATCAGCACAAACTCAGTACCAACTGTGCCACTGAGAGCAGAGACTACAGCTGATAAACTAAGGATCTCATCAAAGACTATCTTTGGACATTGATGAACGAGGGTGGGATTGGTGTCAGGGATAGGGTCATCAAAAGGGACAGGCAGGGGAATTCAAGGCAAGGGGTGCTTTTTCAGTAGATTTTCCTTCCCAGGGCCTAGTCTCTTGGTAGGGCATAAAGGGCCTGACAATGAGGGACCCTCCCTTGGTCGGCAGCCTATCAATTTGATTGGATTTGCTGAGTCAGCCTTCGGGAGGCACAACACACTTTTAAATCCTGAGACAGCACAGAGTTGACTGGCTCCAAGTGGCTCAGTTCTGAGGGAAATTGACGTGCCCACCATGATCAAATGAGTTTTCACTTCGGCCCCTTCCCATTTTTCGATCTACCTGCCACCAGTAAAGTGGCATGTAGGCCTCTTCCATGATTAAGTGGATCTGGGCAGAACACTTCCCGTCACAACAGACTGCATTAAATTCCGCCCTATATTCAAAGCATCACTGTAATTTAGAAAATGAGAAAAAAGGAGTGCACATGCTGTAAATCACGAACAAAAACAGGAATTGCTGGAAAAGCTCAGCAGGTCTGGCAGCATCTGAGTAGAGAAATCAGAGTTAACATTTCAGCACTAAGGAACGGTCACTCGACCCCAAACGCTATCTTAGAGAAACGTTACTGAATTGTTTATTAATAACAATCTCTGCGGAAACAACATCATGCAAGCTTATTAGCATTTTAACTATCTATTGTCTCAGAATCTCCTTTACCCACATTCCCCAATTTGAGTTGACACCATAAAATTATACTGGGGTTCTGCTTGGCTTTTGGCCTAAATAGAGCAGGAAGCTAAATCAGTCCATTAGAAAACAATAGAAACTTAATTTACATGAGGTTCACCTTTTCATTCATTAGAACAGCAGTTCTGCCAGTAATGTGTGGATAATACATGAGAAGGGCCTCTGGAACATTAATACTCATGTTTTTCAAACACAACATTTAAAGTCTTTTTGTATTTAAAAGCATAGTTTCTGTGGAAAAATAGTTAGAAGATTACAGACCCATGGGAGACACATTACTGGCGGTGATCCAGGTAACGTGGTAATTGGTAACCAGGCAAGTTTTGTGTGGGCTGTACTCAATGTGGTCCTTAGTTTGGTGGCAGTGGAGAAATGTACTGAAGGAACTGCGGAGGTGAGACCCTGAGTAACTTGATATGACAAGACTGTCAGAAAACAGAACCAAGGGAGCTGTTCAGCTGATCAAAGAGGCAGCACTGGTAAAGCTCATAGAGGACCAGACAAGGAAGAGGTCAGAGTTTGAGAGCACATTAAATTTATTTCAGCTGAATTTTTTCTCTCTATTATTCAATGGGGTCTCTGTTAGCATCTGACCTTGTTACATGCCAAAGTGGTCCCCTGTGAGCAAAACCTAGCATTAGCAGAAATCTTCTCATTCCTCACTGTCTAAATGATTACTTTTCTGAGATATTTTCTCGGTTATTATTAATCAACTGTTTTGACTGCTGGTCTTCAGCTAGAAAGAACAATAATTCAATAGGATGATGAACGTCTATTTCTTTAAATAATATTTCTGCACAACACATACATATAAAGAATTGAGGAAGGAAATAATGGCCTGCATCGCTGTGTCTGATTTATTCTTTCTGTCAGTAATTAGATGCAGGAGGCATCCAAAAATGGTGCACAGCATGGCTTGAATGAAGGAAATTCTGCCGTAATCACTCATCCCAAAGGAAAGCCATTGCTTCAATATTCAATAGCTCCAACACTTCTGTGTGTAGAGATGCAACATGGAATCAATGTGCTGTTGCAGAAAGAACCAAAAGCACCTTCACAAGTGACAATACTTGGAAGGCAAAGACAGCTATTTGCACGAAGACTAACCATCAAAACAAATCTTAATCTATAAAATTCATCAAATAATCCCATTTTTGAAAACAGTAAGGCAACATTGAAAAAGTGTGGGCATTTTTCAAATAACTTTAGTTGTGATATTAAAGATATGAAAGAATATCCATGCATAATAACTCGCCAATAGCAAGTGCCATCTAAAATTATAGCCTTATTTTCACGGTGTTTTGCAGCATTTTTAGGGGATTTTAGAGACTGCAATCACACAAAAGTACATCAAAGTTTCATTGCAACTTTGCAGTTTCTTTCTTTCAGGCTTAAAATGTGATTGGTTTCAAACAATTTACATGAACAATACAAACAATTCATTTTGAACAATTTATATGTATCACCCTCACAAAACTTTGTTACATAATGCATACAGGATCTTCCTTATTTAGCCATTTCTTAAAAACAATATGGAGGTTTGTCCAGAGGCAGAGTTTGATGGACATACAGAAGAGATCACAATGCTTTGAACTGCTCACACACTAGATATCGGGGAAGAAGATGCTGTTTTTAAATCCAACACCAGGATTGAGCACAAATTATCATCTGATTCTTTAAGGAATGAGGTTTAGGATGCAACCTAGAAGCAAGTTTGTCTTGTCTGGTGAACATGAAAGAATCCTTTGTTCTCCCTATATCCTCAGTGATATGTTCCAAACTACCTTGTTCAAGGACATTATTACATACTTCTGTACCAAGTGGGTCTTGAGCCCAGGCCTCCTGGTTTCGCTCATTATCGTATGTATGAAACAGAGATGAGTTTTTTTTTGTCTCTCAGAGAGGTATGAAGTCTTTGGGAGCTCTCTTCCTGTAATCAGAGTCCTTGAAAGTTTTAAAGGCAGAGGTGGGCAGATACTTGGAGGGGTGTTGAAAGTTTATTAGATGGGAATGTGGACTTGAGCTCACGACCACATCAGCCACAATCTTAATAAATAGCAGAGCAAGCTCAAGGGACAGAATGGCCTACTTCTATGCTTTGTTCATATGTTTGCAAGTTATTTGTGAAGTCCTGCTGTGCACAAATTGACAACCATGTCTGCAAGCATTGCAACAGTGAAGTCATTCTGGATGTGAGTTTGCTCGCTGAGCTGGAAGGTTCGTTTTCAGACGTTTCATCACCATTCTAGGTAACATCATCAGTGAGCCTCCGACGAAGCGCTGGTGTTATGTCCCGCTTTCTATTTATCTGTTTAGGCTTCCTTGGGTTGGTGATGTCATTTGCTGTTCTTTTTCTCAGAGGATGGTAGATGGGCTCCTAATCAATGTGTTTGTTGATGGAGTTCCGGTTGGAATGCCAAGCTTCTAGGAATTCTCGTGCGTGTCTCTGTTTGGCTTGTCCTAGGATGGATGTGTTGTCCCAATCAAAGTGGTGTCCTTCCTCATCTGACCCAAACAAACAGACAAAATGGGCCCAAAAACCATAACCACTCTCCCCTACATCAAAGACATTTCCGAAATGACTGCCAGACTACTCGGACCTCTTGGCATCAGGGTAGCCCACAAACCCCAACGCACTAAAACAGCAGCTAATGAACTTAAAAGACCCTATACAGACAACAAGCAAAACGAACATCATCTACAAAATACCTTGCTGTGACAAACACTACATTGGACAAACAGGCAGAAAGCTAGCCACCAGGATACATGAACATCAACTAGCCACAAAACGACATGACCCACTATCACTAGTATCCTTACATACAGATGAGGAAGGACACCACTTTGATTGGGACAACACATCCATCCTAGGACAAGTCAAACAGAGACACGCACGAGAATTGCTAGAAGCATGGCATTCCAACCGGAACTCCATCAACAAACACATTGATTTGGAGCCAATCTACCATCCTCTGAGAAAAAGAACAGGAAATGACATCACCAATGCAGGAAATGACATCACCAACCCAAGGAAACCTAAACAGATAAATAGAAAGTGGGACATAACACCAGCGCTTCATCGGAGGTTCACTGTTGATATTACCTAGAATGGTGACTGATTATCTGGGAACAAACCTTCCAGCTCAGTGAACCAGCTTACATCCGGAACAAAATAAAGATCCACTCTTTTGTGGACCAAGAGGAGGAGAGGGTGACTGTGTTGGAGGTGGAAGGAAGATGTCGGGTTGGCTGTGCACCCTTGCAACCGGTGGATCTTAATACTGGCTTCGGCCTAACACTGGTTCAGGGGAGCAGCCAACCTGCAACGATGGCTGCGGCGAGTGCTCGTGCCCCGGGTCAGGGGGTCCGGAACACCATCCGCGTTTCCGTGAAGAAGGTGGATGGAGGTGCACCTGTGGACCGCACTTTCTTCGTGAAGAGGGTCCTGTTGGACTGTTGTGGGTTCACTGCTGCAGACATTTACTGCCTGCAGGATTTCCCTGGAGGAGGTTTTTACGATGTAGCCTTCAGGAGTGCCAAGCTTTGCGAACGCTTCCTGGAGGTTTTCAAGGAGAAAGGAGGTGAGGGCCCCCTCTCTGTACTGACCACTGTCCCACTGTTCATGATGCTGCTGCAGAGGAGCCATATGGTGACTGTACACATGTACAACCTGCATGTGCCTGCAGTTGGTGTCCTGACCTTCCTCCGAAGGTACATGAAGGTGGAAGGGGACCGAACCAACATCATGGACCCCTTCGGGATCTGGACCAGTAAGAGGCAGGTCAGGGTGATGCTGAGGATGGGTGCGGACAGGAACATCATACACCCACCATCCAGCTTTGCGATCGGCGGGAGCAAGGGCTACCTGACCTACACAGGGCAACCTAAAGTCTGCCATGCCTGTGGTAGGTCAGGTCACGTGGTGGCCGACTGCAAAGCCACCATCTGCAGGAACTGCAGGGAGGAGGGACACCTTGCAAAGGATTGCCCAAAAGAAAAAAGCTGCAACCTTTGCGGAGAAGCGGGCCACCTCTAGAGGGCATGCCGCAGCGGGGGACCACCTACACCCAGGTCGCCGGCAGGGGCGGAGCCTGGACCGGAAGATTTGCCTGGAGGCCTCCACGGTGAAGAGCAAGGCTTGCTGGCCCCTCACCTCGCGGAGGTCCTCTGTGACATCGATCCCCATCAACTGCAGAAGGAACAGGTTCTGCACCCTTTTCTGGAGTCGCGACAGCTTTCCCCGCCTCTCTGTCGCCTTCCGAATACCCTTGAGAACAAAGAACCTCTTGATATTCTCCTTCACCATCTCCCACCAGTCACCCGGAGACTCAAAGAGCGGTTTCACGGTTCTCCAACCGGCGTACTCCCTCTTAAGCTCCTCGACGTTCTCTGGGGTCAACAGAGTTGTGATGAGCTTCCACGTCCCCTTGCCGGCCTGCTGGTCGTCCTGTAAGTGACAGTCGGCCAGCAGGAGGCAGTGGTCAGAGAAGAACACTGGCTCAATGCCGGTGGACCTGACCAAGAACGCCCGTGACACAAACAGGGAGTCTATCCTTGAGTGGATAGACCCGTCTGGCCGCGATCAGGTGTATCTCCGTCTGCAGGGGTGCTGAAGATGTCGAGCAGCTTGGCGTCCTTCACCGTGCCCATCAGGAATCTGGACATGACGTCCAGTTGACTCCCCCCACCCGCTGTCCCCACGCCGGATCTTCCATCTGCAGCGATGATGCAGTTGAAGTCTCCGCCTAGGATGACCGGCCTGGACGTAGCCAGCAGGGGTGGAAGGTGCTGCAGGACAGCCAACCGCTCACTCCGTACTGCTGGGGCGTACACGTTGATCAGCCTCAGGGGAGCGTTCCTGTAGGTGACATCAGCCACTAGGAGGCGCCCCCCACCACCTCCTGAACTTGAGAGATGGTGACGTCGCGCCCCCGCAGCAGAATAGCCAGGCCCGAGGTAGGAGTAGCCAGAAGGCAAAGTACAGGGCTAATGATAAGATTCTTAGTAGTGTAAATGAGCAGAGAGATCTCGGTGTCCATGTACACAGATCCTTGAAAGTTGCCACCCAGGTTGACAGGGCTGTTAAGAAGGCATACAGTGTTTCAGCTTTTATTAATAGAGGGATCAAGTTCCGGAACCCAGAGGTTATGGTGAAGCTGGACAAAACTCTGGTGCGGCCACACTTGGAATATCGTGTACAGTTCTGGTCACCGCATTACAAGAAGGATGTGGAAGCTTTGGAAAGGGTGCAGAGGAGATTTACTAGGATGTTGCCTGGTATGGAGGGAAGGTCTTATGAGGAAAGGCTGAGGGACTTGAGGCTGTTTTCGTTAGAGAGAAGAAGGTTGAGA
The DNA here is from genome assembly GCF_030684315.1 of Stegostoma tigrinum. Lineage (NCBI taxonomy): Eukaryota > Metazoa > Chordata > Chondrichthyes > Orectolobiformes > Stegostomatidae > Stegostoma > Stegostoma tigrinum. The sequence goes on from NC_081358.1 coordinate 45,708,436, forward strand.
GGTGACTTAATTGAAACATACAATATAATCAGAGGGTTAGATAGGGTGGATAGGGAGAGCCTTTTTCCTAGGATGGTGACGGCGAGCACGAGGGGGCGTAGCTTTAAATTGAGGGGTGAAAGATATAGGACAGATGTCAGAGGTAGTTTCTTTACTCAGAGAGTAGTAAGGGAATGGAATGCTTTGCCTGCAACGGTAGTAGATTCGCCAACTTTAGCTACATTTAAGTCGTCACTGGATAAGCATATGGTCATACATGGAATAGTGTAGGTTAGATGGGCTTGAGATCGGTATGACAGGTCGGCACAACATCGAGGGCCGAAGGGCCTGTACTGTGCTGTAATGTTCTATCTATATGTAGAACTCTGTGCTTAGCCGGCTGAAGGAGGACGATGGCTCGGTGACGTTATCTCGGCCCGACATTTTGAGGATCAGCAGATCCTTCTATGCCGGACTGTACGACACGAAGCCCAAGGACAGCAAGGCCTCCGAGTCATTCCTGTTGTCTATCATAGAGGTCTTAGACAACGGCACGAGGGAGTGGCTGGACTGGCCGATATCCCTGGACGAGCTGACCAGAGCCCTCAAGTCCTTGGAGAGGAATAAGACTCCCGGGAGCGACGGCTGACCGGTCGAGCTGTATTCCACTCTGTGCGACCTGGTCGGCCAGGACCTGCTGGAGTTGTACGATAGTGCGCTTCGTGCAGGGGAAATGTGCATGTCCGTGAGGAAGGGCATCATCACCCTCATTTACAAGAGGAAGGGGGAGAGGGAAGAAATTAAGAATTGGCGTCCCATTTCACTATTGAACGTGGACTACAAAATCCTGGCCAAGGTCATAGCCAACCGGGTCAGGTCGGTCCTGAAGTCGGTGATTCACCCTGACCAAACCTGTGCTGTGCTAGGCGGGAAGATCGCTGAGAGCCTTGCGCTCTTCAGGGATACGATCGCCTACGTAGAGGACAGGCAGGTGGACACCTGCCTCATCAGCCTGGACCAGGAGAAAGCCTTCGACAGGGTCTCTCATGCTTACATGAGGGACGTCCTCTCCAAATTGGGGTTTGGGGAGGGCATCCGCAATTGGATCCGGCTGCACGACACCAACACCGTTAGCGCAGTCGCAATCAACGGGTGGGAATCGGACAGTTTTCCCGTCAGATCTGGAGTCAGGCAGGGCTGCCCGCTCTCTCCTGCCTTGTTTGTGTTCTGTGTGGAGCCCTTCGCCGCATCCATCAGGAAGGACGTGAGCCTGAAGGGCGTGACTATCCCAGGCAGCGGAGGCCTTCAGGTCAAGACCTCACTGTACATGGTCGATGTCGCCGTCTTCTTCACTGATCATCGGTCGGTGAGTAGGCTGTTGGACATCTGCGGCCAGTTTGAACTGGCCTCGGGGGCCAAAGTCAATAGGGGTAAGAGCAAGGCCATGTTCTTTGGGAACTGGGACGACCGCTCCTTCATCCCCTTCACCGTCAGGACAGACTACCTGAAGGTGCTGGGTGTTTGGTTCGGTGGAGCTGGGGCATGCACTAAGACTTGGGAGGAGCGTATCACCAAACTGAAGCAGAAGCTGGGCAGGTGGACGCTCCGGTCCCTCTCCATCGTGGGTAAGAACCTGGTTGTCAGGTGCGAGGGGCTTTCGGTACTGTCGTATGTGGCGCAGGCCTGGCCTATTCCCTGGACCTGCGCCGCTGTGGTCACCCGGGCCATCTTCCACTTCGTTTGGAGGATGGACCGCATCCGCAGGGACACCATGTACAAAGACCTGGAAAATGGGGGAAAGGGCATACCGAATGCCACCCTCACCCTGACGGCTACCTGTGTGTGCGGCTGCATCAAGCTGTGCGTAGATCCTCAGTACGCAAACACCAAGTGTCACTACTTACTGAGGCTCTACCTGTCCCTGTGTTGCGAAGGATGGGCCTGGCCTCGTTGCCGCGGAACGCTCCGAGTAGTTGGACCGTCCCGTACCACCTGTCCTTCGTGGAGAAATTTTTGAAGGGAAACACCATTGACTACAAGGCCATCAGGCAGAGGTCAGCACGTAGTATCCTTGGGACCCTTCGGGAAAAGGAGAGGGTGGATCCCATCATGTGGTTCCCCACGCAGACTGCCAAAGTTGTTTTGCAGAATGCCTCATCACCAGAACTTTCAAACGAGCACAAGGACATTGCTTGGCTCGTGGTGAGAGGGGCTCTTCCAGTGAGATCCTTTATGCATGCCCAGAATCTCTGTGCCACTGCATGCTGCCCTCAAGGCGGCTGCGGGGGTGACGAGACTGTCGATCACCTCCTTCTGGAGTGTGCCTATGCGCAGGAGGTCTGGAGGGGGATGCAGTGGTATTTGTCAAGGTTCGTCCCAAGCAGCTCTGTGACACGGGACTCCATGCTCTACGGGCTGTTTCCCAGGACGCACGCCGAGACCAACATCAACTGCGCCTGGAGGACCATCAATGCGGTGAAAGACGCTTTTTGGTCTGCCTGCAACTTGCTGGCCTGCCAGCTGAAAGAACTGACCTGGACCGAGTGTTGCAGACTGGCGCACTCCAAGGTCCAGGACTACGTGCTGAGGGACGCGCTAAAGCTTGGGGCAGCTGCCGCCAAGGCACGGTGGGGAAAGACCACCGTATGAAACCCCTCGTCCAGAATAGAAAAAAGGGCCCTATCTGGTAACTGGGCCCAGCTGGCGCCTTCCCCAACTGGTCAGGGAGCCAACGAGGACTGTGCGGGGAGACGACTGCCAGGGTATTTTCTTTGCTTTGTTTTTTTCTTCTTTGTTTTGTTTTTGCTTTTAGTTGGTGTACGTACCCCCTGGGTAACCCGGAGCGGCTTGCATGACTATTGTATAAATATATTGTATAGGTGTACAATATATATATTGTATAGGTGTATAAATTTTTTTTTTGTACATTCTATGAATAAAGTATATTTTTTCAAATTTAAAAAAACGTGACGAAACGTCTGAAAACGAAACTTCCAGCTCAGCGATTAAACTCATATCCAGAACTTCAACCTGAGCTACAAATCTTCTCAAAACTCGCTAGTGAAGTCATTACTTTGAAGTCAATTAATTGGCTATGAAATACCACAATGTCCTGTGATCATGAAGGATACTGTATAAATGTATTTTTTTTTAATTCCTAGGCAAATTTCTCATCCAATTATTCACAGTCAATTAAACCCTGTATCTTGCTTATATCTATATTAGGTATGCAATTGGAGAGGCAACACGGAGTTGGGGGGTGCAAATTATACTGAGATAGTAATTTATGATGTGAACAAATCATTTCGGAGCAAAAATAGGTTATTCAGGCCTTGAAGCCTACCTCTCCCATTCAATAAGATCATGGCTGATTTGTCTGTGTTTTGAATTCACATTTCCATCTCACCTTATAACCTTTGACTTACCTAACAAGAATCTATCCACTTCTGTCTTAAAAATATTCAATGACCCCACTTCTAAAGCAGAGATTTCTAAATTCACATAACACCCTGACAGAAAATAAAATTGTTCTCATCTCTTTCTAAAAGTACATCCACTAAGTTTAAAACACCATTGAATTCCTGTCATAATAAAGGATAATAGTCCATTATTCTTCTTGATTACCTGCATAATAACCATTTTGCCATCAAGCACAAGAACATGTAGATCCCTCTGAAACTTAGGATTCCGCAGTCATTCTCTCTTTAAACAATACTTCACATTTTTCCACCTTTTTACTCTTTCTTCCACACTTTTGAACATTCATTCAACCTATCTATGCAACTTGCAAACTTCTTGTTTGCTAATTTTCTAACTATATTTGTGTTGTGCTTCAACTTGACAAACTTTCAGGAGACTCGAGTGCAAGTTACAATTATTTGTTCACTTGCACATAAGTCAATCTAAAACATTCTAAAATGGAACTTTGGCAAAAACCCTTCACTCATCTCTTAAACACCTTCGGGTGGATACTCAGTTTCTATTCTGATAAATTTGTAACCATATATTAACCAGATATCATTTATTTCCCACAGTACATACATCAGGCATTGTTCATGTCCACCCAAGACATTCACTTATTCTGCTGACTGTGCAGTCTAGACTGTGTTTTGCTTCTATCGCTCACTTTGTGGTCTAGCTCTTTTCTATTTTGTCCTAACTGGCCTATAATTTCCTGTTTTCTGCCTCCTACTATTCTTACGCAGAAGAGTTGTAGTTGTGTTTTTCCAGCCTGATTGAACCTTTCCTAAAACTTTACATCAATGCAGCGACTATCACTTTTGCCACCTCGTTTAAGACCTGGAATGATGTCCATCTGGACCCAGAGCCTTGTCAGTTCACACCTCCATTGATTTGTTTTGTACCAATTCCCTTGACTGTAATTTCCCTGAGTTCCTCTCTCCCTTTCATATCTTGATATCCAGCCATTACTGGAGTGTCTTTTTGTATTCTCTGTATTGGAGATAGAAGGAAGATGTTTGTTCATTTCAACTGCTGCCAATCTGATATTTCCTATTTGCATGTAGATTAAAGTCAACCATGCTTATTGTTATCTCTTTATCACAAGCACCCATCTTCTACACTTATTCCTCTGTAGTAATTACTGTTCGAAAGGTTTTTACTGTTAAAGGGTTACACGTTATAGGTTCACCCTGAATAATTCAGTAATAGAGATGCAAAAACATCCATAAAATCTTGGTTAGATTTTACCAAAAAAAAATAAAGAAGGACTGGATAAAATGCCATCAAGATTTACAAGGTTGACACCAGAAATGAGAGGGTGTAACAGATTTGGGATTATTCCCTGTAGAAAAAAATGGCTGGGAAGTGGCCTGACAGAGATTTGTAGAATTATGAACAGGTTTCTCCACCTGTGAAGGATTTGGAAATTAGTCTACAGTATATGAACGTACAAATTATGTGTAGGAGTTGCCCGCTTGATTCCTCAAGCCTAATCCATCATTCAATAAGAACATCATTGATCTGGTTACTCCACAGTCTTGCAACTCACCATAATCTTTCGCTTCTTCGGTCATCAAGGTTCTATCTACCTTTGCCATAAAAATATTCAAAGGCCCTTCTTCCACTGCCTTTTCAGAAAGAGCACCCTAAAATCTTTCAATCAGCTAGAAAATTCTTCCACAGTATTGTCTTAAATCAACTCCTTAATTTTAAGCAGTGACCCCTAATTCCTTCTCATGAGGCAAAACAGTCTTTCCATATTCATCTTTTGAAGACCTCTCAGGATCTTATATATTTCAATCAAGCCACCTGTTACTCTAGTAAATACAAGTCTAATCTATTTAATATTTCTTCATAAGATTAACTTTCCATTTCAGGTAAAAGTTAAGTAAATTTTCTCTGAGCTCCTTTCAGTGCATTTGTACCCTTTCTCAAATAAAGACACCAATTATGCACAGAGTAGTCCAGATTTGGTAAGACCAATGCCATGTATAGCTTACGCAAAACCACCCTACCTCTTTTTCAGTTCCCCATGCAATAAACATTGGCTTTTCAATCAATGCATGAGGTCTCCTAGATCCTCTGCATCTCATGGTTCTGCAATTTCCCAAAATGGCCAATTTCACATATTCCCACATTACACTCAAATCATCTATGTTCATTTCCACTTTCCTTATGTCCTCTTCTCAATTTATTCTCCTGCCTATCCTTGTGTCACCAGCAAATTAAACTACCATACCTTCAGTCCCTTCATCCAAGTCATTTACATAAAATGTAACAGCTGAGGTCCCAGCACTGATCCTTGTGGCACACCACTAATTAAATCTACCAATAACAAACTGACCTATTTAAGCCTACTTTCGTTCTAAGCATAGTACATGCGCTGTTTGCACTTCATGCTCAGCATATGTTACTTCTTCAAAGAACTCCAATAAATTGGTTAAAGTTATTTCCGTCCCACAAGACCATGTTGACTTGACCTGATTATACTGAATTTCCTTAAGCACTCTAAAGGTGGCTTCTGACATCGACCTTAATGACAGATGTTAAGCCTTCTGTTTCCTTCCCTTTTTAATTAAGGAGTAACAAATGGTGAACAAAAACAGAAATTGCTGGAAAAGCTCAGCAGGTCTGACAGCATCTGTGAAGAAGAAATCAGAGTTAATGTTTCGAGTCCAGTGAACCTTCCTCAGAACACATTCAAGATACAATGTTTTTTTGGTCAAACTACTTGACTTTAAGCAAAACACATTTTATTTTTATACTACAGTTCAATTAACTGTCCTGAAGAAGGGTCACCGAACCGGAAGTGTTAACTCATTTCAGGTCAGGACACTTCTTCAAAAATGGGGTTGGGGAAAGCTCTGAAATAAATAGAGAGGAGGGGTAGGGCTGGGGAAGGTAGGTGGGATGGTGATAGGTCAGTGCAGGTAGTGGTGTGGATTGGTCAGTGAGACGGGAGGAGCGGATAGATGGGAGTGAAGATGGACAGGTTGTGTAAGGTCAAGGAGGCAGGGATGTGAGGGAGGGTTGGTCATGGGATGAGGCCAGGGTCGGGAGAGTTTGAAGCTGGTAAAGTCCACATTGAGGCCATTGGATTGTAGTTGGGTTGTAGTAAAATTGATTGTCTCACATATAATTTTAGCAACAGGAAGAGAACCCTAACTTTTAGATATAACCAAGGAAGGAATAAAAACTTCCACAAGAGCTTCAAGACTCCAGCATCTGCTGAAAGCTAAAACTAAAAATCCTGGTTCTGTGGGAGCTTGATCCCACCCATTCAGGCTGCTTCTGTTGTTCCAACTTAAAAAAAACCAATGCCTTTCCTGTTGTTAGTTTATTGGCTTTGAGCAGATTGCTTGTCACCTGTCTCAACCTTTCTTCATAAAAAAATGACTAAAATACTCCTCTTAAAGCCATAGTATTGTCACACAACTATTTCATTAGCCATTTATTTTAATACACTAAGATATAAACTAACAGGCTCAAAGCCTTTTTGAGCCTGCAGTTCCAACAACTTTCTTAGCACCATTTACCTAGTGATTGTAATTTTCTTATGTTCCTCCCTTTTAACTCCTTATTTACATCTATTCCTGGGATATAACTTGTACTCTCCCTAATTAAGGCCAATGGAAAATACCTGTCCAACTTATCTGTCATAGAATCACTCCAGTGTGGAAGCAAGCCATTCAATCCAACAAATTTACACTAACCCTCTAAAGAGCATCCCACCAAGACCCACCGCATAACCTTGCATTTCCCAGTTAATCCACTTAGGCTGCACATCCTGGACATTACTGGAAATTTAGCATGGCCAGTCCACCTAATCTGTACATCTTTAGACCTTGGGCGGAAACCAGAGCACCTGGAGAAAACCCATGCAAACACAGGGGCAAACAAGGGAAAATGTGTAAATTCAACAGACAACAAAGTGTGAAGCTGAATGAACACAGCAGACCAAGCAGCATCTCAGGAGCACAAAAGCTGACATTTCTGGCCTAGACCTTTCATCAGACTAGGCCCGAAACATCAGCTTTTGTGCTCCTGAGATGCTGCTTGGCCTGCGGTGTTCATCCAGCTTCATACTTTGTTATCTTGGATTCTCCAGCATCTGCAGTTCCCATTATCACAAATTCAACAGACAGTCGCCTGAGGGTGAATTCAAACCTGAGTCCCTGGTACTGTGAGGAAGCAGCTCTAACCATTAATTTCCAGGCTCACTTTCTATAGAACCAGTACTCGCTTTGTTAACTCTTTTCTTTTTAAACTATCCATGGAACCCCTTAGAAGTTCATTTTTAATATTTCTACCAGGTTTTGTCTAATACTCTCATTTTCTTTCCCTTATTATTGCCTTATTTAGTCAATCATTTTGTTCTACTCCCTCAAGGGCCGTTATATTACTCCATAACAAATTATATCTAATTTCTACCTAAACTGCTTCACTGAACTATTTTTCGCAGTACCATAATTATCAAGCAGAGCTACTCCTCCACCATTTCTATACTTCTTCTCCTTCCCGCAAGTTCTGTAACTTTTAATATTCAGGTCCTAATCTATGTCATCTTGTAGCCATATCTCTGTAATGGCTATGAGATCATGTTTATTTTTATTTGTAGTATCACTTCAACTGTTTTCTTTCAAATGCTACATTACATTCAGATACAGAGCCTTCAGTTTTGTCCTCTTATTATTTTTGTATCTTCTAGCATTATCTGTTGATTCACTTTTTAGGTGGCATTGTAAGCTTTTTCCTGTCTTCCTGTACTTCTGTACTTGAGTCAATGTGACAATAACCCTAATTCTAATTCTAATTCTATACATTTGAAAATTTGCACTCTTTGTCCCTACCTATCATTCCCTATATTAATAACTTTCTTCTCTTGCTTTGTCTCTATTGCTCGATTTTTCATATCTTCCCAAATATGAACACTTGACTCCAGCTTAAAAACCTCTCAACTTCCCTTGTTATACAGCTCAGTAGAAATCTAGCCCCAGGACAGTTTAGCTGCAGATCATTTCAATGGTGCAGCCCCCCACTTTCCCCAGTACTAATGACAGGGCTCCATAAGCAGGAACTCAATTGTCCCATTCCAGATTTTAAGACATACATTGATTTCTCTAACCTGAATTGCCCAATACCAATTTGCACATGGCTCAGATAATAATCCAACAATTATTTGCTTTGAGGTATTGCTTGTTATGCCTAGGTCTTCAAACTGTCAATGCAGGAATATAGTCACCAATAAATATGACATGGAATTTCAAAACAAAATCTGTTTAGATAGTAGTGAATTCCATCCATACTGATGAAATCTTGCTTTACCATGGTCCTTTGAAACACTTGCTGGTATTTTATTATATTAAAGGTGCTGTAGAAATGCAAGTTGTCATTATTATATTTATACCTCAGCTAATACAAAGCCAAAAAATACTGCTTACCTTGATTTGCTGCTACTAGCTTCAGATCCAAGTCATTTTACACAACATGCATTGATGGAAAGTCAAAACCTCTTCGCACTGATAGAAAATATGTAATGTGACCAGTACTAAGTTCTTGCTGAAGATAATGAGACTCAGAAATTGGCTATATATCAATATATATAAATTCCACCTGAATGAGTAAAGGAATGGGTTAATGCCTTTAAGTTCTGTTTTACTGGAAAGTGTTTCCATTGAAACAAGGCTGATAGGAAAACTAATCTTGAGTAGCAATGGCTAGTTTGAAAAGGAGTCATGTATGAAGAAAAAAGAAAGAAGAAAGTTACAGCACAGGAACAGGCCCTTCGATCCTCCAAGCCTGCGCCAATCCAGATCCTCTATCTAATCCTGTTGCTTATTTTCCAAGGATCTGTATCCCTCTGCTCCCCACCCATTCATGTATCTGTCTAGGTACATCTTAAATGACACTATTGTGCTCGCCTCTACCACCTCTACTGGCAACACGTTCCAGGCACCCACCACCCTCTGTGTAAAGAACTTTCCGCACATATCTCCTTTAAACTTTTCCCCTCTCACCTTGAAAAAGTGAGAGGTTTTAAATGAATGGGAGAGCAAATAGTAGATGTTTGTAAACAGATAACCATACAACAAAGCGATACTAAGCATTTCATTTAACTTTGCTTAATTAAGATGCTTGTTGTAGTACCACGGTTTGTTAGCATGTGAAAGTGGAATAAATGTTATGTTAGTGCACACTATTGTGAACAGGCAGGTAAAGGGAATGGCCGTTATAAGCAGTGTGTCAGTCTTCTTATCAATCCTAGACGTATCTAACTGATTGTGGACAGGATACAGATGATGAAACTTTAGAGAGCCATTTTGAAGCCTGTGATGACGTAAAGAAAAGATGAAACAGGTGCGATTGACAAAAGCCAGCAAGACTCAAAAGGCCAGCGTCAGGTAAATGACTTTAAAGGTGGGATTTTTGACTGAAAGTTTTGACAATAACTCTCAACTCTTCATAGGGCACTTTGACTTTGAACCATTGTTTATAAGACCACAGGACTTATCAGCAGTCCCAACCAGCTGTCCACCCTGAAAAAGAGGATGAAGTAAGCTACTTTAAGATCCTAAAGGAAGGCTCACATCAAACACTCATGAAGAATCAAGGAAGAGAGAAGGTGCACCAAGAAAATTAGAAATGGAGAAAAGAAAAAGGGCAAAAAACAGAACTAAACAGAAAAGAAACAAAAAATTAGAGGAAAGAAAGACAAAGAAAGAAAAAGAAAATGAAAGAGAGAAAGAAAGAAATGTTTACATTTGCCAGTCACTCTGCCCAATCTGGACTGGTATTTGTGACTTGTCACTCGTGTATGTTTTTGCTAGTTAACTGATGTGTTATATCCAATTTGAACTCTGATTAAACTCGATATCCCAATCCTAATTGACTGATTAGATAGTATAACTCTCAAGTATCATTGGAAGATTAAATATTGTACAGTACAGTAGCAACTAATCCATGCCAACGCAAACAATGGGAAGAAATTATGAAAAAAAATTGTTGAGGGAAAAGTGTAATTTGAATAATAATATCCAGCTGAAAAAGATTTTAAAAAGTATTCCGATTTGTGATTGTAGACGAGCTGCCAAAGCTAAGGCAAAATACTTTACAATGTGCTTTCTTCCAGCCTTGATATTTGAGATGAGCTGGTTTGGAAAGCATAACACTACTTAAACGGGCCTTATAACATTTTCTACAATAAAGACTGCCTCTAAAGCTATCATTTAGGGGCAGGAAGTGAAACCAAAGCAGAAAGTTCAGCTTAGTAATTGGTCATGGTCACGCTAAGTGAACAGGAAGAAATCTGCAACTGATTAGAATTCTTCCTCTCAAATTAATAGTCAGAAAATTAATTACATTTTAGACCCATTTCCACTATCGTTTTTCCTGTTTAGGAATTATTTTACAGAGGATATTCTCAGATAACAAAACACTAAGTAAATGGCTTTGGTAAGATAGAGGACCGAATGTTTCAGTGCAATAAGCAGTTGACCTTTCTCTTAGAAATGGAAAGCAATTAAAAATGGTTGCACGGGAACATAAAGTAAACTAACTTTTCAAAACATTATGGTAAGCAGTTTGTCCACAGAAGTTTCTGCATGGCTTTTATCTCATTTTGATCCTATCATTTCTAGAGGTCTCCTTGGATGCTCTCCTGACCCATGCCTGCATCTGTTTATCTCAAAGTCAACATTGTGCCATTACTTCCTCCTAGATAACTCGTGGTGTGCTGTGCTTTGTGTTATTTGCTTGGCATCACTCTCTTAGGAATTAAGTACTTTCCTGAAGTCAAAGATTCTGCTAATTCAGAACATTCTACAGCTTAGTCTCAAGCACTTAGTACTTCGAAATGCAAATTTTGATTCTATTTGTTTTACTTTTATTGAAGGTAAGTTTCCTTTCACTCTCTAATAGTGAAAGAAAGATACAATAATATTGATTTGTTATGTGATACTAAGACATCATAAATAAATGCTACAGACAAAATGTAATTGTTTGATGCAAATGTGGATAGTTATCGTCCTAATTTAAAGATGTAAACAGTACAAAATAATTCAATGTAACTCTTTGTTTCTCTTGCTCTTCACATTACATAATTAATGTTTCCAGGAGTCTGGATTCAATTAGTAAAACAAGCCCATAAGCTGGTTATGGTTAGAAGGATTTTCAGACTGTTTTATCTGCACTGTGCCTGTTTAACCAATTTCCCCAGAAGAAAATTTTACTAATAACTTCAAACACAAAAGCCTTTGAGCAATAGAGTTCCTTTATTGTTCACAGTCCCCTAATGAAAACACCTTCCACAATGCAAAGTTCCTTTGAAAAGAGATAAGGATTAGTGATAATGCTCCCCAATATTTTGAAGAATCACTCAAGAGGATCAATTATTGAAATGCATAGGACAGCATGTTTATTCATTTCTGTCTTCTTTTTACAATTTACCAATAGAAATGCTGATAATGTTTTAATTAAAAGATCATTTGATTCTCTATCACAGAAGGTGTAGATTAATCTAATCAGGTAATATTCACAATTCACAAGCTCAAATCTATGCATTTCTTAAAAAAAATTAACATTGCTCCACCAAAATAACATATCAAGCTAAAGAATACTTTTGCAGTCCCCAATTCACTGTTAAAAGTGCACCCCCCTTTTAACAGTAGCCTCATGACAAGGTGACGTGATCGTTCAATGTTTAATAGCCATCTGCTTTCCACACTCAGTTTCTGATCTGGCCTGTGAAGATGATGGCAGAGTGGGATTCTTTTGCTGGAGTTCATCCACTCTGCTCATTCTTTTTTATCTCCCTCTTTTCTGTCTCAGGCCCTTGGCCCCAGAAACACAGCCTAGGTCCTCAATTCCCAGTTACTGAAGCTGGGTCAGTGGTCAGCAGCCCAGACCGAGGACACCAGTGACCAATGGCCTGGAACAGGGATGCCAGGGGCCAGCAGCCTGGTATGGAGCGGGGTCAGCAGCCCAGTGCAGAATGGGGCATTGGCCCAGTGCGGGAGCAGCAGCAGTGGCTCAGGAGCAGAGACCTGCTGCAATTCATGGCAGCAGTGGCCCCAGTACAGAGCACAACAACAGCCAGCAGCCAGATAGCATCGTCACCCTGGCATAGGTCTGCTACAGACAGCTCTTGGCTGTGATGTTTGTCTTTTTAACTTTGCTTCTTGTTTTTCTGGCCTATGGCAATACTCTGTATAGCTATGAAGTAGTTTCAGAGATATTAGGAGCTGCAGATGCTGGAGGTAGGCATCCTTTCCTACTACCTTTGAAACAATTTTAACCCCACTGCGAAGCTTCTCCTAAGGATGCCTATCCTGAAGAAGTTACCCTCCTCCCTCCCCTCTGATGCTGCTTGGCCTGCAGTGTTCATCCAGCTCTACACCTTGTTATCTCTAACTGTAAAGTAGCCTTTTTTCCTTCATTCCTCTATTCTGTAACCTAGGTACTCTGTACCTAAGAGGATGCTGTAAGTGGAGACTTATACCTTTTTCAAGTACTCATTTGAGTATATGTGATAATAAAGCTAATTCTAATTCTGATCTGAACCTCAGTAAGTGGGGACCATATCACATTCTTGTGAGTTGAAAATATGATCGAGGACAGTCCAGCCACCTTCGAATTGACCAGAGAGTAACTGGCAATATATTAGTAGGGCATTTGACTTCCGATCTGGAACAGCTGAAAAAAATGACAACTTCATTTTTATCTTAAAAATCCTTTTTTGATCAACATACATCTGAGCTTGAGCAGATAAGGGGCAAGTTACATTTATGTCAACAATTGCTAGACAATGAACAAGTTCAACAGGCAGAATTTACCATCTCCCCTTGACATTCAATCGTGTTACCTTAACTGAATACACCACTGTCAATATCCTGGACGACATTCACCAGCTATATAAATGCTGTGGCTACAGCAGCAACTCACAGGCATTCAATGGCAAGTAATAGGAACGTGGCCAGCGGGGACTAGCTGGGTCTATTTCCACGCTGTATGACTATGACTCTATGCTCTGATGATTCTTAAAGCCTGTCCACCGTCTGCAAGGCATAAGTCAGGAGTGTGATGGAATACTCCCTACTTACCTGGAGGAGCCAGTTCCAACAACTACAAGAAGATTGACACCATTCAGGACAAAGCAGCCCAATTGACTGACACTCTATTCACCACTTTAAACATAAACTCTGTCCACATCTGGTGCATAGTGCCAGCACTGTGTACAATCTCCATAATGCAATACAACAAACTACCAAGGCTCCTTCAATAGGACCTTCCAAATCTGTGACCTCTACCACCCAAAAGGACAAGGGCAGCAGATGCATGGAAATACTACCAGGTTCAGTTCTTCTCCAAATCGCACAACAGCAAAAATATATCACCATTCCTTCAGTATCAGTGAGCCAACATTCAGAAATCCCCTCCTAGCAGGTCAGAGGCTGTACCTATCCCATTGACTGAAGCAGTTCAAGAAAGACCTCACAGTCACCTTTCCATAGGGCCATTAGGGATCAGCAATAAATGCTGATCAAGCCACGGAAATCTATATCCCACTAATCAGCAAAAAAAAACAGCATGAGAAAACCATCTCCGAAAAAATGTGCCATTTTGCATCATTATAGAGCTCACCTGGGATGAAAGGTTCTTTTTCAGAATGGCGACCGGTGACGAGTGGTGACCAAAGGGTTCAGTGTTGGGGCCACAGCTGTTCACCTTATATATTAATGATCTGGATGAAGGGACTGGGGGCATTCTGGTGAACTTTGCCGATGATACAAAGATGGGTGGACAGGCAGGTAGTACTGAGGAGGTGGGGAAGCTGCAGAAAGATTTAGACGGTTTAGGAGAGTGGTCCTGGAAATGGCTGATGAAATTCAACGTGAGTAAATATGAGGTTTTGCACTAAATGGTGAGAAAATTCGCAAATCAGAAGTGCAAAGGGATCTGGGAGTGTTGGTCCAGGATTCTCCAAAGGTTAACTTGCAGGTAGAGTCCGTAATTAAGAAAGCGAATGTAATGTTGTCGTTTATCTCAAGAGGGTTGGAATATAAAAGCAGCGATGTGCTTCTGAGGCTTTATAAGGCTCTAGTTAGGCCCCATTTAGAATACTGTGTCCAATTTTGGGCCCCACACCTCTGGAAGGACATAGTAGCCCTGGAGCATGTCCAGCGGAGATTCACACGGATGATCCCTGGAATGGTAGGTTTAATGTATGATGAATGGCTAAGGATCCTGGGATTGTACTCATTAGAGTTTAGAAGGTTGAGGGGAGATCTAATAGAAACTTACAAGATAATGTATGGCTCAGAAAGGGTGGAAGCTGGGAAGTTGTTTCCGTTAGGCGGGGAGACAAGGACCCGTGGGCACAGCCTTAAAATTAGCAGGGGTAAATTTAAAACTGAAATGAGACGACATTTCTTCAGCCAGAGAGTGGTGGGCTTGTGGAATTCATTGCCGCAGAGTGTAGTGGAGGCCGGGACATTGGATGCCTTCAAGGCAGAGATCGACAAATTTTTGATCTCAGAAGGAATCAAGAGCTACGGGAGAGTGCAGGGAAGTGGTGTTGAAATGCCCATCAACCATGATTTAAATGGTAGGGTGGACTTGATGGGCCGAACGGCCTTACTCCCACTCCTATGTCTTATGTTCTTATGGTCTTTCCTAATATTTTCAAGGGGTTGGCCAGTTTTTATGTGTTTTCAGAAGCTATTTATCTCCAGCCTGGTGGAAATGGGCACAGCAACACTGGAAAAGGTTTTATCTCATGGGAAAAAGTGTTAGTTTGGACAAAAAAACTATTGGGCAGTAATTAAATCACATCGCACAGCTCTCTGTCCGTTGAAGATGAAAAATCTTCAGTTTCAAACAGCCCCGCAGTGGACCCATTCAGCGAGCCCCATTCTATGCTTCCTGACACTATTCTAATAGCTGCCCTCAGACCCCCTCCTCAGGCCATGATTTGGGCAACAAATCCATCTCTTGTGTTATCAAGACCATCCTGCATCCCAGCAAATGAGTGACATAAAAGGGATACAAACCAGGATTGGTCCTGCCTCCTGATCTCCAATTTGAATGGGAAAATCCAACAATGGAGTGAATATTCCACTGTGCAGTTAAAGTCTGCCATTGGCTATGGAAGCGGGAGTCACTTGCATGTAGTTTGAGCTAAGTTGGTTCTTGTGATCGCATTGTTCACTGCTCATTACATATGCCATAGGATACAATGATGCCTCACTGCAAGCTCTCCTCTAGGCCACACGGAAAAGGAGAGAAGTTTTGTTCCCAAGGGATGGCAGCAGGAGGCCTTCCGCCTGACCAGAGCAGCCAGGGCAAGGGTAGGAGCGCAGGTCAGTGTCCCTGAGTCCCCCAGATGAACCTGGCCACAGTGCGAAAGAGGAGGAAACAATTCCCTACACTCCTCGAGATTCAGTGGTTGCATCATCCCGCTGTAAACGGACACTCATAAGGGCAACACTCAATCTAACTGAGCGAGTACCGAGGGCATTAAGGCAGGAGGACTGAAGCCTCGGTAATAGCTAGAAAATGTGGACCAATGTGTAAACGCCTCCTCATGCTTTTAATGTTCCACCAATTACACTACCATTGTTAATCACATATCGGGTAGGCTCAAGACCTGGGATGGCTGTGAGAGCCCATAAAGTACCTGGGATGCCAATGCAGAGACACTCAATCCGCTTTGTATGCAGGACAGGAACATGTAAAATAGGAGGGAGCAGTCCGAGACCAATGGAAATGTACCAGACTTTTAGATCCTCACCCTTTTTGAAAAGGACTCCACAGAGCTAGCTGGGTGTAGAGGTTGGCTCAAAAATGATGTCTTCAAACCAGATGACTAAGAGTTAATCGTTAATGACAATAAGCAACAGGGAGCAAATGGAAAATTACTGGTCGAGTGTAAGAACAGCCTGTTTACAACTGCATAACCCTGATTCCCTGTGGGAACAATTCTTTTGACACGGAGTCACCTGGATGATGTTTTCTGTGCAATGGAATGTGTCAATAAGTGCTGCATGTACTCTGGATGGTATCATTATCGGGGATTCTGTCACACTTGTCAGACTTTACCTCAGAGCAGGATCATAATTGATACCAGGAACCCTGAGTACTCCACATCACCCATTGCACAGATTCCCTTTTGGACAGAAGGGTATGAGACTACCTGTTATCACATATTTAATACTAATAAATGAGATACTTTAGATTGCTTAACCTGTTGAGCCTCATTTTTTGTAAAATCATTTTTCGAACCATAACACAATGGAGACCCAGGGCTGTGTTTGCACCAGTTGTTGCCAATTGCTCATTGTCATGTCAAATTAACCCTTAATCATCTGGTTTGAAGACATTTTTTTTGAGTTAAACCATTACACCCTGAAAGCTCTGTGATCTCCTCTTCGAATGGGGTCAGAATATAAAGATCTGGTACTTTTCCATTGTTCAGGGACTGCGTCTTCCAGTTCTGAAAATTCTTGTCCTGCATATCACTGAATTAGTGGCAAAAGTATTTTATGGGCACTCACAGAAGATTGGCATCTCACAGAGAGTTACTGAGCATGCTCCCAGTCTGCCGGTGCCAAATGTTCAGACGGTGTGAAACATTGTTTAGATAAGGGAATGTGCACAACCATCTGCTAATCTATTCTCTTCTCCACACCAGATATTAGTAGCCAATGATGAGAGAAGAAGATCAAGCAGCCATTAACCACCCCCGTCATACACACACCACTCGCAACTTGCCCCCAAATCTACCTTCTCCTTCTCCTCAAGCCACACTTCCACGACCACCACTTCTGAGGATCAAATCTCCAAAACCTCATGGCATTCACCTGCACTGTCCACCAGCGCAGACACATTCACTTTGCTGGCTGCATACTCTATATTAAGCTAGGGGTCACAGTCTGACTAGTACACCACGACCACTCGTCCTCACCCAGTGCAGGAAGCAACACTCAATGTCTCTGACAATTGGAAGATTGGCTGGAGACCAGGCCTCTGGTCAGCTTCAGCTAATAATGAGCCTCTCTGCTCTAGGTCATTGCAGGCACATTGGACATGACAGCCACGCACTGGAATATCAGCGTGAGAGTTGCCAAAAGCCTTCAGTAGACTAGATCTCAGGCTAAAGGGACTGTACCTCATCATGACATGGACATGAGAGCATTTGGTTGCCTCCATGCAAAGGATGGCTTGTCACTTGGAGACCTGGGATCAAAAGGTCATCTTTCTGTTGAACCTCCGGAATTGCAAGAGATATTGAATGAATATTTTTGTGTCAGTTTTTACTGTGGAGAAAGGAAGGAAGGTTAGAGAACTCAGGGAAATAAATACTGATGTCTTGAAAACAGTTCACATTACAATTGCTAGAGGACTTAGAAAACATAGGTGAATAAATCTCTGAGACCTGATCAAGTGTATCCCAGGACATAGTGGGAAGTTAGGGAGGAAATTGTGGGGCACCTAGCAGATATATTTGTATCATCTATAACCACGGGTGAGGTGCTAGAAAACTGGAGAATGGCTAATGTACGCTTATTTAAGAAAGACTGTAAGAAGAAGTCTGGGAACTACAAAAGTGTGAATCTGACATCAGTAGTGGGTAAGATGTTGGGGGTGATTCTGAAAGATAGGATTTTCATGCGTTTAAAGTGGCAAGGAATGATTAGGGATAATCAGTGTGGTTTTGTGTGAGGGAAATCATGCCTCACAAACTACAATGAGATTTTTTATGAACGTAACCATTATTCATAGAATAAGTTAGAAATAAGACATAATTCAAAGGATAGACATTACAGTCTGAGAAACAAAATACAATTAAACAATACATTGTAGTAGCTCATGGCAGGGGTTGAGCTACACACGTGGTCCAAACACCCAGTCCAACAGGTCCAACAACCATCTCTGCTCTGCCCCAAGACTCCAGTCTGTTCCATTCTGGTTCTTAGCTGATCAAAGGTAAGCATTCTCTGTGATAATGGGAACTGCAGATGCTGGAGACTCCAAGATAACAAAGTGTGGAGCTGGATGAACACACCAGGACAAGCAGCATCTCAGGAGCACAAAAGCTGATGTTTTGGGCCTAGACCCTTCATCAGAGAGGGGGATGGGGAGAGGGAACTGGAATCCTGCAGTGCCACAATGATGCCACCTGAAGGTTGCAGGAACAGCAACTCATATTCTGCTTGGGAACCCTGCAGCCCAATGGCATCAATGTGGACTTCACAGGCTTCAAAATCTCCCCTTCCCCCACTGCATCCCAAAACCAGCCCAGTTCTTCCCCTCCTCCCCCCATTGCATCACAAAACCAGCCCAGCTCATTCCCTCCCCCCACTGCATCCCAAAACCAGCCCAGCCTGTCTCTGCTTCCCTAACCTGTTCTTCCTCTCACCCATCCCTTCCTCCCACCTCCAGCCGCACCTCCATTTCCCACCTACCACCTCATCCTGCCTCCTTGACCTGTCCATCTTCCCTGGACTGACCTATCCCCTCCCTACCTCCTCACCTATACTCTCCTCTCCACCTATCTTCTTTACTCTCCATCTTCGGTCCGCCTCCCCCTCTCTCCCTATTTACTCCAGTTCCCTCTCCCCATCCCCCTCTCTGATGAAGGGTCTAGGCCCGAAATGTCAGCTTTTGTGCTCCTGAGATGCTGCTTGGCCTGCTGTGTTCATCCAGCTCCACACTTTATTATCTAAGCATTCTCTGGGACTGCTTCTTTTGCCAGCCTCTGCTCCAGACTCGCTTCTCCGCATTGACCTCCACTCCGGACTCTTTTCCCTGCACAGGCCTCTGCTCCGGGACTCGGTCTCAATGGCAGACTCGCTCCAGGACTGCTGCCCCTCTCCAGCCTCCGCTCCAGAACTGCTTCTCTGCTGGACAATTACCTCCATGCCGGTGTCTGCTCCAGGACTATTACCCCGCGCACCCCCCCCCCACCACCAAGAAGGTTTCTGCTCCAGGACTATTACCCCATCTCCAGCCTCAGCTCTGGGATTCACCTCCAGGCCTCGCCACCTCCTTCATCTCCCTTTGGGTAAGTCCAAGTCATCAACTGAAAAAAAAATGCAGAAAGGAGAAAAAAAGAGAAAAAAAGAAGAAAAAGAAAGAAAAAGAACGGACGGAGCAGTGGAGCTCTGGCTGGAGCATATTTCTCTGCCAACATCTTGCATAGTGATCAAATATTGATCCAATTTTACCCTGTGACATTGCACCATGACCCATATCACATTTATTAGCCATACGCATGGGCAGATTCTGTCATCATAACTGTACACATTAGTTTCTTTATGTGTTGACCTGGTTTTTAAGTAATTTTTACATAGGTATTTCTTAGCTTGAACTCTACAACCAGACAGGTGCATTTCATAGCACTCTGACTCATTACATATACCATGATGATTAAATATCAGTTTAATCCAGAGCAAATTGGTTCCATTAGGAACAGGGTTGCTAGCATAATAGATCACATTTTGTGGTGTAATGAATCGCGTTCACTGTCACTCCAGCGAAACTGACTATAATTTCTGGAGTCTGCGCACGTACAGAGTAGGTCAGAAATCTCAAAACTGCTATCAGTATCCCACTGCTTCCCCAGGGAAGTGCAGCTGAACTCCCCCGTATTCGATCAAAGGAAAATCTTTGAACTGATGTAAACACTCACTTTCACACTGGTAGTCTTGTTGCAAAAGCCCTTGTTTAAAAAAATTTCCACCTTCTTGGGTCGGGTGTAACAAGGTTTTAATGACACAGGAAGTTTGTAGACACTGATAAACATCCTCATCGATCCCCAAAAGCAAGACAATCGTATGAGGGTGAGGAAGGATTATTCCTAAAGGAGTGCATTAAGCGCTGTCCAATACAATGAAGCCACATGAATCTAAAAACAGTCAATCTGTTAATACCAAGAGTTTATATTTTCACCACACACACATATAAATATTTCCCATTATGGCATCACACCTTTTATATTAATATAATGTTCCAATTTGGATTTGGTTTGGTTAAAAATGTGTCATTTTACTAATAACAGTAGAGGGATAAAATCCCTCATTCTTTCTCTCACTCCTTCATCCAACTCAAAAACTGGGAGATTTCAGGGTCCTGTTTGACACCAAGGGACAATTTGACACGCAGTAGTGCAAAGGTAACAATATCTATTGATACATTTTTAACCAAAATGTACCTTGTGCATCTATATGCTTGTGTTGATGTTGATCTTTGCTACTTTGCGTCAAAAAATTAGATGGAAAAGCAATGGAGGTTGTGGATTAATGTGATATTATTGTTAACTTGTTATAGTTAGGGAAATAAAATCTATTAAATACAGATACTTAATTAATTAATTAGACATAGAATAAATTTGTGCTTTTAATGGATACACAATACACAACCCACTGAGTCACAACAAAATGTTAAACCACGAGTGCTACAAGATAGAAGAAATCATTTATACAAAAAGGAATTATTCCCTGTCAGTTCCACATCAACTGAGAACCAATATTGCCTGAAGGATGCCAATGAAAAATGTAAGATATGGAATAGCAAATTAAACAGGCACTCCATTAAAGTGTGCAACAATGTCCTTAGTCACTTAACATAATAAATTATAACACTGGCTTCAGTAATTACTTTTTGAATTTTTTATCTCTGTTCAGTAGCTGTAATACACTGCTCAAATTTGTTTGCACCACAGTCATCACAGAAATTGCTCAGAGCCTAGTCTTTCGCCTTGAAACATTTTTGGAAGCTAGCATATACAGTTAACGTCTCCCATGTTAATTGTGAAACTGTACATAGCCCCATCTTTCTAATATTGTCCTGATTATCCCACTTCTCCCATTTCCTACAAACAAAGAGGGTGGCCATGGGTACCTACATGGGCCCAAGTTATGCCTGTCTCTTTGTAGGTTATGTGGAGCAATCCCCCTTCTGTACCTACACTGGCCATGAACCTCACCTCTTCCTCTGTTACATTGAGGACTGTATCAGCACCGCCTTGTGCTCCCATGAGGAGCTCAAACAGTCCATCCACTTCACTAACACTTTCCACCCCAACTTTAAGTTCGCCTGGACCATCTCCGATACCTCTCTCTCCTTCCTGGACCTCTCTGTTTCCATCTCTGGCAACCACCTGGAAGCCAATATCCATTTCAAGCCCACCAACGCCCACAGCTACCTAGAATGCACTTCCTCTCACACACCTTCCTGCAAAAATGCCATCCCCTATTCCCATTCCTCCGCATCCGTCGCATCTGGTCCCAAGATGAGGCATTCCAATCGCAGACACCCCAAATGTCCTCATTTTTCAAGGACCGCATCATCCTCCCTCAGTGGTCTAGAACACCCTCGACCATGTCTCCTGCATTTCCCACAACTCATTCCTCACACCCACTCCCTGCAATAACAACCAAAACAGAATCTCCCTCGTCCTCACGTACCACCCCACCAACCTCTGGATGCAACACATCATCCTCTGACACTTCTGTCATCTGCAATCCAACCCACCACCAAAGACATTTTTCTCTCCCCACCCTTGTCTGCTTTCCGGAGGGACCACTCTCTCTGTGACTGCCTTGTCCACTCCACACTCCCCACTAGCCCCATCCCAGGCCGCAAGAAGACTTTCCACATCAAGCAGATGTTCACCTGCACACCTGCTAATGTAGCATACTGTATATGGCCTCCTCTACATCAGAGAAACCAAGCAGAGGCTTGGGAACGGCTTTGTGAAACACCTACACTCAGTTCGCAACAAACATCTGCACCTCCCAGTTGCGAACCATTTCAACTCCCCCTCCTGCTCCTTGGATTACATGTCGATCCTGGGCCTCTTGCAGTTCCACAACGATGCCACCTGAAGGTTGCAGGAACAGCACCTCATATTCCACTTGGGAACCCTGTAGCCCAATGGTATCAATGTGGACTTAACAAGCTTCAAAATCTCCTCTCTGCCGACTGCATCCCCAAACCAGCCCAGCTCGTCCCCGGCTCACTAACCTGTCCTTCCTCCCACCTATCCACCTCTCCCACCTCAATCCCCATCCCCATCTCCTACCTTCCAACCTCATCCCGCCTCCTTGATCTGTCCATCTTCCTGGACTGACCTATCCCCTCCCTAACTCCCCACCTACACTCACCTTTACTGGCTCCAACCTCACCTCTTTGACCTGTCTGTCTCCTCTCCACCTATCTTCTCCTCTATCCATCTTCTATCTGCCTCGCCCTCCCTCCCTATTTAATTTCGAACCCCCTTCCCATACCCCATTTCTGAAGAAGGATCTAGACCCAAAACGTCAGCTTCCCTGCTCCTCTGATGGTGCTTGGCCTGCAGTGTTCATCCAGCTCTACTCCTTGTTATACCTGATTATCCACATCTTTTCCCATAGTTTTTCGATAGACAAAATAGCGAGGACTGCAATTAAAAATATACTAACATTACAAGGGTTTCAAACAGAAAACAAAAAAGAAATGAAATTGTAATGTGATTGATGCTAATCTGGCCTTTCCAAATCTTGCTGCAATATAAACTGTGTTGCTGAACACAACCATTGTATCACTTTGAAAGGCAACTTGTACATCCAAACCAAGAAGTCTTGTATTTATATAGTAAAGTTCACAACATCAAGAAGTCCCAAAGACACTGTTGTAAAGTAGAAAATGTAACAACCAATTTGTGGAGATACAGCAAAAATAGCAATGCGATAATGACGAGATAATCTGTTCTGATGATTTTGATTGAAGAATTGACATTGATTAGAAAAAGAGTGATAACCCCCTATGGTTTTTCAAAACAGTTCCATTGGATCCTTCTCACCTCTCTGTCAAGCAGATACAATATTTATTCAACATCTCATCACCTCCAACAGTGCAGCAGTCCCTGCGTACTGCACAAGCAAGCCATACTTTGCTCATATCTCTTGAGTAGTAACTGTAGCCATAATCCTTTGAACTCATAAGCAAGAGCAACTGAGCTGTATTTGACACCAAGGGCCAACTTGTTATGCATGGACGCTAATATTTCTGTCAATAAAGTCTTTCGCATTTTGGGGCAAAATGAACAATGGGCTAATTTTCTGATTTGCAGTTAAAGTGTGGTGGCAAGTGAATTTCAAAGCATTGGTCTGCCTTGGCCCAGGGCAAGTTTTCTCAAGCAATCCTCTGCCGCTCTCCTTATTAATTATGAAGCTGAAGTGTCAAGCACTGGGCATTTTTATTGCAAGCATGACAGATGTAATCACCACTGGCAAGGGCTCCTGGTTCACATGCCTCTGGAGTGGCAGTTAAAGCCCAAATGCAAACCACTTGAGACACTGCATCTCAAAACTACCCCTCACACTGTGGTAAAAACCAGAAGAACTGAGGATGCTGTGAATCTGGAACAAAAACAGAAGTTGCTGGAAAGGCTTGGCAGGTCTGCCAGCATCTGTGAAGAAAGAAATCAGAGTTAACATGTTTTCTTCACAGCTGCTGCCGGACCTGCTGAGCTTTTCCAGCAACTTCTGTTTTGTTCCTGATGCTGTGGTGCCTGGCCCTGAACTTTGAAAATGACAAAGTCCGGCGAGCTCTCCATTTCCTGAACACGAACCTAAAGGTGTTAATGCACAGGGTTGATGCAAGAAAGGAAGTTTTTTTTTAACCCCGCTGATCTCCAAGGAGGCCACACGTCCAAATGCAGCCAACCTGGGCATAAATTGCAGTGTGGGTCAGTGCCATGTCCCATGTCACTGGGATGCCAGGAATTGAAAAAAATTCAATGATCTCCTGCATCTCATGGGATTTAATGCTACAATTTTCTCTCTGCTAACTCATACTCAGAGGATCAGCACTCAATCTAACTCTGCCACCCTGCACATGTTTCACTCAGGCTCATGGACTCCGATATTGCATACATCAGTTCTAACCCACCTAATCCTCCCAAAGTGTGAACTCTTCCTGCCCTATGCATTTCATACTCACTCAGCTCACCGCCTCTCACTGCTCTTGCATTCGCTTTCATCATACTAAATCCCTCCCACTGTCCCATTGCTGGGAAAACCGGTCCATAACCGGGCTAAGAAAGCCAGGGATGGAGGAACATGACAGAGCAAAGGTGGGATTGGACGTCAGGCTTCTCACTCCTTACAAAGTAAAAGTTCTGAATTTGGTCAGAGCAGAGCAGGATCACTCATGTGAGGACATGGTGTGGAGGTGCCGGTGTTGGACTGGGGTGGATAAGATCAAAATCACACGACACCAGGTTGTAGCCCAACAGGTTTGTTTGAAGACACAAGTGTTCGGAGTTTTGCACCTTCTTCAGGTTTCAGTGAAAGTCGTGGCTTCGGACACAGAATTTATAAGCAAAAGCCAAAGGGTCATTGAACTGATGCAGTGTTGAACAAATCTAAGATGGTTGATAAATCTTTGATCAGGTAGAAAGGATTAACATGCAAATCTCCGAATTTCTTTCAAGTCATTGACCTGAGATTACTAAAGGTTTTATCAGTTCCCTCAGAATACCAGAGGTGAGATCCCAGGTCAGACAAGACATTTTAGGTGTGAGGCCTTGTTTAGAATATGGCAGTGTATCAATTTGGAGTCAGACTGGTTTTATATCCAAAGTATCAATTTATAAAATGCCACATTAACTGTCTACAAATTGTGTGCCTTTTGAGCGAAATAGAATGTATCTGCAATTACAGATGTAAATTCACCCCATAGATTTACAAGTGTATGTGCATGCACATGTGCACACTTATGTGTGTGTGTGTGTGTGTTTGTGTGGGAGCGAGAGAGTTTGTGTGTATGAGAGTGCATCATTTGATATCCAAACCAGTAAGCTCCAATGCGTTGTGCAATTCTCCCAATACCATCAAACCTATCTCAATCAATCTGCACAAGCTCTTATCCATCTTTTACACTACTTTCCTCTGTGCTCTAATGCAGGCACTAGTGTCACCCAGTGAACCTCCACTAACAAGAGGCCAGTGATGGACACCCTGAGCTCCCCTGCCACCTCTGAGGAAGAAGCCGCTCCATTCTCAGTGAATGCACTGGTAAGGCTTTCATTTGAACCATCCAGCAGCTCAGAGACTTTCACCTCACAGATGCTTTTTGTGGATTAAACTCTGATGAGTAATCACTAACATATCTTAACAGTTGGCCATGGAAGAGACTTCCCAAGTCAAAGGCATTCATAGACCTACTGGAGACCAGGCACCTGCCTCAGGGAAAAGATGCGTACAATTCTGGTGTCCTTCTAAAGGAAGGATATTGTTGGAAGGAACTTGAGAGGGTGCAGATTTACAAAGAAGTTCCTGTGACTGGAAGGTTTGTGTTAAGGGGAGAAGCCATAAGAACCGTCACAAGAGTATCAGGCAGCCTTACAGAAGCACTCATTACACAGGACCAAAAGATTCAGGAGTCCAAGGTTGTCAATACTTTGCTGACTCCAGTATACATGCATCTGGCTGTCACCGAAAACAGGCCGGTGACCATCATAAACAGAATGTTTACTGCCTGTTGGTTACATGTGCTGACCTGCATTTCAACACTTCAGACATGAATGCTCAACGTAAATGGCAAAGTGGGAGGTAGATAAGGCACCTTGATCTCACTTCAGGGCCCCTTCCTCTCAGTGAGATGGGATGGCATCAGCAAGCACCTACAGGGAGCAGTAGTGAGACACAAAATCTTCAGAAGCTTCTTCTCAGGTGAGAGGTACTCAGCACCTCTACTACCCCCTGTCTGTGTTTCCAAAGCCTGCAGCAGCACAAGCCAAAGAGGGTAAGCTGCAACATTGCAGGCCTGGGCTTTCTAAATCCAAAGGCAGCAGGGAACAGCTGCCCAAGTCTTCCAAGATAACAAGGTCAATTATAGAACTGACAGATGAGCAGCCTCTTCAAAATCCCAAAGACAAAAGCAGTTGCAAAGATCAAGTATTGCTCATCTCTCAGAAACGACCTGATGGAAGACAGCCTCAGACATTACAGATCAATCCAATCAGACCATTAAGTGAAATTTTCCCAGAGCCCGAATGATATGGGCTATGGCGTGATCTGTGGAGGAATCACATGAAAAGGCTGGCAAGGTCAATCTTGGTGTCGGCAGCAAACCGCTGCATTTTTTACACTTTTGCCAAACAACGAGATAGGTTTCTTGTTAGGCAGCAGCAACTTATCACTCACGGAGTATTATAGCTTGTTAATGATCTTATTAAAGCCACAACTGACCTCATTAATATTCAGATTTCTACCTTGCCACACTTGCCAAATTATCTAGATGCCAAGAATTCCCTACATGGAAATCAGACCAGGTACCAAGCTACTTCAGCTTGGTGTTTGTTTCAAAGGACTTCCATGTAGGAAACGTGGCACCAACATCTTTGGGCATGGTGCATGTGCACCAGCGATGTGCTCCTCACATTGGCATCTCACTTGTGCTAACCCTCATGGTACATCTCTGAGCCCTTTACAGGATGCTCTTGTGCTTCAGTGCTGCACCCCAGTTTGCACTGACACCTATCATTGTAATACTGCAGCAGGGCACTCAGTGACATGCACCTATAGCTCACGGACTGCAGAAGGCTGCACCCCCAGCCTGTTTTCTTAGTCTTATTGTGCTTGTTCATTCTGAGCCTAACTGGATAGTTACTGCTTCCCTGCCTTAATTTGCCTTGCTAAGATAACAAGATGCAGAGCTGGATGAACACAGCAGCATCAGAGGAGCAGAAAGGCCGACGTTTCGGGCCTAGACCCTTCATCAGAAATGGGGGAGCTGAAGGGGGTTCTGAAATAAATAGGGAGTGAGGGGGAGGCAGATTGAAGATGGATAGAGGAGAAGATAGGTGGAGAGAAGACAGACAGGTCAAAGAGGTGGGGATGGAGCCAGTAGAGGTAAGGGTAGGTGGAGAGGTAGAGAGGAGATAGGTCAGTCCAGGGAGGACGGACAGGTCAAGGGGGCAGGATGAGGTTAGTAGTTAGGAAATGGGGGTGTGGCTTGAGTTGGGAGGAGGGGTTAGGTGAGAGGAAGAACAGGTTGTGGTCAGGGGGGGAGAGCTGGATTGGTTTTGGGATGCAGTAGGGGGAGGAGAAATTTTGAAGTTTGTGAAATCCACATTGATACCATTGGGCTGCAGGGTTCCCAAGTGGAATATGAGTAACTGATCCTGCAACCTTTGGGTAGCATCGTTGTGGCACTGCAGGAGGCCCAGGATGGGCATGTTATATGAGGACTGGGAGGGGGAGTTGAAATGGTTCGCGACTGGGAGGTGCAGTTGTTTATTGCGAACCGAGTGTAGGTGTTCTGCAAAGCAGTCCCCAAACCTCTGCAGATGTGCATTTGAACATCTGCTTGATGTGGAAAGTCTGCTTGGGGCCTGGGATAGGGATGAAGGGGGAGGTATGGGGGCAGGTATAGTGGTTGCAGGGAAAAGTATGGGTGTAGTGGGACTGGAGGGGAGTGTGGAGCGGACAACGGAGTCACAGAGACAGTGATCACTCCAGAAAGCAGACAAGGGTGGGGAGAGAAAAATGTCTTCGGTGGTGGGGTCGGATTACAGATGGCGGAAGTGTCGGTGGATGATGCGTTGAATCCAGAGGTTGGTGGGGCGGTATATGAGGACGAGGAGGATTTTTTTTTGGTTTTTATTGTGGGGACAGGGTGTGAGGGGTGAGTTGCGGGAAATGCAGAAGACACGGTCAAGGGCATTCTCAACCACTGAGGCGGGGGTGGGGGATTTTGCAGTCCTTGAAAAATGAGGACGTGTGAGATGTACGGGAATGTAATGCCTCATCCTGGGAGCAGATGCAGCAGAGATAAAGGAATTGGGAATGGAGATGGCATTTTTGCAGGAAGTTGGGTAGGAGGAGGTGTATTCTAGGTATCTGTGGGAGTCGGTGGGCTTGAAATGGATATTGGTTTCTAGGTAGTTGCCAGAGAAGAAGACAGAGAGGCCCAGGAAGGTGAGGGAGGTGTTAGAGATGGTCCAGGTGAACTTAAGGTTGGGGTGGAAGGTGTTGGTGAAGTGGCTGAACTGTTCGAGCTTCTCTTGGGAGCACGAGGCGGTGCCAATACAGTCATCAATGTAACGGAGGAAGAGGTGAGGTTTAGGGACAGTGTAGATATGGAAGAGGACTGTTCAACGTAACCTACAAAGAGGCAGGCATAGCTTGGGCCCATGTGGGTGCCCACAGCCACCCTCTTTGTCTGTAGGAAGTGGGAGGAATTGAAAGAGAAGTCATTGAGGGTGGAGATGAGCTCGGCTAAGTGGATAAGGATATCAGTGTAGGGGGATTGGTCAGGTCTGTGGGACAGGAAGAAGCAGAGGGCTTTTGGGCCATCTGCATGGGGAATGTAGGTGTACAGGGACTTGATGTCCATGGTAAAGATGAGGTGTTGGGGACCGGGGAATTGGAAGTTCTAGAGGAGGTGGAGGGTGTGGATGGCATCATGGACAGAGGTAGGGAGTTCCTGGACCAATGTGGAGAAAATGGATTCGAGATAGGTGGAGATAAGTTCAGTGGGGCAGGAGCAGGTGGAGACGATGGGTCGACCAGGCAGTCAAGTTTGTGGATTTTGGGAAGGAGTTCAAAGTGGGCAGTGCGGGGTTGGGGAACGATGAGGTTGGAGGCTGTGTGTGGGAGGTCACCTGACTTGATGAGTTTGTGGATGGTTTGGGAGATGATGGTTTGGTGCTCGGGGGTGGTGTCATCTACTTTACTTTGCCTTGCCTTGCCTTTTTAAACATTGATCCTCAGCTGGGATATCAGGCTCACAGTACTACTGTATTACTGTGCCATTTATTGCAGAGAGGAGGCAGGAACCTTGTCACAGTTGTTAGCAGTCCTCAGTCAAGTTGAGGGATGTAGCCTTCAGCTGGGAATCCTGGTTAAGGAAGTCCCAGGAATCTTCTGATACCAGTCCAGGGGTTTAGACACGATCAGTCAGCCCCTTCAAGTGGTCAGAGTCAAGATCTTTCTTCACAGAACTGGTGAAAAGCCAAATGTTAGGCAACCCACATTCGTTTTGCATTTTTCTGCCCTACAGTGGGCTTTTTTTTGCCTAAAGTGAGACAGGCAGCTATTAAGGGAGATCAAAGTGGGATGGCACAACCATTGCTGTCGGTGCAGGTGGGGCTGAGCCATGGTGGAGGAGGGTACAGTAGCAGAAGTAAAGTATCAGAGAAAAAATCATGCCACTTAAAATTTCAGATTGGAAAAGGTCATTAACCTGGTGTTCCGCCAGAGAGCTTAGATTCACATTGACCCTGGTGGTTAAACCAGGGTGGTATGGTCTAGTGACATTACCTCCACTTATGGTTCTGGAAAAGGGCCTTTGTACCATCCTGCAGGACCTTCAGGCCCCTGCCTGCAAAGCAGGTCACTGATTTTCCTTCTGTTTACCACATTGCGGGAACACGTGCAGGGCAGATCTGGACTGACAGCACTTGTCCAAATGCACAATGGCCTTTTTAACGATTCCAGCCAATTCTGGGATATACTAATAACAGTGAATAGTGAAAGACACAGGGTAAGATGGGCTGCCATAGGGGCTGGATAGGTAGTTAATGAGGCGAGTTTGGCAAGATGCAGACAAAGATCTCATTCAGCAAAGCAACTTTCAAAACAAACTGAACGCAACTGACATTTAACCAAAAACTGTGAGGCTGGATGAACACAGCAGGCCGAGCAGCATCTCAGGAGCACAAAAGCTGACGTTTCGGGCCTAGACCCTTCATCACCCTCTCTGATAAAGGGCCTAGGCCCGAAACGTCAGCTTTTGTGCTCCTGAGATGCTGCTTGGCCTGCTGTGTTCATCCAGCCTCACATTTTATTATCTTGGAATTCTCCAGCATCTGCAGTTCCCATTATCTCTTTAACCAAAAACTGTTAGATTTGGGCCACCATCCCGGACCATGACCAAGTTGTTGCACTTTAACTTGGACATCACTGAGCGAGAGTGTAGAATCAGTGACAATTCCACACATCTCTACAGCAAAAGGGTCTTTCTATGGAACAATTTTTCAAGGCAGCTCACGGAGCTCAAGGCTGGGAGATGCACAATGGACACCCCATACGTTTATTATCCTTCAAAGGACACTAGTCTGCCGGGAACTACTGTACAAAGCATTACCTCTCACGAGTTCAATGTTATCATAAAGGATGTGCCAGCATTTTGATAGTCTACATATTGAATTGTTACCAATGATGGAATATCAAAAGGAAGGATCAGGGCTCCTGTCAACCTGGTGGCTATGATGAGGAATTTTACAACACATCATTTAGATCTCAAATCATCTTGGATACCTAAAGAACACATGATAGTACTGGCTGTCTCAGTGGCTGTTACTTCTTCCTTAACAGTCATATAAGGTATGTTATATGTGGGATGACCTAAAGGATGGAAGCAATCATGTGGATAAGGAAATATCTATTCCTGCATCACAAAAGGCTAAAAGCTGCAGAAATAACAAAGCCCACGAAACTAACAACATAATTTCCACTAAGAAAATCTTGTTTGCCAGGTTAGAAGCAAATTCATAAGCAAATCTAATTCATTCAAATTGGAAATAAATGGCAACAGGTTGTCTCTGGCCTTTTGGATGGTGCAATGTATTGTTTGGGCATGATCTCTTAGACAGCACACCTGGTGAAAGTCCTGACCTTCATCCTGAAAGGATTACATTCAGTCCTCAATTTCATCTGTATTCAGGACAGCCTGTTTGCTGGTGCCAGTTGTGAAGTGCCCAACATGCCACAATCATGCAGCACATCCTTTCTGGAGCAGTCCAGACATTGAAAACCCATCTACAGGAAGCCTATCATCTGTTCTACTATGGCCCTGGTGCAAGTGTATCTTTATTCTGTGCCTTCTCAGAGTTTTTTAAAGGAGTCATGAGCTATGTTTGGAGGGAATGCCCTGGTCTCCCAGCAGCCGCTCTGCACAGGATTTTGGAAGTCTCTGATTTCTGCAGCAAGTAAGAACCATGGCAGCTTAATTTTGGTGTTGATAGCCACATATAATTTGACAATTAATGGATTGGAAACCTTTTCTATTCACATACTCTTCAGATTGCTCATAGAGTCCTCTCAAAGCCACATGGGCATCGAAGATAAAAATGAACTGTAAGCATCTTGCCTGAGACATTGAGTTCCATTATTCCAGAAGAGGTATACATCTTCTTCATACATTAATCACCTTTCAAAGAGCAGTTCCATGATTAACTGTCTATTGCTCACATCTGGTTAGTAGGCCATCTAGCAATCCAAGCTCACTTCAGAAACTTCCAATAAATGCGCTGATAGTTGAAAAGGCCAGTGAGCAAAATGACAATGTGTAAACCTGATTAAGCACGCCTATGTTACACACCTCAAGCCATGACAGAGGGTTAATTTATTGTGGAGGCCTAAGCCTCACCTTGTGTTGCACTATACCTTGTGTTTAGTATGGGGTTTTAAGCTAATCACAGTAAGTCATCAACAATCATGGTTTAGTAACTCAATGAACAACAAATTAGTATCTTTATAGTCAGTCTGGTACGTGCTGCAGAGAATTTCCTGAGCTTAGTTAGGTACAGGTGTGCACAGGGATAATATAGGAACATAACAAGTGAGAATTGAGCAGAGTACTTATAAGCTGCACCTTGTTGTTTGTAAAATACTTTCCATTTCAGTCACTGACACACAAGTTGATCTAAAGTTGTGTGATAAATCATACCTTTCAGTGACAGGATTGACTCTCAATTTCCCATGGATCAGAAGCTAGTCAACCAGTAGTACAACTCAATACCTACCAGGATTGTGTAGGAGTCATTGTACATTCTAGAATTTAGATCAAAGCAGAGAGTATAAAAATTTCTATTTAGATTAGATTCCCTACAGTGTGGAAACAGGTCCTTTGGCCCAACAAGTCCACACCGCCCCTTGGACCATCCCACCCAGACCCATCCCCCTATAACCCACACACCCCTGAACACTACGGGCAATTTAGCATGGCTGCTCCACCTAGCCTGCACATCTTTGGACTGTGGGAGGAAACCGGAGCACCCGGAGGAAACCCACGCAGACACGGGGAGAATGTGCAAAGTCTGCACAGACAGTTACCCAAGGCTGGAATCGAACCTGGGTCCCTGGCACTGTGAGGCTGTTGTGCTAATTACTGAGCCACCGTGCCGCCCCCTATTTGTGTAACAAGCCTTCACAGCAATATTTTAAAATGTATATGCCATTCTTCCACCTCGTTCTTCAACTTTCTTTACTTTGAATTCACATCCAGGTTTAAAATCAAGCAAGTGAGCGTCAATAGTAAACAGGCTTGCATGATCAAACACAGAGCAATTGAACACTGCATATTAAATAAATACCGTGTAACCTTGCCAAACTCACTTGGACCATTAACTGCCCTATAATTTCTATGCCTTTGCGACTCCTTTGCTGTATTTATTTAAATTTTGGCTGTTCAGTTCCCTGCTGAAATTTCCCCTTGGATCCTACCTCCTGGCAAACACCAACCCTATCAGAGGTTTAAACTGTCCCAACATCACTATAGCAAGCTTTCTCCCTGATTGAAGATTCCAAGGGGAGAATTGCAGCTCATGCCAATAGCTATTCCCGGTGTCATGGAAGTTTGGAAATATTTCTGCTGTTCCCCTATGGAAGTCAGGAAGCCTTCTATAGGAACTATGAAATAGCAGTGTCACGCAACTGCTGCATGCCAATTGTCCCCAGAACAAAAGCAGAAAGGCCTTAACCTCAACACATATTCAGAAGATGACAATTACATTTGCAGGAGACTAGAATATGATGTAGACACAGAATGTGTATCTCACAATGTCACAATAGAACGCAATATCACCATTTTACTTGTATATCCTTTGCAATTTGTAGTAAATTTTTGGACAATTATGACCTTGCCTTAATGATTTTGCTAACAGAGGCAAAATAAGTAAGACTGGCTAATCATGACTTCCATATTCTGTGAGAATAATGTAAAGGATTGAGAAGAATATCATTCCCATTGAGTGCTGCTGTGTTGCTCTTTGTGCAACTTAACGTTAGACAGGCCAGTAAATGACATGATTATTCAGATAAAGGAGATATTCATAAATGAAGTCAGGCAGAAACAGATGAGCCCATGCCTGCTCTTCATTCAGTTCCTCATTTGAAAGTCATGTTGAAGTCCAGTGTTCAATGATGCTATCCCTTCAACAAGGGCTGAACTTAACAGTTACAGATCTGTAGGTTCCTGCAGAATGTAGAACTTGCAACATGACTAACATTACAGGATCAGTTTACTCAGTTGCTTACTTCACAGCCATTTTTCTGACAACCAAAACAACCTGCTACAAAACCAGAAACAAAAACCTTGTAACTCCTGTTCCCAGTGAAGTAAAATATTCAATCACATAGATTGTTTCTTATGTCGTTTTATAACTTGGTAATGATTTGTCCAAAATTGTCTTTTTTATATTTAATCTGATTGGGTAACTCACCAAGCAGATCATTTTCCCTGGCTAAGATAACATGATGTAGAGCTGAATGAACACAACAGGCCAAGCAGCCTCATAGGAGCAGGAAAGCTGGCGCTTTGGGTCTAGACCCTTCTTCAGAAATGGGGGAGAGGAAAGGGGTTCTGAAATAATTAGGGAGAGAGGGTGGGGAATAGAAGATGGATAGAGGAAAAGATAGGTGGAGAGGAGACAGACAGGTCAAAGAGGCAGGGATGGAGCCAGTAAAGGTGAGTGTAGGTGGGGAGGTAGGGAGGGGATAGGTTGGTCCAAGGAGAACGGACAGGTCAAGGGGGTGGGATGAGGCTAGTAGGTAGGAGATGGGAGTGGGCCTTGAGGTAGGAGGAGGGGATAGGTGGGAGGAAGGACAGGTTAGAGAGGCGGGGACAAGCTGGGCTGGTTTTGGGATGTGGTAGGGGTAGGGGAGATTTTGAAGCTTGTGAAATCCACATTGATACCATTGGGCTGCAGGGTTCCCAAGTGAAATATGAGTTGCTGTTCCTGCAGCCTTCAGGTGGCATCATTGTGGCACTGCAGGAGGCCCAGGATGGACATGTCATCTGACAAATGGGGGGGGTAGAGTTGAAATGGTTTGTGACTGAGAGATGCAGTTGTTTAGTGTGAACTGAGCATCCGTGTTCCGCAAAGTGCCCCCCATGCTTCTGCTTGGTTTCCCCAATGCAGAGGAGGCCACGATGGGAACAGTGGATGCAGTATACCACATTGGCAGATGTGCAAGTGAACGTCTGTTTGATGTGGAAAGTCTTCTTGGGGCCTGGGATGGGGTTGAGGTGGAAGGTATAGGCACAGGCGTAGGACTTCCTGTGGTTGCAGGGGAAAGTGCCAGGTGTGGCGGGGCTGGACGGAAGTGTGAAGTGGACAAGGGAGTCCCGGAGAGAGTGGTCCCTCTGGAAAGCAGATAAGGATGGGGAGGGAAAATATCTTTGGTGGTGGGGTTGGATTGCAGATGGCAGAAGTGTAGGAGGATAACGCGTTGGACCCAGAGATTGGTGGGGTGGTATGTGAGGACAAGAGCGATTCTGTTTTGGTTGTTATCGTGGGGAGGGGTGTGAGAGATGAGTTGCGAGGGAGTTCGCGACCACTGAGGCGGTGGGGGAGAATGTTGCAGTCCTTGAGAAACTAGGACATCTGAGATGTTCGGGAGTGGAATGCCTCATCCTGGGAGCAGATGCGACGGAGGTGAAGGAATTGGGAATACGAGATGGCATTTTTGCAGGAAGATGGGTGGGATGAGGTGTATTCTAGGTAGCTGTGGGAGTCGGTGGGCTTGAAATGGATATCAGTTTCCAGGTGGTCGCCAGAGGTGCTTACCCGGGCTATTAGTTTCCACAAGTTACGAGGTTTGTACCAAATAACTATGTGGGTGAACAATTTAGCTGAAAAGTGACTTGCTGTACAATCCATAGCCAAAGAGCAAAGTTGTTCATGGCATATCCTGCTTACTAGAAATGATAGCTGGATGAGGTATGTAGAAACCAAATATGGGGAAATGCTTTTCAAAACCAATTCAAAGTATAGAAAATGGCATCTCAAATCATTCTTGCATTAAAAACTCATGGTTGGGGGAACTGTAAGTGATTTTCATGATATCCAGGCCTAAGGTAATAATCTGTCTGCATAGATGTAATTCTGCTTGTTTTAACTGTCCTACTTACAATGAATTGCAATAGTTTCATCTATTAACTAGTGGACATGAGCCCACAGCACAAAACTGTTCATATTGCAGTTTAAATTGGCACTAAATTTCAATCTTACAGAGATATTTCTGAACACATTTTATATTACACTTTTAATTTCTTTGTAATGGCACATTGACAATTTAGGTTGCATAGAAATTATGCATGTGGTGATGCAAGAGTAATGTATCTGAATAATAATCTACAGGACCAGGATAATGCTCTGAGGGCATGGTTTGAATCTCACCATGTCAGATGGTGAAACTTGAATTCAATTAATAAATCTAGAATGAAAAGCAATTCTAATCATGATGATAAAATTATTATTGATTGTTGCAAAAGTGACAATCTGGTTCACTGAGATAACAAGATGTGGAGCAGGCCAAGCAGCATCAGAGGAGCAGGAAGGCTGATGTTTTGGGCCTAGGCCCTTCCTCACAAAAAATCTGGTTCACTAATGCCCTTGAGAAAGGAAATAGGTTGTCCTTACATGATCTGACCTAGTCAGTGACACCCAAACCCCATGAATAAATAGAAGATAAATTGTGAAGAATGGGGCAGCGTAAAAGTATAGCGAAACACTGCAAGAAAATCAGAAAATGGAATTATTACATTATTTTGAATCCCATGTAAATTTAGAGATTAATAGATTTCTGACTAGCAGTGCCATAAAGGGTCCTGTGGTAGTGTAAGCAAAAGGCATTAAAGATGATTAGACATGATCTTATTAAATGATAGAGCAGGCTTGACAGGCTGAATGAATTACTCCTGTTCTTATGTTCCACCCAGGACATGACAACTTTAAAATATATATGGCAAGACAAAATCAGAAATAAAAAGAGCTTGAAGCACAACACCCTATCTTACCTTACAACCACAGTAATGATTCAAGGGGAGTTGTTACAATACCAGCAAATTTTGGAACAACAAAATTATAAAAAAAAATTGATTTCACTCTTCTCTCAGTCATAGAGGAGAATTGGGCCTTTGAAAGCCCAGCAACTACGATTGAATGAAAATTGATCTGATAGAACACAAATTGCAGCTGACTTAATTTCAAGTGAGGAATTTCATAATTCGCCTTTTTCTTAACTTAACTTATACCTAAGCTCAAAACATCTTTCAGCAGTTTGAGTTCATCAAAGTTTTAATAATGTTGGGTCTTCAGAATTCAAAGCATTTTCTTGACCTGGAAAACATTGTGTATAATCATTCATTTTAAAAAAGATCATTATCCATATGTAGTACATTACCCATCTAACATTTAGCACAATCTTATTGGAGCATCATACAGATTTGAATAGCATAACAGTCAACAGAATCAATCTGCTATAAAAAGCAACATAAGGTTGATAGTGTGCTTCAAGTCTCAGATTTTGTGATCCAAATCATATTGCTGTGAAATCATTTGCTGCATTGTGAAGTTAAAATAAAACAAGACACATGTTTATGCTCTTCATTGGTATTGCTTCTTCTAAGTTGTAGAGTGAAAAGTTTGTATTGAGAAAAGGTTGGGCAAATATAACTTAATGCTTGAGATAACAAGGGCTAGAGCTGGATGAACACAGCAGGCCAAGCAGCATCAGAGGAGCAGGAAGGCTGACGTTTCGGGCCTTCATAAATGGGGGAGGGGAAGGGGATTCTGAAACAAATGGAGAGAGAGGGGGACGTGGATAGAAGATGGACAGAGGAGAAGATAGGTGGAGAGGAGACAGACAGGTCAAAGAGGTGGGGACGGAGCCAGAGGCGGTGAGTGTAGGTGGGGAGGTAGGAGGGGATAGGTCAGTCCAGGGAGGACGGACATGTCAAGGGGGTGGGATGAGGTTAGTAGGTAGGAGATGGAGGTGGGGCTTGAGGTGGGAGGAGGGGATAGATGGGTCGAAGGACAGGTTAGGGAGACAGGGACGAGCTGGGCTGGTTTTGGGATGCGGTAGTGGGAGGGGAGATTTTGAAACTTAATGCTTGGTGTGTTATTTCCCAGCATTATTATAGGAAGGCATAAAGAAACTGATGTAAAGTCTGCGATGGGATTAGGGTTAGGGTTAGGAATAAAGCCACTTCTGTCCCACATTCTCATTGGAGAGGGATACCTGGTGGTGGTTAAGTTGAAGGATCACCATGCCCTGAGAAGGAGAATTTTTAACTGGAGTGGCAATTGAACCTAGTGTTGGCATCGTTCCATATTACCACCAATCAACTGACAAATCACCAAATATTAGCACGTATGTACAGCAAGTAATTAGTAAGGAAAATAAAATGTTGCCCTTTATTGTAAGGGAGTTGGAAATTATATTTTTAAAGATATTGCTGGAATTTTAAGGACATTGGTGAGACTGCACCTGAAGTATTGTGTTCAAGTTTGGTCTCTTAAGCGAGGATGTACTTGAATTGGAAACAGTTCACTAGGCTGATCACTTATAGAGCATTTGTTTTATGAAGAATGGTTGAATAAGTTGGCCTGTACATTGAAATGCAGAAGAATGAGAGGTGGTCTTCTTGAAACATATAAGGCACTGAGAGAGCTTGGTGAGTTGGATTCTGAGAGAATGTTTCCTCTAAAGAGGAATCAGAACAAGGTGACACAGTTCAAGATAAAAAGTGTCCTCTTTAAGACGTGAGGACAAATTTCTTCTTTCCAGGATTGTTAGACTTTGGAATGAGATTGACATATCTTTGTACATTAAGGGAGTCATGGGCTATAGGGAACAGGCATAGAAAGTGTTGTTAAGGTCACAATCAGATTGTTATGATCTTATTGAACGGCAGAGCAGACACAGTTGTCTGAATGATCTATGCTACTCTTTTAATTATGATGTGGATGTGCTGGTCTTGGACTGGAGTAGGGACAAGGTCAGATGTCACATGACACCAGGCTATAGTCCAACAGGTTTATTTGAAATCACAAGCTTTCATAGCACTGCTCCTTCATCAGCGGAGCTTGTGATTTCAAATAAACCTGTTGGGCTAAAGCTTAGTGACATGTGACTCTGGCTTATTATTTATGATCATGACTCATCTTCTCACCTGCAGTGTATACAAAGTTATTAAAAGATATCCCCAACATCTTGAGAATTTCTGACTTTTCCAAACAAGCTCCCTCATACATTTCTTTGCTTAGAATTTTTTTTCCCAGAGACAACATGAAATCTGAACTTTCCTACTCTCATGAAAAGGATGTATAAGGTGGCATTCACATAATTAGCTGTGAGCATCTCCAGCTCTGGGTACAGGTCTTGGGCTTTATTTTCCTTTATTTAT
This sequence comes from Stegostoma tigrinum, assembly GCF_030684315.1. Classification (NCBI taxonomy): domain Eukaryota; kingdom Metazoa; phylum Chordata; class Chondrichthyes; order Orectolobiformes; family Stegostomatidae; genus Stegostoma; species Stegostoma tigrinum. The sequence continues at coordinate 45,747,340 of NC_081358.1, forward strand.
TTAAGGGCTGTGGCTGTCACCCTGCTGGGCCAGCATTCATTGCCCATCCTGAGTTGTCTTGAGAAGGTGGTGGTGAGTTGCCTTCCTGAACCACTGAAGGCCATGTGCTTTAGTTAGACCCACAATGCCATTGAGGAGAGAGAGGTCCATGATTTTGACCAATGACAATGAGGGCAAGTCAATATAGTTCCAAATCAGGATAGTGAGAGGCTTGGGGGGGAACTTGCAACTCATAGTGTTCCCATATTTTTGCTGCCAATTGTCATTCTCGGTGGAAGTAGTCAGAGGGTTGGAACGTGTTGTCTAAGGAACCTTGGTTAATTTCTGCAGTGAATCTTTAAGAAGGTAAATACTGCTACTACTGAGCCTCTGTAGTGATGGGAGTAAATTTTTGAGAATATGGTGCCAATTAAGCAGGCTTATGCATCCTAGATGGTGGCAAGTATCTTGAATATTTTTGGAGCTGAGCTCATCCACGCAAGTGTGGAGTATTCCATCACACTCCTGACTTGTGCATTGTAGATGGCGGTGGGCTTTGAGGAGTTAGGATCTGATTTACCTGTTGCAGGATTCCTAACACCTGACCTACTTGTGTGTCTGCTGTATTTATACGGTTAGTCCAGTTTAGTTTCTGGTCAGTAGTGGCTGGGATGTTGACAGTAGAGTATTCAAGGATGATAATACCAGTGAACGTCAAGGAACGTTGGTTAGATTCTCTCTTACAGGAGAGGATCACTGGCATTTGAGTGGCATGAATGTTATTGTCACTTGTCAGCCCAAGCTTGGATATTGTCCAGATTTTGTTGCATTTAAACACGGACTGCTTCAGTATCTGAGGATCACAAATGGTGCTGAATATTGCGCAATTGTCGGCGAACTTCTGATCTTATGAATGGGGGATGGTTATTGATGAAACAGCTGAAGATGGCTGAGCACTACCCTGAGGAACTCCTGCAGCAATGTCCTGGAGCTAATGTGACAAACCTCTAATAAACATAACCATTATCCTGTGTGCGAAGTATAACTCCAATCAGCAGAGAGTCTTTCCTTTGAAACACATTGATTTTAGTTTTGCTAGGACTCTTTGAGGCCGCTCTTGGTCAAATATGGCCTTGATGTCAAGAGTTGTCACTCTCACCTCTCCTCAGGAATTCAGTTCATTTGTCCATGTTTGAACCAAGGCTGTAATGAGGTTAGGAGCTGAATGGCCCTGGCGGAACACAACTGGGTGTGACTGAGCAGGTTACTGTTAAGCAGGCACTGCTTGTTAGCACAGTTGATGACACATTCCATCACTTTACGATTGATTAATAGTAGACCGATGAAGTAGGTCAAGTTGGATTTGTCCAGCTTTTTTTGCACAGGGCATACTTCAGCAATTTTCTGGTTCTGAGCAAGAGTCATACTTTACATGATACATTAGCTCTGCTTTATTTATCTCTCCAAATTTTGCCAGTTCTGCTGAGTTTCTCCAGCATTCTCTGTATTTGTTTCCACTTTCCACATTGTCAGACAGATGCCAATGTTAGAACTGTACTAAAAGAACTTAGCTAGAAGTGCCACAAGTCCTAGAGCAATTGTCTTCAGTACTATTGTCAGAATGTTGAAAACATCCATAAACTTTGTGGCATACAGTACTTCCAACTCGAACTTGATATCACATGGAGCGAGTTGCATTTTCTGAAGACTGGCACCTGTGCTGCTGGAGATCTTTAGAGGAGGTTGAGATGGATCAGCCACTTGACACATTACACAAAACATCATTGCAAATGCTTTTGCCTCATCTTTTACATTAATGTACTGGGCTTCCTCATCATCAAGGATGGGATATTTATTCAACTTCTCCTCCAGTGAGTTGTGTAATTGCCCACTACCATTTACAGCTGGATGTGATTCTAGTTGCCCTGCCATAGGAAGGATATCATTAAGCTAGAGGGTTCAGAGGAAATATACCAGGATGTAACCAGATATGGAAGTTTTGAGTTATAAAGAAAGGCAGGATAGCCTTGGACTTTTTTCTTTGGAGCATAGAAGTTTGAAAAGTGACCTAATAGAGGTATATAAAATCATGAGGGGTATAGATAGGACTAATGGTAGCTGTCTTTTCCCTAATTTGAGGAATTTCAAGACAAGGGAGCATATGTTTTAGGTGAGAGGAGAGAGATTTTTTAAAAAATGAAGGGCAAATCTTTTACACAGGGAATGAACTTACTGAGGAAATGGTGGATGCAAGCACAGTGAAAATGTTCAAAAGACACTTGGATAAGTATATGAATAGGAAAGGTTTGGAGGGATATTGGCCAGGAGCAGGCAGGTATGACTAGTTTAGTTTGGGATTATGTTCAGCATGGACCAGTTGGATCGAAGAATCAGTTTCCATGCCATATGAATCTATGATTCCATGACTGAGCTTAGGTCTGATCTGTTGCTTGTGGAACTACTTAGCTTTGTCCATCACTTACTGCTAATGTTGTTTGGCATGTCAGTAGTCTTGTTTTGCAGCTTCATCAGATTGACACCTTTTCAGGTATGTCTAGCAGTGTTTTTGACATGTCCTTGAGCAGTATTCACTGAATCAGGGTTGACCCCTGCCTTGATGGTGATCATAGCGTGGGAGATCTGCCAGATGATGAGATTGTAAATTATATTGATGCATGATTCTGCTGTTGCTGTTGGCCAACAGTGACTCATGGACACCCAGTCTTTAATGTGCTGCATCTGTTCAGTCTTATAGCATGTGATAGCGCCACACAACATGACGTAAGGTATTCTCAATGTGAAGATGAACCTCATCTCCACAATTACTGTGTGGTAGTCACTTTTGCCAATACTATGATGGACTGACGCATCTGTGGCAGGCAGATTAATGGGAATGAGAACGAGTGTGTCTTTTTCCCCCTTGTTGGTTCCCTCACGGCCTAGTCAATGGCAATGTCCTTTAGGACTCAACCAGCTCGATTAGTACTCATGCTGCTGAGACACTCCTGATGTTTGTCATTGAAGTTCCCCATCCAGAATACTTTCTATAGCCTTACTACAATCAGTGCTTCCTTCAGGTGGCATTCAATATGGGTTGGGGGGGCACAGATTCATCAGCTGAGGGCAGGTAGTTCATAATAACCAACCCATGTTTGACCCAGTGAGACTTTATAGAGTTCAGTGTCAACATTGAGCACTCCCAGGTTAATTTCCCTCCCCATATATACCTTTTGAGCCACCACCTCTCTGGGTCAGTCCTGCCATTAGGACAGGATATACCTTTGATGGTGATGTCTGGTATACAGTCTGTAAGGTATGATTCTATGTTGTGATGGCTGCTTGAGAGACCATTCCCCCAGTTTTGATAACAGCCCGCAGATGTTACTAAGGAAGACTTCCCAGGGTTGAATGGGCTGCATTTCCTGTTGTCACTTCCAGGTTGTCTATCTGGATCCATTTCTTTTTGAAACTTTCAAGTGGTTAATACAACTGAGTAGCTGGCTAGGCCATTTTAGAGGTAACATTACTATGGCTGTAGAGTCACATGTACACCAGATTCACTTCCTAGAGGACATTAGTGAATCATGTGGGTCTTTACAATAATGAACAATGGTCATCATCAGGTTTTTAATTCCAGTTTTTTTTATTGAATTCAAATTTCTTCATCAGCCGTGGTAGGATTCAAAGCCACGTCCCCAGCGCTGTACTTGGGTCTCTAGGATATTGGGCCATTGATGATACTACAATGTCATCACCTCCTCCTTACGAGGAGCCCAAAGCATTGTTCTTGCAAACCGTATTCTAATGACAATGCCAACATGGTCAATGAAACATAACATTATTCTGTGGGCCACATAGAAGGTGAGTTCTATTTGAGACAGTTAATTGCGCTTTTTCTTTTCAAAAAGTTCTTTCACCTAACCTGTGGCAATGCACAGAAAGTATTATTTTCCCTTATCTAACTTGATCTTTAGGTATCAGTTTGAATGACACTTGGTGAATCTACAGGTAATCAAGTTTTATTTCCACTTAAGGACTCAAACTCTCAAGGGAACTCATTCATTTTCACAAACTGTAAAAACCTACATATCATCGACACTGGCCCTGCGGAACTCTCTGCATTAAATGAGTTAACATTTATATCTTTCCCCAGAATGATTTTCAGAATTTCACTTTTCCCCACAGCTTACTGACTTAGTTCTTTGGAAATTGCAACAATTTTGTTCGCTCCATCCCTGAAATGTATTTCCTATGCAGTGAACTAGAAGTTAAAATACAGGCTGTGCAAATGTAAAATTTATGAATTCACACATTTCAATTTGATTTATGTGAAATAATAATACACTATTTAATGGTTAAACATGGCTGGGAGCAATCCTATGCTATCAAGATGTACAATGGAATAATGGATTTACAAGACAGATAACCCCTTTGACTTGCGAAGCTTGTTTAAAAGTATTGTAAAGATATTATTAAACTATATGTAATTTTATACCAACTTCACATTTCAAGCTTATGTGACAGACAGCAAATGATTACTGACAAACCAGTTACTATAATGTTAAAATTTAACATAAAAACTTCAGAAAAACCAAATTTCAATGAAATGAAACTGATATAACCATGAAATCTTTTGTTTTTTCTTGGCTAAACTGTTTTATCTGTAATTTACCCCTGCTAAAATTTCCAATGTTATTATTTTAAACTTAATTTTCAGCTGCATATTCCTCATTGGCTTCCTCAATAAAGACCAGAAGACTGTAAAATGTAAGAACAGAAATAGGCCATTTGGGCATTGAACTCTCCAGTCCTTGACTCTCCTAAGAGGGGAAACAATCATTCCCCATTGACCACCTCAAGCCATCTAATAACTAAATATGTTTCAATAATGTCCCCTCATCAATCTTTTGAACTCTAATGAGTACAAGCCCAACGTACTCAACCTCTCAACAGCGAAAATCCCTGCACACCTACAATCAACTTAACAAAGCTTGTCAACTTAATGAAACTTAAAAATTATCTTACGAGCAAAGGCTAAACAGCTTGGGACTCTGCTCATTGGAGTTTAGAAAAATGAGAGTGGTCTTATTTCTCATATAGGTTCTTAAGAGTCTTGACAGGGTAAATGCTGAGAGGATGTTTCCCTCATGACAGGACCAGAGTTCACAGTCTCACAATAAAGGAGCACCAATTTAAGGCTGAAATGAAGATAAATTTCTTCTTCCAGAAAGTTGAGAGTTTTTTGGAACTCACAGAGTTATGTGGGCAGAGTCCTAGTGTATATTTAAGGCTGAGATAAATTCTTAATCAGTACAGGAAAACATAGGAAAGGGGATGGGAGGAACATAAAATCAGCCATGACCCTATTGAATAGTAGAGCAGGCTCGAGGGGAAAACGCAGCCTGCTCCTGTTCCTATTTCTTGTTGTTTTATGGTCTTGTTCCTTCCAAGGTCTTTCAAGGTTGTTCGCATACGAATGCACAGCACATTGTGCCCCAGGGATCTCCGCCTGTGCTGAGTAGAGTCAGGGGAACACAGCCCCTTTTTTACAGCACCAGTTACCATGTGGTAAGTTTATCACATTGGGAAAAAAATTGAACAGAAGAAAAACCATCCCTGCTAACATGTAAATGATAGTGTTTTTCAAGTTAGCCTAATTCCAAAGCAAAGTTATACAGGTAAGAAGAAAGAAAATCAGCAGTTTGTTCTGTGACTGTTCACGACAGATTTGGGGCTTTTGTGGTGCAGTGGTAGTGTCCCTGCCTTTGAGCCAAGAGGCCTGCATTTAAGTCTTGCCTACACTAGTGGTGTGTAATAACATCTCTGAACAGGTTGATTAGATAATATAGATTGTTTTTAAAATCAAATGCTTTGCACATGCACCTGTATTTAAATGTTTCATATTTCCAAACTCTGAACAGTGATTGTCATACACGTCTCCCGATGTGAAGTGTTTGTAATGGGGAACTCCGCCCATCCTTTGTCTATGTGAAACTGGCTATGCCATAGTAATACACAGCAGTCTTTGTGTTCATCTTGGAACTGTGTTTAGAGCTGAAAGTATCGATTGTATTTTCTATATTGGAGAGTGTGAGAAAAGCAGCAGCAACCTGTTAGACACACTGTACATTTATATTGGGTGGTAATAATGTATTCTGTATGTTACAAGGCTTTCAGTAGTGTTCTAGTACTGAATTACTAACTTGCTGAAAGTTGCCATTTTCCAATTGATAGGCAATCCAAATTTGTTTTGCCTCAAGTGCCACATTTGTGTATGTTATTTGTTCTGAATTGTCAATGATGACCCTTTGGTTGTTTTGGGGCATCTTTGGGATTATAGATAAAGTCTACTTGCAAAAAAAAGTCTTTTTTATGATTATTGGAATGAATTTTAAGATTTTTGTCCTTTAGCTCCACTGATTGAAACATTAAGGTAGCCATCATAGAGCAGAGTGACTTTGAACATGAGACGGTGGTATACTCCTAATATCACTGGGCAAAACTAATGCTCTGTGGTCTACAACTGATCAATGCAATCAAAAGAAATCTCGAGCTGAAAGCTTTTTTTTTGATGTATTGTAATGGATGCCATAGCACACAAGACCCATCACCTAAACGCACAGGCATTGTGCCTGTTAGACAGCTATAAGCAGGCTTTTATGGAACATCATTTGCTGGGACAGCAATGTCCCATCCCAACTGAAGCTGCTGGCAAATCAGTGGTACAACAACACCAGAATCCAGGCATTGGCAGGCACATTGGGTGATGTTTCAGAGGTGATTGCAGGATTGGCTATTTGGGAAGAGGCAAGTTGGGGGCCTTTCAAATCAAGGCAGGGACGCCTTTCAGCAGTTAGACTGGAAAAATTGAAATGTCCCCAGCCTGAATCCCAACTGGGCAGGCTGCTCCATTTTGCTAACTGGGAAAGGTGCCACTGTTTTCATCTGCGCAGAAGAGCCAATCGCAGCAGAGTTGTGAAGATTGTTAACTGACCACTGAAGGAACTCAGTTTGTGACCGGTGAGTGGCATAAACCTTGGGCCCTCCAGCCCAGAATTGAATTTCCTGTAGTGGCAGGGAGCCAGTGCACATCTCCCAGCACTGAGCCACCCCAACTAGATTTCTCTCCTGCCAGCTTCTCTGCTGCTTTGCAAGAAAGGTGATTTCCATCCCGGACTCAGTAATACTCAGATGCTATTGTCGATTGCGATGAAAGCTCATCTAGCTTACTACTATCCTTTAGGGATGAAATCTGTCATCCTTACCCAGTCTGGCCCACATACGACTCCAGACCCACAAAACTGATCCTTAACTGTCCCCTGAAATGGCTTTGGCAAGCCACTCAGTTCAGGGGGTAATAGGCAAGACATGCCAGCCTAGGCCATGACATCCACATCCCATGAAATAATAAAGAGAAATAAACAAAATGAAATAAGTGAAGCCACCTACCAGAACCTATCAGATGACTGAAGTACAAATGAAACTCATTCCTCAATTAACATAAATACAATGCAGGTGATTTTGTGTAATGATCCCCTTCAGGCATGACTGTACAATACTTATGCTATCAAATTAGAAAGCTGGTTGCATGTAGTAAGTTCCGAATGGGCGGTGGTACTCAGGTCCTCTAGAGGGTTTTAGAGGTTACAAAGTTGGGTGGTCAGGAGGATAGTCAGGTCAGTCTGAAGATCAAGAGACTGGTAGATTTGGTCCAATATTTCTTCAAATGTGCACAGACAAAAAGATACTCCATCGTTCTCAAGTACATTGTTGAAAATTGATCACAACCAATTCCAGAATTGTATTTAGCCATGGCATATTCATGCAGAATTTCATTTGCAAGTACAATTGTACATATAGTGCACATTAATAATAACTACAAAATTTAGCAAGTGTGGAACTACAGCAGAACTGTTTTCTCTGGTTAGGGAGCTGGATCATCTTAAAAGAGGAAGCTGCAAAGATACAGGTAGACAGCAGGACAGTTGGGTTAAGTTTGGAATACTCCATCAGAAAAGCACAAACAGGATGGGATGAATAGTCTCTCTCTGTTCTGGCAACCTCCAAGATTCTACAGCACACCAATTTCAGTCTTAATGTTTAACGTTACAGTTGTTAGTTTACTGCATGTTATTTATGGTAGGAAGTAATTAAACAATGCAATATTTTAGAAAGGTTAAGTTGAATTTTGAGAATATATTTTAATTATTCTTTGATAGTAGGCACTGCCGATGCTGGAGTCTGAAATAACAAGGCATGGAGCTGGGTGAAAACTGCAGGCCAGGCAGCATCAAGGGAGCAGGAAAGCCGAAATTTTGGGTCTGGGCCCTTCTTCAGAAACGGTTCAGAAATTCTTCTGATGCTGCCTGGCCTGCTGTGTTCATCCAGCTCCACACCTTGTTACCTCTTTTTATCATTCTTCTTGGCCAGCTGTTCCAATTCACATAAAATTTACTTGTGCAGAAAACCTATAAGACTTGTGGATAACATAAAATAACTAGGATTGATCATGACCAATTGACTAAATTGTCATATTTTTTAACCTTGGAAAATATCCCATAAGACTGAAAATGAAATAGAAAAGCCAAACTGTTAGAAATCTAAAATTGCACCCAAACATAATTTTCGTAATGCTGAAACAAATGTTGACCTTGACATTTCCACAGAGTATTGTAAAAATGAAACATGAACTATTTAAGCATCCTTTATTTCTTATTTTCCATAGTAGATTTGGAAAAGTTTTCAATAAATATTCTGATTTCTATGAAGGCAGTTATTACTTTTTAACATTAACATTTATTTGAGGAATCATGTGGAAAGATTGTGAAAATTGGTTCATTTGAAGTACTGAGGAGATACCAGGATCTTTTTCTTTTGACTTTATTTATTTCTTTTAGCTAAATCACTGAAAGGACATTGTTGGACACTTTTTGTTTCAAAAGGGGCAGCAGATTTAGAACTGAGTTGAGCAGGAATTACTTCACCCAAAGGGGTTGTGAATCTGTGGAATTCCCTGTCCAGTGAAGCAATTGAGATTTTCTCATTGAATATTTTTAAAGCTAAGATATAGATTTTTGAACAGTATAGACATTTAGGGTTATCGTGAGCAGTCAAAAAAGTGGAACTGAGTCCATGAAAAGATCAGCCACGGTCTTATTGAATGGTGCAGCAGGTTCAATGGGCCAGATGGCCTACTCTTGCTCCTACTTCTTATGTTTTATGTTCCTAAAACCATTTACTGGAGCTGGCTTAAGCTGCTTGTCTTAAGCTAAACAACCAGCCAAGATGGATAACTAATGTATATGCTTGGATTTATTGGAAGTCACTAGTTTGGGTTTATGGCTGTCAGTTGTTGGCCATGCAAGACTGTTTGGAGTTCAGTCATTGTGTAGTGTATCAAGAGAGAAACAACCCAACCCATTCGTTCTCACCTTTTTGAGTAACCCTTTTGAAGAATGCAATGTGCATACTGAAAAAAAATACTGATGCAGCCATTCTCCTTACAAGCTGCAAGTAGACATCTCTTAGCATCTTCTGAATGAACAGTATTTGAAGAAATCCCAGGGACAACCTCTTGTGTCTAGGGGTAACCATCTGTGTATAGTGACACCCATCTGCATGTACCAGGATGCTAGACTGAAAGTCATCTGGGATATTTCATATCTCATTCTTTTACTTCGAGAACCAAAAATTATTTTGTCAGAGGCTTGAAAAGAAAACCTAGTCTCTGCTACAAGAAGAATCTTTAATTTCCTTTAACAGCTAACTGTCTGCGTGCTTGGGCTTTAAAAGAATATATTTTTATACTATCATATTGTAAACTGAATGTTAGCAAGCTTCACACCTCTTCTGAATAACTTGTTTTTTTTTAATAAATGAATGGTTTTATTGTTTATTGAAGAAGTTTGACTGGTTGATTTGTAGTGTAAGTGAAAAGATTGGTATATACAGTTGGCTACATTGATAACTAGTTTAAACATTTATTTTACATGTAAATATATGCGGTCACCAGTGGAGCAGTAGAACTTGAGAAAAACAGGAGACTCCTTCAACCTTGATCATAACATAATTAATCTGTAATCATTTACACTACATTGGTCTATACATGCCTCAAACTCTCAAGTTTGTTTCTTCTTAAAACAACTGGGGTTGAAAATCTGTGGAACCATCATATCAGAATAAGTGCCAGAATATGCAAAATTACAGCATTCATTGCCTCACAGTTAGATTTCCTTGGATAGTGGGGAGGTTATCTTCTTTCAACACAACTCGCTGATACCAATGTCATAAAAGATTGGACCCAGCAGAACAGAGGGAAAGTAGGAATTTTCTGGGCTCATCGCCAAGGGGCCAAATCAGGTCTAATGCCAAAGTGACATCTTTGACGATTACAGAGGCCCATAGGACCCACAGATGAGCCTCTGCCATACTGCCAAAGAAGTCACTATACCTCCTCCCATTGGCATACCTGTCATCTGCCAGATTAAAGGCCAATGATGATAAACCACTCAGCCTGGGAACCTCCATTTTTGGGTGCTTTTGCTATGAGATACTACCTCAAAGAGGCTCCACTGAAAGTACCTGGTTAATCTTAACTCCTAGCCCTTCCGCTGTACTTCTACAGATGGACATCTCCAGAAGACCCAGCAAAATGTTGGACTTCTTCTGTCTCACCTGTCTGTTTTCCTAAATTGCCCATTGATGTATATGTCAACAGTTGACTTTCCTTTAACCAAAGGGCACATAAAGTTGTAAAACACTTAAAAAAATCAAGGGGCTTGGCAGGAAAGGAATGCAATTTCTTTTTTGTGCATGCTTTTTAAAATGCTTTCACAGGATGTGGGCGTCACTGCTTGGTCCAGTATTTGTTGCACAGCTCTAACTGCCTTTGAGAGGATGTTGCTGAGCTGCATTCTTGAATTGCAGTAATCTATACGGTGTCGGCACACCAACAGTGCTGTTCCAGAGGGAAGCCATTCAGTTTCCCAAAGGCCTGTGTCAATAAACGTCATCTTGGCAATCATGAATTCCAGTGCATGCCAACAGATTCTAATGCTGCATGAGCAACAATATATACCCAGTGTAACAATACCAGAGCTCCAGGAGGTATATTTTGTCCTTTTTTTTGAAGAGGTTTTTGAGACAGAATTACCGAATTTTCTTTTTGAAGTCAATGAAACAACAGCTTGTGAGGGCCTGGGACTTTTTTTTAAGTTACAGTAATTGAAGAAGCATGAGTAGGCAGAGTCAGGCTCCCACATCCAGTGTTTTAGTTTGGCTTTCAGTAGTTGTTGGCATTTTGAAGTTGACTCTGGAAGCTGTTATCCAACTCTCTCAGCCACAGCAAGAAGCTAGAGCTCTCTCTCTGTGCCAGAATTTTCTCTTGGTGTTCGTTCGTTCTTGACTGGAGAAACATTGCAAGTGAGACTATCTATTTTACAGAGTCTGCCTTTGCCAAGAGTGTGTGTATGCGCTGTTATTATATTGGAACAGTTGCTGTTTAGTAGTTAAATAAGCTATTATTCTATTACATTTTCTTATAAAGTTAAAGTTATACCAGTTCTTTTTCTTTTGTTTGTATTTTAACTGGGTATGAGAATAAAGTGTTAAAAAAATGTGTTTTGCTTAAAGCTGAGCAAAGTGACTAACTAAATTACATCTAGAATGCAGCACACACACTTGCCATAAAATATGGCAAAATTTATGGTCCATGCTAAATCCTGGCCCGGTTGATCTGGTCGATAACACCAGTCCTTGGAAATTCTGCAAAGAAAACACATTGTGACAAATTTAAATGGTCATGGAAACTTTCTGTCTTGCTAAGAGTAAAGTATACTCATCTTTATGTCTACCTACCTATGCTGCAGCTGCTCTGGGATTATTTTTCGCCCTTCTTCATGCAATTTCATTGAGTTAGCAATTTAAGTGCTCCCCACTGATTTAGCCAGTTTATCTGCTGAGTAACAACCTCAACAGAGCAGAGGAATACCACATTCAATTGTTTCTCTGTGTTGAAATAGTTAAGTTCAAGCCAGACATTTTTGAGGTGTCCATTTTGTGTCGGTGCTTCCAGGCAAGAGAGGAATAAGATCAAACAATTTTCATGCATCTCGACATTATCTGGGAGCCTTACATAAGGTGGACTATGAGTGAGGATAAGATGAAGATCAAACATATCTACCTGTTATAAGAACCTGCTGTTGCTCACTGTCACAACACATTTGATAAATGGATGAGGATACAGAGAGCATCTGGTGCCAGTAGAATTGCAGAGAGCTATATAATTAAGTGCACCACAAATTCTTTCTTAGATTTAGTGACATTAGTCATGCTCATAAACATTCTGAGTATCTTATCTTCCTGAAATGAGTTCACAATGCATATAATTATTTGCATAATAGCATTGACTGCAAGTGAAATAATAGTCGCCCCAATGAACTGGAATGGGTGTTTGACACTTGTGCACAAGTTATTCCCTCAATTGTTCCAAACAAAAAGCAGGTGTGGTATGTATCATAAAAAGTATTCTGACAGAAAGACTGGTATTTAAATAGTGTTTTTCATAACAGGTCATCCAAAGCCACTTTACAGCGAATGAAGTACCAAATTATGTCATGATTTGTTTAAGGGCCAATAACTATTTTTTTAAAGTAGACAAAAGCTGAGTTGCTGGGTATGTGCAAAGAGACTAAAACGACAAGATTCCACAGTTTTGAATAAATAACAAAACATTGCTACGCAAGTTGGAACAGTGATATGTTAGATCTGATATATTAGGGATGGGCAATAAATACTGGCCTAGACAGTGACACCCTCATTCTGTAAATGAAAAAAAAAAGTACTGTTTATTTCTAATACATAGAATTAACATGACTAAACATCGATAATACATTGTGATTAAGCACACAGCTAGTCACAAATGCTATCACCAATCCCACGGATTTCTGAGTAACTCACACCCATAAAATTCCCAACTCATAAAATTCCATCAAAATTCAGAAGGAATCATAAAATTCTTCACATTTGCTGATCTGGCCTTGAAACAGAACTGTTCTGTTGTATGCTGCCTCAGCTGCTACGCCCATTCTGGTCAATGACCCTCCTGTACTAGGTGTACGCACCCCTGGACTCAGAAACTGCACTCCAGTACTCACTGACAGGTAAACTTCCAGCTTTTCACCAACATCTAACTTTGGAGAGCCAATCCTGTTCCTGGACTTTTCCCTCTTTTCTTTCTGGGTTACAGCAAATAAATACTCCTCGGGAGATTTTCAACCCTCACTCTTGCAGCTGCATTAAGTATTTATGCTTGCAGGTTCTACTGAACTCTTCACAACTTCTCCAACACAGAGCCAGTGACCTTCCTAATTTCTGAGTTCCTCAGGACTTCAGCTCACAGCAGCCAACTCAGTCGTACAGCTAACTAGAGTCTATCCTTGTTTCTGTCTCTTTCTCCAACAAACTGTGGATTTGGAACTGCTTTTTCAGTGACACCTGAACTGTTCTGAGTGACCTAACAAAAAGTTTTTTATAAGCCCCAACCTATTAGCAGCTTGGGCAGAATTGAATGTTGCCATGTTGCCACGCTAAAATTGAGTATGCTATAAATGTTACATTTCACAGAGAACACCACCTTCCTTAGAACATTTGGACATTTAGAAAATTGATTTCATCACATATCTAATCACTGTAAAGGTTGATCAAAACAACCAAACTGAATGGACTGGCCAGCATTGACTGAGGTGCCAGAATTGATAACAGCATACATAGCCCTGTCAACGACACAAAGTCCTTATTAACATCTGGGGGCTTGAACCAAAATTGAGCTGTCTCACAGACTAATCAAGCAACAGACCAATGTGGTAATTCCTGCAGAATCACACTTAACAAATGATGTCCTTGACACAACCATCATGACACATGGTTATGTCCTGCTCCCACCAGTAGGATAGACCAACCTGAGGTAGTGGCACCATCATACACAGTTGTGATGGAATTGTCCAATTGAGAGTCCTCAATACTGACTCCAGACTCCATGAAATCTTATGTTATCAACTGAAGATGGGCAAGGAAACTTCCTGCCCTTTACCACCTACCACCCTCTCAACTGATGAATCTGTACTTTTCTACATTGATCACCACCTGGAGGTAGCACTGAGGGCGGCAAGGACACAGAATGCAGTCTGGGTAACAACTTCAATGTGCATCACCAAGAATGGCTTGATAATGCCACCAAGTTGGCCAAGTCCTAAAATTTATCAGAGAACCAATGAGAGGGAAAACTGTAATTGACCATATCCAGTCAACCTGTAGCAGAGGCATCTGTCCATGAAGGGGTTGGCAGAAATGACTATTATAGAATGTTTGTTGAAATTAAGTCTGCCTGAACACTGAAGATATCCTCCTTCATGTTGTGTGGCATTACCTTAGAACTGAATGGGATAGATTTTGAACATTGCTACCAATTTGATACTGGGCATCCATGAATCACTGTCAATCTACAACAGCAGCAGAATTGTATTCAACCACAATCTGTAAACTCATGGGCCAGTGTAACCCCCACTCTACTGTTCCCATCAAGCTGGGAGATCTACTCAGTAGAGGACAGCATTCCAAGAGCACTAACAGGCACACCTAAAGAGGAAATATCAATTCAGTGAAGCTACAACACAGGATAAATATGTATCCAGCACAGTAAACAGTAAGTGATAGATTGAGATAAGTGATTCCATTGAATCAGATCTAAGCTCTGCAATCCTGCTATATACAGCCATGAATGGTAGAAGACAATTAAATAACTCACTGAAGGAAGAAGCTCCACAAATATCCCCATCCTCAATGATGGGGGAGCCAAATACATCTGCGCAGAGGATAACACTAAAGCATTCACAGCAATCTTCACCCAGAAAAGTCAAGTCAAAAATTCATCTTGGCTTCCCCCTATGATCCCCAGTCTCACAGAGCTTTGGCCAATTTCACTCACTCCATAAAATGTCAAAAAATGTCTGAAGGCACTGGATACGGAAATTTCTATGAGCGTCAGAAATATTACAGCAGTGGTACTAATGACTTGTGCTCTAAAACAAGCTGTGCTCCTAGACAATCTATTCTAGTAAAGCTAAAGCACAGACATCTAACTAGTGGTAAAACATTGCTTAGATATGCCCTGCACTCAAAAAGCAGGACAAATCCAATGTGGGAATTAAAACTGTATTTGTTATCCCTCAATCATCATCAAACTGACAGATGGAACTGTCTATCAAGCAGCATTTGCTAAACAATCAACAGCTCACTGATGCTCAGTTTGGGATAGAATAAAGCCGATTCATCTCCTGAACTCATTACTGCCTCAGTCCAAAAATGGACAAAAAACTCCAGAGGGAAAGTGAGGATGACTGCCCTTAACACCGAGGCAGATTTGACCAAGTTTGGCATCAAGGAAATCTCACAAAACCAGGATCAATGAGACTCAGGTGAATACTCTCCGCTGGATGAACTCATACCTATCATAAGGGAAGAAGGCTGTAGTTGTTCAAGGATAATCATCTCAGCCATAGGACATCTCCGCAGCGATTCCTCAGGATAGTGTCCTTGGTCCAACCATCTTTATTCACTTCATTAATGACCTTCCCTGCACAAGATCAGAGGTGGGGATAATTGATAATGATTGCACAATGTTCAACACCATTTGCAAATAATCAAATACTGAAGTATTCTGTGTCCATGTGCAACAAGACCTGAACAACATTCAAGCTTGGACTGATCAGTGACAAGTGACGTTCACACCATTTAAGTGCCAGCTACTGACGATTTCCAACAAGAGAAAATCTAACCAACATCCTTGACATTCAACGGCATTAACATCACTGAATATTCCACTATTAACAACTTGAGAGTTACTATTGAACTGTAGTATTGGAGCAGCCAAATCAATACTATGACCACAGCAGTGAATTAGAGCCCGAGAATTCTATGACAATTTTCTGACTCCTCAAAGTCAGTCCACCATCTGCAAGGCTTTTGCTGCCGTAAAGTTGAAAACAAGCTGTATAAATGGAAGATTTTTCATGTCTCTAATAGAGAGCCATGATCTCACTACCAGGCTAAATCATACTCGGGTTCTGAAAACATACCTTTCAATTTTCCAAAGAAGGGTCCTGACCTGAAATGTCAACATTACTGCTCCTCTGATGCTGCCTGGCCTGCTATGTTCCTCCAGTTTCATACAATGTTGTCTGACTCCAGCATCTGAAGTTCTTGCTATCTCTTTCAATTTTTAAAAAAAATATTTTTCAAAAGGCCATGCATTAACCCAATCTGATCAGGTACAGTATGAAAAACTAAAGAATCAATAACCTCTTAGATAAAGGAACTCTGTGACTTCACTGCAGAATTCAAAAGTGGTTTGCTTTAGAAGACCATAAGGCATAGGAGCAGAATTAGGTCATTTAGCCCATCAAGTCTGCTACACAATTTGATCGTGGCTGATATGTTTCTCAACCCCACTCTCCTGGCTTTTCCCAATAACCCTGATCTCCTTACTAATCAAGCAAGAACCTATCTGTTTCTGTCTTAAATATACTCAAATGATTTGGCCTCCACAGCCTTCTGCAACAATGAGTTCCACAGAGTTACCACCCTCTGGCTGAAGAAATTCCTCAATTCTAAAGGGTTATCCCTTCACTCTGAGGCTCAGCCTTCGGGTCCTACTGTCTCCAGCTAGTGGAAATATCTTTTCCATCTCCACTCTATCCAGGCCTCTCAATATTTTGTAAGTTTAAATCAGATTGCCCCTCATACTTCTAAACTCCATTGAGTACAAACCCAGCATTTTTAACTGCTATTCTTATGACAAGCCCTTCACCCCGGGAGAATTCTTGTAAACCTCTTATGGAATCCTTTCAAGGCCAGCACATCCTTGCTTAGATTCGGAGCCCAAAACTGCTCACAATATTCCAACTTCAGTCTGACCAGGGCCTTATACAGCATCAGCAGTATATCTCTGGTCTTGTATTCTAGGTCAGGTATAGGATGCACAAATCAGAAAATCATGACCCCGCAGCACCATATGTCACATCCATCAAATTTAAACTGGCAGAAATTCAAGGTCTCTGAATCTCACTCCATACCAGGCGCACCCAATTAGGAAATCAGGCCTTTCACGCTAACTGTATTTAAATTAAAAATAAATTTTCCTGTGCATTAGAAAGTGGGAAGACTTGATTGTCAGAACGCAGTAAAAGCTCTAATGAAACCTTTGGGTTCAGATGGCATCCATAAACAAGTACTACAAAGCAATACTTGTTTTGCAGTCTTACCTAAAACCTTTAATTAAATGATAGACTTCATAGTTACGTACAGCATTCACCTTCAGGATGATAATACACACTGGTGTCAAAATGTAGATACAGAAATAGTTTTGAGATTTCCTTTCATTAAATTAAACTAACGCTGAAATATAGCTTTTTGGGATATGTAAAATTGGCTTTCAGTAAAAGAGGTTTAATTTAGAGCTGTCAAAGCGTGGGCCTTTCCAAGGGCAAGGTTTTATATGAAGGAAAAGATTGAGACAAATTGAAAACCTACTTAGCTCATTGGTGTCTATTTTCAAAGAGTGGCTACACATAAACAGGTTACATTTTTGTAACCAGAATGAATGAGTGTCTCACTTGAAATGGGCAAGACTAGACAGTGCCTGCAGAAATGACAAACAAGCTTACATCAACTGCCTCTGTTGAGCATTATGAAGAACAAAAATACTAGCAGAATTGGCAAATGAAATATATACCACCAGACATCCCAAAATGTCCATGGGAAAGCAAGTAGCACCCCCTAGAGAAGAACCCAAGAATGTGCCACCATGAGATTATTATTTGAAGATATACAATAACAAGGTGCTCCATTTGGAAATAGTACTTCGAAGGGAAATTTTTGAAACACATGAATACTGACTCCTGTGTTTATTTTCTCTTAGAGATGGAATTAAAAGTTATCATCAAGAATATCAGTGAGCAATAAGCATGAAACAGGGGCCTTGATCAGATCTAGTGCCTAGAAAAATCTCGCATTACTATTCAACTATAATTCAAAAATGACCTAGAAATGATTGTCTTGATTTCCTCTGGGATTTCAAAACCCAAGAATAGAGGAGGATAAATTACAGGAATCCATTAAAACTGAAAGATGAATATTCTGTTAAAGATTGACACACAGCAATGCAGAGCTTCAATATGCAGACCATATTACAGAACGAATACAAATATAACATCTCTTTCTCTTAGGGATTTTCACAAAGAATGTGGTGAGAGAAAATAATAAATTAATTCTTTGTTTTCTGAAGTGCTCTCACCTTATCTATCACATAATCAATCAAAAATATGACACGAAAGTATAAAGGAATGGGGATTCAAAAGGTTTCATATAAAATGAGTTATTAATAATATTGTCAATATAAATGGAAAGCTCTAGCCAAATCATTAAAGTGTCATAAAGTGCAGAAATGCTACTTGCAGGCATTGTGAGAAATGTAAGACCATAGTCCTACAGTCACATATCAGGCAAAAGAAGGATAGAGCTATCTGTGGAGCTGTCAAAACTACTTCATGGATGCATCGGGAGAGTGAATTCACCTGATATTAAGGGAAATAAATATGAGTCATCTCCTCGGACTCATAGCATGTTTGGAAAGGAAGTAATCACACCTCAGCCAGAGAAAATGCCATAAGGTATTCCCTACATAATGCAACAGGATTGTTGGCAGAATGATTTATAATACACATCAATATAGTATCTTAAAGATTACAGTAGACTCATTTCTGCTCCTTGGTCGAAAATCAAATAAATAACTAAAATTGCATTGCCCTTATTTGAGTTATTGCAATTACTTCAATCTGATCATTTTGGTATAAAAAGATGCTTATGTTTTATTGCAGCTATATGTTTACTGACAGCCATACTTCTGTAACTGTCTGAAGACATAGACTCTACAAGTTGGTTCATTTTTACTGGGCACTCCCTGAAGTGCCGTACTAATAATTTATACATGTTTGTATTTCCTCTCAATATTAAATTGGTGCATGTCCCAAAAACATGTTACGTTTATCTGTTGAAAAGGAATCAAGGTAACGATGATCACGACAGGTATCAAGACCACAAATGAACTACTTTGGGGTCATGGTGTGTGTAAAATTTAAATTACATAAATATTTTAAATGAATAAGGCTATGGTTGCTGACACACCGCTGTGGCAGGCAGTTGCCATGGCATTAAGAACTTATTAAAAAGGCCAGCATTTCTTCTCACCCACAGGCAGTTAGTTCTATGCTTGCTGAGCGCAATTACATAACCAAACATCACCATGTCATAGAATCCCTACAGTGTGGGGATAGGCCTGTCAGCCCAACAAGTCAACAGAGCATCTCACCCAGATCCATGCCCCTATAACCCACCTAATCTACACATCCCTGAACACTATGGACAATTTAGCATGGCTAATCCACCTAGCCCACACATCTTTGGACTATCGGAGGAAACCAGAGCACCTGGAGGAAATGCACACAGACACAGGGAGAATGTACAAACTCCACACAGACTGACACCTGAGGGCTGAATTGAACCCAGGTCCCTGGCACTGTGAGGTAGCAGCACTAACCACTGAGCCAACATGCCGCCCCCAGCACCGCCCCCCCCCCCCCCCCCCCCCCCCCACCCCCAGGTTTTCTTCAGGCAATGGTAGAATTTTTACCCCTGAAAGGGTCATACCTAGAAACAGGACGTGTGGGAATTTGTTTCCCTTTCCTGATTCTGTCCAGCTCCTGGATCATGTTCCCATAGTAGGGATGGGGCTGTTTGAAGGCACAGCAAGTAGCTGCCCACAAGTAGGGAGTAGCTGATTCAAGTAATTAAGTGCCAATTAATGCATCATGTCAGAATATCCCAATCTGCCCCCAGGTCCGTAGGCGTGATGGGGACCAATGTAGATACCTGCATGCAGCCCAGTGGCAAAATTAGGTCAAATACTCCAGGCTCAATCAGGGGGCTTCTATGACTGTGTAGCTACATGACTACAGCCTCAGGCAACTCTGTGAATGAGCTCTTTCTCATCACCACCAGGCAACGGTGCTGAAAGCCTTTATTATTTTAAACATTAAAATATTGAAGAGAGGGAGCTGCCATCTCCAGGCAGCCTCTTCCTCATTTGCGTACAAAGGCGATCTATTGCTACTCCTGAGCTAAAGAATCTTCCTTTGGCCCTCTAGGTTCACAAGAGAGGCCAAGCAATGCAAGGGAATACAGGCAAAATGGGAGGATATTGAGAGGGGTAAGGAAAGTGAGATACCTTGGAGTGGAGTTCTGCAGGTCCCTGAAAGGAGCAACAGAAGTAGGTCAGATTAAAACAAGAAAAATGGAGTGTTTTCCTTCATTTGGTGAGGCACTGGATATAAAAGCAGGGATATATTGCTAGGACTATGTAAGATACCGATTAGGGCACAGCTGGAATTTTGTGTACAGTTCTGATCACCATATTACATAAAATACTTGAGGACAGAAGACATTTACAAGAATGTTGCCAGGAGCATGAATATTGTAGTCACAAGGAAAAATTAGATAAGCAAGGTTTCTTTCCTTAGTACAGAGGAGGAGAGTGACTTAATTGAGGTGTCCAAAATAATGAAGGGTTTGGATGGAATGGATGGGAAAGACATGTTTACCCTAACAAAGATGTTATTTACAGGGGACACAGATTTAAGATGATCGAAAGAAAGAATAGAGGGAACCTAAGGAAAAAACATTTTCACCCAGAGGGTGTTAGGTGCCTGGATATCACTACCCAGCTTGATGGTTGAGGCAGAAACCCACAGTTCATTTATAAGGAATCTTGAACTGCATCTGAAGCACTGTAAGCTGAAATGCTATAAAACAAATTCAGCCAGTACATACACAATGGGTTTAATGCGCTGCAGTTATAGTTCTATGGAAAGCCTATGCACTATTCTTAATTAGACAGTTCTTGCAGACAGGCTGAATATTGAAAGATATGCAATAATTTGAAGATGATATATTGCCTGCTGGTATTGCCCTTAGGTGTCAGAAATAGCTCAGATTAGTGAATTCACAAGTGTGTGAGTTTTTTTAAGCAGGGTTAATGATTGTCATGGCCAAACAACGTTATGGCCTGAATATTTAATTTCACAAGTGTTTTGCATCATTCCTTCAGAGGTTAATTAGTGCTGAAAGTTTTTAAAATATTGTATTCAAATCTTCAACATTAATTAACTTCTGAATGAAGAAACCCCACACTGTAATGTTTTATGTAGCTTATTTTTATTTCTCTCTCATAATCCAATCAACATTTTTTTTTCTTTTCCTCTACATGGTTTAACACGAATTTCAAATTTCCTCTTTTATGCTTCCTGGTTTGGACTCTGTGCAGCTCAGCAAGGATTCTTTAATCTTATCCCTTGAAGCATCTGGCTGTTTCTTAATTTATTCCCAGATGCCCTGCTATAAATACTGAGTTTAATCAGATATCCAATAACGTCATGTTCTGCTCATAAAACCTTTGAGTAGCTGCCAACAAAGTGAATAGCAAGCACCATTCCTTCAGCACTGATAGCATAATCTGAGCTAATGTTTTGTCCTTTTGCACAAGTTACAGAGAAACAATATTTCACTTCAAAATATCTTCAAAAAGGTACAAAAAACCCAGCAAATTGCCCATTAATTTGTGTACTAAAATGTCACTGGTCCTCTATTAAAGCAAATGCTTACTTTTGTTAATTAATTCAAAAGTGCAGGGCCCCTCCTCATGTAACTTATAGAATGTTGTGTCCAAAATGAACACATGAAATGGGCACCTGTTTACCTCTGCAGCTGCCTGAATTCTTCTGCACAACCTATCCCTCCACCCATCTCTGTATCATCTGCTAATTCCAACAGTACTGTGCAGGAACTGGAAAAATGAGGTTGGGATGACTGTAAATCCACATCTGAGATGTGGGAGTCTTTTAAAGAACATTTGATCAATGTTCAGGATGAGCATGTTCTTGTGAGGATGAAAGATAAGGATGGGAAGATTCAGGAACCCCAGATGACTAGAGATAATGAAAACAGTCAAAAAGAAAGAGAAAGCACATGTAAGATTTTGGAAACTGAATCAGACAAACATCTTGAGGAATATAAAAGAAGTAGGAAAGATCTTAAAAAAGAATTTAGGAGGACTAAAAGAGGCCAGAGGAAAGTCCCAAGGCATTTTATACATATATTAGGAGTAAGGCAGTAACTAAGGAAAGGGCGATCCACTCAAGATCAAAAGAGGGAATTCATTTATAGAGCCAAAGAAAGTGGTGAGGTCCTTAATGAGTACTTTGTATCAGTATTCACCAAGGAGGAGGACATAGGGAGGTGTATGTTAACATTCTAGGGCATTTTGATGGTAAGAAGGAGGCAGTGGTGGGTGTCTTAAAAAAAATGAAAGCAGATACAGTAGATGAATCCCCATAACCTGCTGGGATCTCCCAGGATATTGAGGGAAGCAAAGAAAGAGATTTCCGAGGCCTTGACAGATATCTTTGTATCCTCTTTAGCTATACGTGAGGTCCTAGAAGACTGAAGAATAGCTAATGTTGTTCCTTTGTTTAAGAAGGGAAACAGGAAAAATCCAGTGAATTACAGGCCAGTGATCCTTACATCAGTGACAGGGAAATTATTGGAGAAGATTCTTAGGGACAATCACAAACTTGACTGAGTTTTTTTTTGAGGAAGTGACAAAGACAATTGATGGGAGTAGGGCAGCGAACTTTTCATACATGGACTTTACCAAAGCATTTTGACATGCTCCCTCATGGCAGGTTGTTCTAGAAGATCCAATCACATGGGATCCATGGTGAGTTGCTATGTTGGAAATTACATTGGCTTGGTCATAGAAGACAGAGGGTAGTTGTGAGAGGGTGTTTTTCAGCAGTTCCAAAAGGATCAGTACTAGGAGCTCCATTGTTTATATAATTGATTGGATGAAAATGTAGGTGGTCTAATCAGTAAGTTTGCAGATGGCACGAAAATTGGTTGTGGATAGTGAGAAAGGTTGTTAAAAGATACAACGGAATACAGATCAGGTGGAAAACTGGGCAGAGAAATGGCAGATGGAGTTTAGTCTGGGCAAATGTGAGTTGGCACATTTTGGGAGATCAAATGCAGGAGGAAATTATACTGTCAATGGCAGAACCCTTAGGAGCATTGATATACAGAGAGACCTTGGGGTGCAAGTCCATAGCTCCCTGAATGTGGAAACACAAGTGGATAAGGTGGCAAAGAAGGTGAATACAACATGCTTCCCTTCATTAGTCAGGGCATTGAGTATAAAAGTTAGTGAGTTATGTCACAATTGTAAAATATCGTAGTGAAGCCATATTTACAGTATTTTGTGCCGTTCTGTTCACCACACTATATGAAGAATGTGAAGGCTTTGGAGAGGGAGTAAAAGAGGTTTTGCAGGATGTTGTCTAGATTGGAGTGCATTAGCCATAAGGAGAGATGGGATAACTTGGATTGATTGTAATCAAGTGTCTGAGTCTGAGATGCAACCTGATGAAAGTATGTAAAATTATGAAAGGCATGGATAGGGTGGATTATCTTTCTCCCCAGGGTGGAAATGTCAAATATTAGGGTTGTAGGTTTCATGTGAGCGGGAGGGAAAGTACAAGAGGAGTAGTGCAAGTTAAGATTTTCATCCAGAGGGTGGTGCCTGGAACATGGGATGGTGGTAGAAGCACTTACAATAGCAATGTTTAAGAGTCATTTAGACAGACACATGCACAAGCAGAAAGTAGAAGGATGTGAACTATGTGCAGGCAGATGGGGTGAGTTTGGAATGGCATCATGGTTGGCACAGACATGGTAAGCCAAAGCACCTGCTCCCGTGCAGCACTGTTCTAAGGGCTAGAACCTTCAGCAGCAGCACTGGCCGAAGCAACACTGTCAGGATTTCTTTGTGAATCTCATTCATACTATTGAAAGCAAAGCTGTCATTCAAACAGGGTTATAACATTGTGTGACATGAAGGATGGTCAGCCTCTCTACCTTATTCTTGTAGTTGCAGCTAAAAGTAGGCAGGCAATTGTCCAAAGATGAGCAGATAAGGTTGATTGACTATGCTAAATTTCCCTTTAGTGTCCAAGGATGTGCAAGTTAGGTGGATTTGCCATGATGAATGCAGGATTACAGGTGGGGAGCTGAGTCTGGATGAGATGCATTTCAGTGGGTTGGTGCACACTTGATGGGCCAAATGGCCTCTTTCTACAGTGTAGTGATTCTATGAATCTATGGCTGTTGGCACAGACTGTGTTGATCTTGCTGAAGCTGTGAAGGCAACATCCTGCTCTCTAGCTGAGGTGTTAGGGAACTCTTCCCTAGGTCTTCCTCCACTTCTTCAGATCTGCTTTCCATCTGCCTGGTGAGGACTGCTTGATGAAGACTGATCGCTGGGCACTGACTGATGGGAACTGCTCTCCATAAAAGAACTCCCTTTGCCCCCAGCACTTACTGTTGTATCATATTTTTATGATGTGGAGATGCCACTTTTGGATTGGGGTGGACAAAATCAAAAGTCACATGGCACCAGGTTATAGTCCGATGGGTTTATTTGAAATCACAAGCTTTTGGTGCATTGCTCCTTCATTAGGAGCTTCACATTTTTAGGGGCAGATAACTTACACTGTGCCAATCAATTGGCTGAACTCTTTCAACCAGTAGCCATGGCACCACTATTCATGACATTGGATGACCATTATCCCCTACTCTGCCTTTGTCTGAGGATTAGTTTACCATTCTTTCTGAGAACAAATACTTCTTATTTTGAGAAACAACACATTGACGTTACAGGATGTTTTATGCTAGATAAATTGTTGAGAGTAGTTCAGAGGGTGTTGTGACCTTGTGTTTTTCATAATTCTTCCCTCCATTTTCCCACGCTCAAATTTTGGAAAGCTAATTACTACTGTAATAGTTGTTGAATGGAATCCTGTGCTATGCAGTAAATACTAGGAAATTTCACTCAAGGTGTAACATTGGCATGGCACAGTGCCAGAACACTAACATGTCCACTCCTAAGCCGAATCACAGCTGCCAACCATTACAAGGTGCCTGGCTTTGAATCAACACTAAACTGCAAGGCAAGGCAGAAAAACTGTGACCCTTCAAGTTCTGAATGAGGCAGTAAAATATTAAAAGGCAGGGCAAGGCAAGGCAGAAATGTTATGAGCATATACTTTGGTACAAAATGAGTTCATACTAAGAGATCAAGCAAGGAGATCTATAACTATTAAAGTAAGGGACATCTGTAAGTCACTTAACCCCTCAAGTCTGTTCCGCCATTCAATATTACAATAGCTGATTGATTACTTCACATTATTTGAAATCACAAGCTTTTGGTGCATTGCTCTTTTATCAGGAGTTTCATGTTTTTAGGGGCAGATAACATACACTGTGCCAATCAGTTGGCTGAACCCTTTCAACCAGTGATTCATGTCATTGGATGACCATTATCCCCTTGCCTGCTTTCATCTGAGGGCTAGTTTTCCAGTCATTCTGAGAACAAATACTTCTTATTTATAGAAACAACACATTGATGTTACAGGATGTTTTATGCCAGATAAATTGTTGTGAATAGTTCAGCGGGTGTTGTGACTTCTGTGTTTTTCATAATTCTTCCCATCATTTTCCCACGCTCAAACATTGGAAAGCTAATTACTGCTGTAATTGTTGCTGAATGGAATCTCATGCTATACAATAAATACCAGAAACTTTCAATTTTTAAGGGCTGCCAATAGTTGATAACATCCCTCCCCTCCCCTTCCACTTCTTGTATTAAGGGAACAGTCCAGCGTGGTTAGGAAGGTAGCAAGGTATAGAGCTGGATGAACCCAGCAGGCCAAGCAGCATCAGAGGAGCAGGAAGGTTGATGTTTCAGGCCTAGACCCTTCTTCAGAAAATGGTTAGGAAGGTGACGGATTCTTTCCCACCCACTGAAAGTGAATGGAGAGAATGTTTTTAACCCCTATTTGTTAGTGTGTTTGTCTGTAAACATTATATCTTACGAACTAATGGATCAACTTCAATGCAACCTGGTATGCCGATAGGGTATTGTCCAACAAGGAATTGATTAGACTTTGGAGAAGATGTTAATTTGGAGCCTTGTTAACTTGTTAACGGTTCTGTCAACCTTCTGTTAAGGGTGGCATGGTGACTCAGTGGTTAGCACTGCTGCCTCACAGTGCCAAGGACCAAGGTTCAATTACAGCCTCGGGTGACTGTGTGGAATTTGTAAGTTCTCCCTGCGTCTGTGTGGGTTTCCTCCAGCTGCTCTGGTTTTCCCCCACAGCACAAAGATGTGCAGGCTAGGTGGATTGGCCATGCTAAATTGCCTGTAGAGTTCAGGGATATGTAGATTAAAAGGGGATGGGTGTGGATGGGATGCTCCGAGGTTCACTGTGGACTTGTTGAGCCGAAGGGCCTGTTTCCATGCTGTAGGGATTCTATGTTTAACATTGCATGACAGGGTGATTTTTTTTAGAGTGTGGTGAGCCTTTTGATTTAGCATACTGTTTGTTATTTTAATACTGTTGCAGATTGTCTCAACTGTTTTGATGTAATTTGTCACACCTGTCAAAATGTGTACAGAATTTTCAGAGGACATTGCTGTCTGTGAATTGGCCTGAAACCTTGTAAGTCATACAGAAGCGCTTAACAAAATAATGTACAGAAAAGCACTGCAATAATCACAGGTGACGTTTTTTCTAGATTTGTATAGATTGGGCAAATCAATTTGGCAAAGATATTCGGGAAGATGAGCTCAAAAGGAGCATTAGGAACAATTTCTTGGAGCAGTTCATTCTGTTGCCAACCATGGAGCAAACTGTTTCAGATTGTTGTGCACAGGATGAATTACCGACATTTTAGAAAAGGAGACAGCTGATAGCCACATGATAGAATTTCACATCCATTTTGAGGGTGAGAAGTGGCAAATTAAATAAAAAGGCATAGAATGCTATGAAAATTACTGGCAGGTCAAATTAATGGGCAGATTTTAAAAATCAGCAAGGAATGACTAAACTAAATGAGGAGGGACAAATTACAGTGTGACAAAATTCTAGCTAGAAATATGAAAGATAGTTAGAGTTTCTGCAGTATTTAAAAGGAAAATGAATAATTAAAGTCAGTGTTAGCCCCATAGAGAGTGAGAATAAGGATTTAATAATGGGAAACACAGAAAAGGTGGAAACATTGATCAGATAATTTAAGCTGAATTTTACCAAAAAACAGCTAACTGTCAGTTATAAGGTGTTTCATGAGGATTTGTCTTATAACCTTAGCAAACTACTAATGCTATTTTCCACATATCCTCTCATTAGCTATGCAATCTGTCTCTATGATACCCTGTTTGTGCTACTATGTGCTCACCAGGCAGCAGAAGTACTTCCCAATGTCACAACCCACCACCCGCCCCTGCATTGTAACCAAACCTTGGACTAATAGTGAATGCTGCTCTCCACTTACTGTGCCAGAAACCTCTGACTGGAACCTCGCATCTTGACTGACGCTTCTTCACAATTCTCCACCTATTAACTTCTGTATCATCTGCAAATGTCTTGGTCATTGAAGACTAATTTATTAATGTACACCATGAACATCAATGACCCACCATCAAGTCAGTTAGAACATTTCTAGAGGGGAGACAATTGTACTAGTAGTATTATCACTAGACTATTACTCTAGAGACCCAACTAATATTCTGGGGATAATGGGGACTGTAGATGCTGGCGAATCCAAGATAACAAAGTGTAAAGCTGGATGAACACAGCAGGCCAAGCAGCATCTCAGGAGCACAAAAGCTGACGTTTCGGGCCTAGACCCTTCATCAGAGAGGGGGATGGGGAGAGGGTTCTGAAATTAATAGGGAGAGAGGGGGAGGCGGACTGAAGATGGAGAAAAAAGAAGATAGATAGAGAGGAGAGTATTGGCAGGAGGTAGGGAGGGAATAAGTCAGTCCAGGGAAGATGGACAGGTCAAGGAGGCGGGATGAGGTTAGTAGGTAGGAAATGGAGGTGCGGCTTGAGGTGGGAGGAGAGGATAGGTGAGAGGAAGAACAGGTTAGGGAGGCGGGGACAAGCTGGGCTGGTTTTAGGATGCAGTGGGGGAAGGGGAGATTTTGAAGCTTGTGAAGTCCACATTGATGCCATTGGGCTGCAGGGTTCCCAAGCGGAATATGAGTTGCTGTTCCTGCAACCTTCGGGTGGCATCATTGTGGCACTGCAGGAGGTCCATGATGGACATTTCGTCTAAGGAATGGGAGGGGGAGTTAAAATGGCTCGCGACTGGGAGGTGCAGTTGTTTATTGCGAACCGAGCGGAGGTGTTCTGCAAAGCGGTCCCCAAGCGGAGGCTTGGTTTCCCCAATGTAGAGGTAGCCACACCGGGTACAGTCTTACTTAACAGCCTCCTAGGTGGCACCTTGTGAAAGGACTTCTGGCAATCCAAATAGATAATGTCCACTGAATCGCCTTTGTCTAACATGCTAATTACCTCCCCAAAGAATTCTAACTGATTTGTCAGGCATGACCTTCCCCTTCTTAAAGCCATGCTGACTCTGCCCTACTTCACCATGCACTTCCAAGTACTCCACAAACTCGTCCTTAATAACAAACTCGCTAAAATCTTACAAAGACCAAAGTCAACTTAACCAGCCTTTAATTTCTTGTCTTCTGCCTTCCTCTCTTTTTAAATAAGGACATAACATTAGTCATTTTCCAGTCCTCTAGGACTCTCCCTGATTCCATTGATTCCTGAAAGATCACCACCAGTGCTTCCACAATCTCCTCAACTATCACCTTTAAATCCCTAAGATGTAGTCCATCCACTCCAGGTTATTTATCGACCTTCAGAGCTTTCCACTTCCACAGCACCTTCTCCTTAGTGATAGTCACTACAGTCAACTCCGCCCAACTCTCGTGAAGTTCTGGTAGTCTGATGCAATGTACCTATTGTATTCATCCACCATTTCTTTGTTTTCCATTACTGCTTCTTCAGCCTCGTTTTCCAACAGTCCAATGTCCTCTCTTGCTTCTCTCTTATCTTCTATGTATCTGAAAAAACACATACTCTTCTTTTATATTACTAGTTAGCTTATCTTCATATTTCATTTTCTCTCCACTTATCGCTGTTTTTTGGTTATTGTCTGTAGGTTTGAAAAGACTTCTCAATACCCAACTTCCTATTAATCTTCACCACGTTGTATGCTTTGTCGTCTACTTTTATGTTATCCCCAAAATCCTTTGTCAGCCATGGTTGCCTCATCCTCCCTTTAGTTCTTCCTTGAAATTACTTTCTGCTGTGCGTCCCAGAATTACACCCAGAATACTCCTACCATTGTTGCTGAACTGCTTTCCCAGCTAAGCTCCCCCTCTAGTCAACTCTGGCCAGCTCCTTCCTCATGTCTTTATAGTTACCTTTACTCAACTGTAATACTCATATATCTGATCCTAGCTTCTCGCTCTCAAACTGCAGGGTGAATTCTATCGTTCTGTCATTACTGCCCCATGAGTTTCTTCACCTTAAGTTAGCTAATCAAGTCTGCCCCATTGCAAATAATCAAATCCAGAACTTCCAGTTCCCAAGTGGCCTCTACCACAAGCTGTGACAAAGTACCATCTTGTAGACATTCCATGAATTCCTTTTCTTAGGATCTGATAGCAGCCTGATTTTAACCAGTCAGTTTGCATATTTCTGATATTCTGTTCTGATGAAGGGTCGTGGCCCGAAACGTCAGCTTTTGTGCTCCTAAGATGCTGCTTGGCCTGCTGTGTTCATCCAGCTCCACGCTTTGTTATCTCTAGTTTGCATATTTAAGTCTTGATTATTGTAATAGTGCCTGCACATGAAGTGATTCTCTTACTAGAAAGGACATTGAGTACATTGGGCTTGTATTTATGGTATTTCAGAAAATGTTGAGGCACACTTGTTGAAACATAGAAGATTCCTAGGGGATACACCTGATTAGATGCAATGAAGTTGTTTCCACTTGTGGGAAAGTATAGGATCAGAGAGCATAATCTCAGAATAATGGCCACATAAGACACCTTCTCAGGTTTATTTGGAACTCTTTAGAACAAGAGCTGTTGAGGCTTGGTCATTAAGTATATTCAATGCTGAGATAAACTGAATTTTAATTAGTAAGTAAATAAAGTGTTACAAGGAAAAGGCAGGAAAGTGATGTTGAGGATTGTCAGATCAGCTGTGATCTCATTGAATGACAGACATAATTCAATGGGCTGAATGGCTTACTTCTGCACCAAAGTTTTTGGTCTGCCCAAGCTGTACTCAGGGATAATAAAACAAAGAAGTGCAAATCGTGCAAATCTGATACAAAAACAGAAATTGTCAGAGAAACTCAGCAGATCTGTTAACATCTGTGGAGAAAAATCAGAGTTAACATTCAAAGCCCAGTGACCTTCTTCGTTTTTCCAGCAATTTCAATTTTGGTATTCAGGTGTTGAATAAGGCTGAAGATAACATGAACTGATGAGAGGCTTTACAATTGGCTGTAATGTGAATGGAATTACGCTGAGTTATTCAAGCTTGCTAAGACATAAGATTGCAGGAAAAAAGAAACTGCTGTCTCCACCTAACAAGAACAAAACATTCAGTGTTGGTCACCTGCATGAATAATTCCAAATAATGCATAAACTTGGCACAGAAACTTATGTACAAAGCAGCCCATTAAATTCTTGATTTTCAGCAGATCTTTGAAGAATAACTCAACAGAATGTCTCCTACATCAGGAGGCATGGTGAAGATGTCAAGAAAACTTCTAGCTTGGTCAGCTGATAACTGTCCTGGGTAATAACATTTGAGGTTAGTTACAGAACCCAGAGTAGTGAAAGACAGTGATTAAAACATCTCTAGTACTTAAAACTGTGTGTTATTCATTTAAGTGTTTAATAAATTAATTGAGTTATATAGAGCTCTAAGTGTCTCTGCTGTACGTTGGTGAGGTTTTGTCAGAAAGATCTACTTAAACCAGTTAAGTCTGTTCTGTGATTGTAGAGACTGCAGATGCTGGAGAATCTGAGATAACAAGGTGCAGAACTGGATGAAAACAGCAGGTCAAGCAGCATCAGAGGAGCAGGATAGCTTTTTCTTTTTATAGACATTTCGGGCCTTGATCCTTCTTCAGAAACGGGGGAGGGGAAGGGGGTTCTGAAATAAATAGGGAGAGAGGGGGAAGCAGATAGAAGATGGATAGAGGAGAAGATTTTATTTTTATAGATGTTTCAGTCCTAGATCGTTCTTCAGAAATGGGGGAGGGGAAGAGGGTTCCGAAAATTTCTGCTCCTCTGATGCTGCTTCGTCTGCTGTGTTCATCTAGCTCTGCACCTTGTTATCTTTGAGTCTGTTCTGTATTACAGTATCCTATTTGTAAGTATTGTGCAATTCTTTTGACATACCTCGCTTTTGGACTTCTACAAGACATTCAACAAGATACC
Organism: Stegostoma tigrinum; assembly: GCF_030684315.1. Classification (NCBI taxonomy): domain Eukaryota; kingdom Metazoa; phylum Chordata; class Chondrichthyes; order Orectolobiformes; family Stegostomatidae; genus Stegostoma; species Stegostoma tigrinum. Next base: position 45,778,856 of record NC_081358.1, read on the forward strand.
TCACCAAAGTTAAATATTAGGATAATACCGTGGTATTGGAGGCAGTACATTGGCTTTGACAGAGAAGTAGTTAATGAGCCAACAACAGTGAGTGGGTAAACATCTCTGAAAAAGGGTCCTGACCTAAAACATCAACTTTCCTGCTCCTGTGATGTTGCCTGGCCTGCTGTGCTCCTCCAGCTCCACCCTGTGTTATCTCTGACTCCAGCATCAGCAGTTCTTACTGTCTCTGATCGGGTTAACAGGTTCTTTTTTGGGTTGGCAAACTGTAACCAGTTTGACTGGAATCACAGCTGGAGCAGTAAATGTTTATGACATATATCAATGACTTGGAGGGAGGAGGCGGATGTACTGTAGCTGTATTTGGAGATGACACAGGAGAAGGTGGAAATGTAAGTTGTGAAGAAGATATAGTTCACAAAGATATATTGATAAGTTAAATCAGTAGGCAAAAAGCTGGCAAATGGAGCTTAATATGGAAAATATGAAGTCGTTCATAGAGTCATGGGGCTGTACAGCATGGAAACAGACCTTTCAAACTCGTCCCTGCTGACCAGATATCCTAAATTAATGAATCCCATTTGCCAGCACTTGGCCGATACCCTTCTAAACCCTTCCTATTCATATACCCATCCAGATGCCTTTTAAATGTTGTAATTGTACCAGCCTCCACCATCTCCTCTGGCAGCTCATTCAAAACATGCACCACCCCCTACGTGAAAAAGTTGCCCCTTTAAGTACCTTTTAAATCTTTCTCCTCTCACCTTAAACCTATGCCTTGTAGTTCTGGATTCCTCCATCCTGGGGAAAAGATTTTGGCTATTCAAACTATCTATCCCTTCATGATTTTATAAGGTCACCCATCAGCCTGCCCGATCCTCCAGAGAAAATAACCAACCTACTCATCATTTCCCTATAGCACCCTATAACCCTGGCAATATCCTCACAAATCTTTTATGAACCCCTTCAAGTTTCACAACATCCTTCATATAGCAGGAAGACCAGAGTTGAAAGCAGTTTTCCAATAGTGGTCTAGCCAATGTCCTGTACAGCCACAACATGACGTCCCAACTATTACACTCATTGCACTGACCAGTAAAGGCAAGTATATCCAATGCCTTATTCACTATCCTGCCTACCTGCAATTCCACTTTCAAGCAGCTATGAACCTGCACTCCATGGTCTCTTTGCTCAGCAACATCCCACAGAACCTTACTATTAAGTGTATAAGTGCTGCCCTCATCTGCCTTCCCAAAATGCAACACCTCACATTTATCTAAATTAAACTCCATCTGCCACTCCAGCCCGTCGGCCAATCTCATCAAGGTCCTGTTTTACTCTGAGGTAGCCTTCTTTGCTGTCCACTACACCATCAATTTTGGTGTAATCTGCAAACTTACTAACTGTACCTCCTTTGTTCACTTATATAAATGATGAAAAGCAGTGGACCCAGCACCAATCCATGTGGCACACTGCTGCTGACAGGCCTCCAGTCTGAAAAGCATGAGTAAGAAAGGCTTGGATAGACATGGACCAAATGCAGGCAAATTGGATTGGTTCAGTTTAGGAAACATGTACAACATGGACCAAAGGGCCTGCTTCCATGCTGTATACCTCAACGACTCTAACTCAAAGTCTTACTGCAACTGTAAAAGATGCTAATGCGACCACATCTGGAATACTGAGCAATTTTAGTCCTCTTATTTAAGATTCAGTTTCATTGGAAGCAGTAAAAGAAAGATGTGCATCTACTGAAACATAAAGGATTCTTAAGGGATTTGACAGGGTAAATCCTGAGAAGATGTTTCCCCTCATGGGAGTGCCTAAGGTCGAAGGGCATAGTCTCAAAATTAGTGAGTGCCATTTTAAGACTGCGATAAAGAGAATTTTTTTTCTCAGAGAGGATTGTGAGTCTCTGAAACTCCTTGACACAGAGAGCTGTGAGATATAGCCCCTGCATATATTCAAGGCTGAGACAAATTGATTGTTGACCATGAGTGGAATCAAAGGTTATGGGGGAAAGGCAGGAAATTGGATGCGAGGAATGTCAGAGCAGCCATGATCCTATTGAATGGCAAAGCTGGCTCAAAGGACCCAGTATGCGTTGGGTCCTATTTCTACGGCCCTAATTTAAAATGTGATTAGGAATGTGATATTCTGGAGTTAGTAGGGACAGGAAATGTCCACAATGGCAGCAGTATTCTTTCATCCTGGTTTGTTGAGTTGTGAATGGCCAACGTCTAAGGAACAATCTGTAGTGTTTGACACATGCAGTGTATTGTGGACTGGATAAATGACTATCATCTAAATCAGTTTACAGCCCTGTACCTCATTAAAGTGATCAAATTATTCCATTCCTGGGTAAGGGAAATACAGCACCGTTATTACATAGTTTCTCAATAAAATATTTGAATCAGCTTGAGTTCTAATAATTTTCAGGCCCCAAGCAGCAGCAAAGTAGAAGTATATATGATCACAGTCGTCTCTTCTCAGGCAAGAAGACCCTCCTTAAGCAAAGGGGAAAGCATTTGATGGAGACCGTATAGATGAAGCTGAGGAACAGTAAAGGATCCAAAACTGTAATAGGTGTTGTGTATAGACTACTGGGAGCAGATCTGAAACGCTAGATTGTATGAATGCAGAAATTAGGCAAATGTGTAACAAAGCCAGGATAGTGCTGATGGAGCACTTTTACTTTGACACAGATTGGGAGAGGCAGACAAGCACTTGGAATGTGTCTGAGATAGTTTCTTACAGCAATATGTCCTGGATGCAAGGGGACAAGCAATATTGGATTTAGTAATCAATAATGAGAAATTAGTAACCTAATTGTGCGTGAACATTTATCAGATAGTGATCATAATCTGATCGTGATCATTCTAGCATTTGAAAATGAAAAGCATGAATCAGCGATTAGAGTTTTAGATTTTGGTAAGATTGCTGAACAAGATGAAACAAATGCTGTCCACAGTAAACTTGGAAAATCTGCTCCAAAAACAGAAGTTGCTGGAAAATCTCAGTAGGTCTGGCAGCATCTATGAAGAAAAAAAATCAGTTAACATTTTGGATCTGGTGACCCTTCCTCAGAACTGGAGGTGTATTGGAAAATCTGCTATTGAGTAAAACGACCGGAAAATAGTAAAGGATGTTTAAAGAAACATTTAACACAACATAAAACCAGTTTATATCACTGAGGGGGAGAGGTTCCAATTCATTAAGAGAAACGCCATGAACAACTAAGGAAATAAAGGACAGAATGAAACTTAAAAGGGCTTGAAAAATGCTTACAAAAGAAAGCAGGCCAGATCCTGCTGAATGAGAAAGATATAAAGGCCAGAAAAGGATTACAAATCAGCTTAAGAGAGCTACTAAAAGCGACAATGAAAGGAAATTTGCTCAGGACATCAAAATAATAAGAAATGTTAGTTACATGAAGAGAAAGCAGGTGATGAGAGCAATAAAAACCAAAAGAACTGCAAGGCAGTAAATCAGAAACAAAAACAAATTTGCTGGGGAATAAAAAAGGAAGGGTCACTGGACCAGAAACATTAACTCAGTTTTTTACCTTCACAGATGCTGCCAGACTTGCTGAGCTTTTCCAGAAAAGTGGTTATTTGTGTGTGTGTGACAAGAGTAATGTTGCCCCACTAAAGAATGAAAGTGGGAAGATTGTCAATGACTATAGGGAAATGGCAGACATTTTGAATAATTAATTTGCCTCTGTATTTACAGTAGGAAAACAGAACTCATTAGAAGTCCTGGGGAAATTAATAGTAGACTGAGAACATGGACTAATAAAACCAATATGTATAAAACATTGGTAATGAAGAGATTAATGAAATTCAAGGGTACAAATTCCCAGGACCTGACAATTTCCATTCTAGAATATTAAAGGAAGTAAGACAGCCCATTGTACACATCCTAACTACTGTATCAGAGAACTCTCAGAGTTCTCTAAGTATAGGAGTTGTCCTTCTAGATTGGAAAATTACACTTCACTCTGCTTTTTAAGAATGGCAAAATTGGAAAACCAGGCATTACAGCACAGTTAGTCTAACATCTGTGGTGGAAATTCATTGGTGTCGTTAATAAAGGATAGTTAATTGAAAATCTTCATAGAACACAAAACATTACAGCGCAGTACAGGCCCTTCGGTCCTCAATGTTGTGCCGACCTGTGAAACCAAGCTGAAGCCCATCTAACCTACACTAACCCATTATCATCCATATGTTTATCCAATGGCCATTTAAATGCCCTTAAAGTTGTTGAGTCTACTACTGTTGCAGGCAGGGCATTCCACGCCCTTACTACTCTGAGTAAAGAACCTACCTCTGACATCTGTACTACATCTATCACCCCTCAATTTAAAGCTATGTCCCCTCATGCTAGCCATCACTATCCAAGGAAAAAGGCTCTCATTGTCCATCCTATCTAATCCTCTGATCATCTTGTATGTCTCTATTAGGTCACCTCTTAACCTTCTCTCTCTAACGAAAACAGCCTCAAGTCCCTCAACCTTTCCTCAGAAGGCCTTCCCTCCATACTAGGCAACATCCTGGTAAATCTCCTCTGCACCCTTTCCAATGCTTCCACATCCTTCCTATAATGCAGCGACCAGAACTGTGCACAATATTCCAAGTGTGGCCGCACCAGCGTTTTGTACAGCTGCAACATGACCTCATGCCTCCAAAACTCAATCCCTCTACCAATAAAACCTAACACACTGTATGCCTTCTTGACAACCCTATCACCCTGGGTGGCAACTTTCAGGGATCTAAGCACATGGACACCGAGATCTCTCTGCTCATCCACACTACCAAAAATCTTACCATTAGCCCAGTACTTTGTATTCCTGTTACTCCTTCCAAAGTGAATCACCTCACACTTTTCCGCATTAAACTCCATTTGCCACCACACAACCCAGCTCTGCATTTCAGTTGATGAAGTAGTGCCAGTATAGATTCATGACAGTTGGATCACGCCTGACAAATCTCATTGAAATACTTTGAAGGGGTGACTGATGTTCTGGACAGGGGAATGTCTATAAGCTTTGTTAAATGCAGTTGCAGAAGGCATCTGATAAAATCCCACATTGAGGCAACGCCTAGTGGTGTTATCACTAGACTGTTGACCTAGGCGCTGTTTAGGGGTGGCACAGTGGTGCAGTGCTTAGCACTGCTACCTCACAGCGCCAGGGACCTGGATTCAATTACCCCCTCAGGTGACTGTCTGTGTGGAGTTTGCACATTCTCCCTGTGTCTGTGTAGGTCTCCTCTGGGTGCTCTGGTTTCCTCCCACAGTCCAAAGATGTGCAGGTTAGGTGGATTGGCCATGCTAATTTACCCGTAATGTTCCAGGATATGTAGATTAGGTGTCTTATTGGGGGATGGGTCTGGGTGGGATGCTTTGAGGGTCAATGTGGACTTGTGTGCCAAAGGGCCTATTTTGATACTTTAGGGATCTATGATCTATGGAGAGACTGTTAACTAAGATGGAACGACACAGAATTGAGAGCCAACATGGTTAGGAAATTGAGTGGCAGGTGACAGAAAGTAGGTAATCAAATTAGCAGGATGTGATCAGTGGTGTCCCACAAGGAACTGTGTTAGGCCCTCAATTATTCACATTATTTATTAATGACTTGGATAATGGCAGAGAAAGTTGTATATCCAAATTTGCTGATGATACAAGCTTATGTGGCAAGGTAGGCAGTATTAATGATAACATAAAATTAATAAGGGACATTGATAGGCGAAGTGAATAGGCAAAACTGTACTGATAAAGTTCAATGTCGAAACAATGTAAGCAAGTGTGAGGTTATCATTTTGGACCAAGGAAGGATACAAATGGATACTTTCTACATGGTATGGAGTTAAGTACAGTGGATGTCAAAAGAGGCTTGGGGAGCGGGGTTCAGGTACATAGATCTTTAAAACGCCATGAACAGGTGCAGAATCGAATCTCTAGAGTTTACCATGTTAAACGGTGATTTGATTGAAGTCTTCAAGATATTAATTGAAAAAGACAGATTAGAGAAAGTATTTCCACCGGTTGAGGGTTGTAGAACCTGAGGATATAGTCCGAGAGTTGGTGCCAGATCTGTCAGCAGAGATGTTTGGAATTTCTTCTACAATACACAAAGGGTGGTGGATGTTTTGAACTCTTCCATAAACAATGGTGGATGCTGGATCTGTTATTAATTTGAAATGTGAGATGGATAAAGTTTTGTTCAGAAAAGACATTAAAGGATATTGGCCAAAAACCGGTATACATAGTTAGGCCACAGATCAGCCACGATCTCACTGATGGTGGAACAAGTTTGAAGGGTTGAATGGCCTACTCCTGTTCCTATGTCTTCAGGATTACGGATGGTTTGACCATGGTTCCATGGCTAATTAGTTCAGTGCATCCTCTGCAGACTCTGCCCCATTCAAGGCAGGTGGTGCTTCAAAGGCTAAGTAAGGTTTTTTTGGAAGATCGTGCACTCCCTCCAACGCCCTTGACACTTCCCAACACAGTCTCCCATGAGGAAGCCTTCAAAGAAACTTCCTACCCATCTCCTGGCTCCCTTTCTGACCAACCAGGTCATACCCACTATCAGTGTCCATCTATCATGACCATTCCGCTACCTTCCCCCACCACCACACTCCCCTCCGTCTCTTATTCTGAAGCTCCCCTTCCCACACATCCAGTCCTGAGGAAGGGTAATACCTCAAAAGTTGACTTATCGTTTCCTCCAGATGCTGCCTCGCTTACTGTGTTCTCCCCGCCTCTTGTTTGTCTACCTTTCTATTTGATCCATCTCCGACCTCTCAAGGATACTTGAAGGAAGTGTTTCTGTTGTTCTCCTGGGAGTTTCCTATTGCGACCGAACTCAGTGTACAGCATGTAGCAATGTGACAGTAAATTCACATTGAACTTGAAACGTGACAATTGACACTAAGTAAATTAACAAGTCGGAGTCACCGGTTATCAGCTTTCAGGAAGTTGGCGAAATAAACGCCCTATAAAAGTAGAATGAACTCACAACGTTAACTCAGTTACATACGGCGATGGCTAGCACCGAGACTCCCAGGTAAGAATACGATAACGCTACTTATTAAAAATTGACTTACGGCGCAAAGTGCAAAATCCATGCAAATTTACACCACCACCACCGATCGCATGTTTGTGACAAATTCAGAAAATGGTACATCCAGACACTGTGCCGTTTAATATTCTATTGAATTTACTAGGACGGGTGACTTAGTGTAAAGAAGTCAAGTTGCAGAATATTGCCTCTTTTATACTGGAATCTCGATTCAGTGATTCCGTCCAGAAAAATGTTTCCAAATGGCTCTGCCAACTCATTAGCCCCTCTTTCTTTTCTTAAAAAAAACCGCGACTAGGAGCTTCTTTCCCTGATTCTGAGGCTCTTGCAGCATTGAAGAGGTGCTCCGTGTCCAACCGTTGGGTGGGAAGGTCACTGAATCCCGTCCCTGTGATGGGTGCAGCCCCCAAAGCTGGGGAGAAGCGGAGCGCATTGATTCCTAAAGCTAACTGTTGTGGTACGAACTCGCAACTTCAAAGGCTCAACCTGTGGAGTTGAGAGGGTGGCGGTGGGAGAACAGATTTTCAGTGACAGAAATGGAATCAACAATTTGCCGATACGACACCGAAACAATTTCCCTAGCAACGCGAAACTATCGAAGAGAGCCACAGCGCTGCCGCGTCCGACCTACTGCGCAGGCGCGGCAGTGACAGCACCAAACCCTGCCCACTCACGCAGCGTGCGTGTGATGTAAGGGATGAGGGCGGGGAGAGAGCTTTACCCCGCCCCTCTCACCCGCCGGCACCCACCGATTGGTCCTTGTGGGAGGAGTCGGTGCGTGCGCACGAGCGAGCAGCGGTGGTGATGACAGTTGGCAGGTGATGGGGGAGGGGAGGGGCTGGGAGGCCTATAACTCGGTCCTCGATTGGGAATCTATGGTGACGGTTTATAGTGATGAATAAAGGACGAAAATTAGTGATGATGATAAGAATAAAGAAGTGGTGATACTGTGGGTTCATTTCACAACTCCCTCTCCGGTGTCGAATTGTGGTCTGGTTTTACCTGGTTTATTTTAAGCAGATTGGTGGTCGGCCGGCGCACTTGCTGCTACTACTGGTGGCGGCGCCTCCTGCTGCAGGACGGGGAGGAAGCAATGAGTGGCTCCAGGAAATACATCTCCATCAGCGTGCCTGATAAACCTGACTCCATGTCCCCGCATATCAAGTCGTCGGATGAGCTGCGGGTGATCGGCTTGAACCTGAGCGACTTTTCCAGGACCGTGCAGTTCTTCATCTGCGTGGCCGGAGTCTTCATCTTCTATCTCATCTATGGATACCTGCAGGCCGGTGTCTCATTTGAATGTTCCTGTTTTATTTCTAAAAATACATCCACATATAATTAATGTGCCATTTTTTAAAAATTATTTAATTACACCCATCGTTGTAAATGCAAAACGACACCAGGTGCTTCCAGAATTTGTTACACCCCTCAAATTAAACTCTTGGTTTTACAGGAACTCATCTTCTCTGTGGAAGGCTTTAAACCTTTCGGCTGGTACCTCACTCTGGTACAGTTTGCTTTCTACTCCTGCTTCGGCCTGATCGAGCAGCAGCTCACGCAAGACAAGAGGAGAAGGTAATTTTATGGTTGGTGACTATGTTTTGGAGATATGTGGTAATCCCTTTTGTAATTTTATTGAACAGTTGTCACCAAGCAAAGTATGAATCAGAGTTGCTGAGATCTTGAAGGGGAAAAACTTGCTACTCCAAATTTGTTTACATGACACCTCCAAATGTTCTCAGTTAACCATCTCTTCAAATCTGTTGGTGGTGCGAACAGATGAAATGTCCTTTTGCTGTGTTCATTTGTGACAGCAGTCTCGGTGATGCTTTGTGATCAGAGACAAGTCCCGAAACGTCAGCTTTTGTGCTCCTGAGATGCTACTTGGCCTGCTGTGTTCATCCAGCTTCACACTTTATTACAGTGATGCTTTGAATGTCTTGCGGCTGATCAGAATTGCACATTTGATGTTAGTTTGCTAGGCAATTATTTTACCCGGTGAATGCAAATCCATTGCACTAAGCAAGGGTGTAAGACGATTACTCCATAATTTAATCGATAGAGGTCACACTCCTTGATAGTATGCCGTATTAATTCTGTTTCTGCAAATGCATAAGATGTTTGTGCTGAGGCCAGGAGGTTGAAGCTGGCAGAATGAGGGCCCTGGCTTGTTCTGAACTTGTTTAGCACTCTTACAGTAGTGCAAGCCTGCCAATCAAAAAGTAGGGCTTGTTCCAAAGAATTTTTCATGCTTTCCCTTTCTTAACCCAAGAATGTCTGCTGTTAGAAATTGCTCAGGAGGATTATTTCATGGAGATTGAAAGGGTAAGTTGAACAGGCCAATAGGGAGTGGTGATTGAGGCATAGTATTTACCTTTTAGAACTGGCAGAATTACTTCTGAGTACCTTGCTGAAGCACTGAAATAGTTTGATAATGTCATTGATTCATAGAGTTGTATCTGTGATTCAGAGATGGGATCTACAGGTGTTTGGAGAGCCCAGACTTCATTTAGGATAGTCAGCATGGCTTTGTGTTTGGGAAATCATGTTTCACAAATTTGTGGATTTTTTTGAAGGGGTGACCGAGAAAGTAGATGAGGACAGTGAGGTCGGGGTTAGTTACATGAACTTTGACAAGATATTGCATGCTAGGTTGTTAAGTACAGTTGAATCACATGGGATCCAGGGAGAGCTAGCCAACTGGACCCAAAATTGGCTTGATGGTAGACAGTGGGTGGTGGCAGATGGCTGTTCTTCAGACTGGAGGCCTGTGTTGGCACAGGGATCAATAATGGTTCCACTGTTATCCATCACTTAGATAAACGATTTTGTATGAGAATTTAGGAGGTATGGTAGTAAATTTACAGATGAGGCCAAAATTGGTAGCGTAGTGGACAGTGAAGAAGTTTAGCTGGGAATGCAGCGAGACCTTGATTAACTGGGCCAGTGGGCCAAGCAATGGCAGATTGGGAGGTGATGGCCTAGTGACATTATCGCTAGACTGTTAACCCAGAAACCCAGGTAATGTTCTGGGGACAAATCCCAACATGTAGATGATGGAATTTGAATTCAACTTAAAAAAAATGACTGGAATTAAGTTGAATGATGACCATAAATCCATTGTCGATTGTTTGGAAAAACCCATCATGTTCATCCTTACCTGGTCTGGTCTACATGTGGTTCCAGACACACAGCAATGTGGTTGACTCTAAACTGTCCTCTGCATAATTGGAATAGACAATAAATGCTGGTCTAACCAATGAAGCCTACATCCCCTGAATGAATTTTAAACAGTTTAATTTAGTTAAATGCAAGGAGTTGCATTTTTGGTAAAGCAGACCAGGATAGGACTTACTCAGTCAATGGGAAGGCTCTGGGGAGTGTTATAAAACAAAGATCTAGGGGTACAGGTTTGTAGCTCCTTGAAAATGGAGTCACAGGTAGACAGGCTGGTGAAGAAGGCTTTTGGCATGCTAGCTTTCATTGGTCAGAGCACTGAGGACAGAAGATGCGTCATCTGATTGCAGCTGTACAAGACATTGATGAGGTCACATTTGGAATACTGTGTGCAGTTCTGATCACCCTACTTTAGAAAGGATATTATTAAACAGAAAGAGTTCAGAAAAAGATTTACTAGGATGTTACCTACACTGGAACGTTTGAGTTATAAGGAAAGGTTGGATAGGCTGGGACCTTTTTTGCTAGAGTGTAGGAGTCTGAAGGGTGCCCTTAAAGAAGTCTATAACATTATGAGACATGAATAAGGTGGATAGCAGGTAATTTTTCCCCATGGTAGTGGAGTCTAAAACTAGAAGGCAGACATTTAAGGTGAGAGGGGAAAGATACAAAAGGATACAGAGCATGGTGAGTGTCTGGGGCAGGTTGCCAGAGGTGGTAGTCAAAGCAAGTACAATTTCATCATTTAAGAAACATTTAGACAGGTACGTGGATGGGTGTGGAGGGAGATGGACCAAACACAGGCAAATGAGACTAGTTTAAATTGTGAAAACTGGGCCAATGGACCTATTTTTATGCTGGGGACCTCTATGACTCTATATGGCACAGAAGTAGGTATTTAGTCCAAATGTACATGCTGCTTCTATCCTACACTCCAATCAGCCTCTCTTTCCTGCTCCATCCCTACTGCTTACAGTTTTTTTCTTTGAGGCTTCTATTGAATCTACTTCCATTGCCTATCAAGCAAGCTACCTTCCCATTGACTAAGTCCTATCCTGGCCTGCTTTACAAAATGCAACACCTTGCATTTGCCTAAATTAAACTGTTTTAAAATTCATTCGAGGGATGTAGGCTTCATTGGTTAGACCAGCATTTATTGTCTATTCCAATTACCCAGAGGACAGTTAAGAATCAACCACGTTGCTGCATTTCAAATTCTAGCAGTCTGCAGTTGTGAACTGAAACGTTTTGTAGGTAGAACAAATACAGGCAAAATTAACCTCACTAAAATTAACTATTCTAAAGAATGTGCAGGAGCAGAGTGGCCTTGACATCGTGCACAAATCATTGCAGGTGGCAGGACCGGTTTAGAAAGTTTGTGATTTATGGTGTTACATAAGTATCAAATTAGAATACAAAAGCAATGTTCTGGTGAACTTTTCAAACACCCTTTGAGCCTCAACTGGAGCATTGTATCCTGCATTTAGTCCAGTTCTGGGGACCATTTATAGATAATGTAGAAAAGGTAATATAAAAACTTGGTAGTTCATGCTTCAGGTATCTGGAAAGGTTTGAGAAGCTGGAGTGTTCTCCTTAGTGACAAAAGTTGAGAAATTTTGATTAAATGTTCAAAATCATATGAAACCTGGAGAAAAGTTGAGAGAAATTGCCCATTGGCAGAACAGTTGAAACCAAGATTATATCAACTTAAAATGAATAGCAGAAGAACACCGGCAACGCAGAAGAAAATCTTTGCATGGTGAGTGGTTAGTATGGACTGTGCTGCTTGGGGCAGATTCAATTGTGATTTTTGGAAGGGAATTTGAAGAGCAGAAGTTGCAGGGCTTTGGGGAGAAGGCAAAGGCTGTATGTTGCCAGCATAGACATGATGGACCGAATGACCAATTCTGTGCTGTAACCACTATATGACTCAAAACATACGAAGGCCAAGTTTGAAAGTAAACCACAGTTGTTGTGGATTGTAAGATTTGCATGGCTCCTGAAAGTTTGGAAAGAGTTTAGTGACCTAAGCAATAACCTTCAGGAGCATCAAAAGAGTTGATACATAGTATATAAAAACAAGCCATTTATGTGTTGAAATGCATCCCAAATATGTTCAAGTATGTTTCCATTCAGAAAAGTTGTTGATGAATTAAATTGTCCCTGTTTTATTTTACATTCTTTCAATTGAAAATGTAATACATAACTCTACCCCTCTTTCCAAAAGAGAACTTGACTCCAATTTTCAATTTCCTGCTTGCATTTTATAGAAGTTAGAATACTTGAATGAACTCTGTCTTTCTGTTGACTTACAGCAATAGGAATTAGTGGTTCTGCTTTTCAAGAATTGACAAGAACCAAAGTTATCTATTGTTCATTACTATTTTGAAAAGTACGGTTTTTTAACTTTGTGAATGGCAGGACTGCTTAAAGTGTGATGGAAGAAGAATGAAAAGATAATGGCAAGGAATGCTGCAGAATTAGATTTAACAGCATCCTTGATGGATCCGATTTGTGACCATTCCAAATTTCCCATGACTTCGAAAATATTACAAGGCAGCTAATGTGATGTTGCAGTCACAATATGCTGAAATTTTATGGCATTTTTTTAAGCTGCCCTGTTTTGTACTAGAAATTATTGTAATTGGGGATGCAAAAGCCTTGTTGCTGTGCTGGGTTGGTCCAATTCACATGAGTGAGGAAGTGAGTTAATCTTTACCCTCTCCAGAATATTATTATTTGTAGCAATGCGTATCGAATTGAGATATATAATGAGGCTGCCCAATGACTAGTTTTTGGAAGTTTGCATAATTACCAATATGCAAATAAACTTAACATCAATTCAAGCAGAATAAACACGCAAAACTAGCTCAATTTGTGGAATTTTGTTCATTTATTTTTGAATTGCTATGAATGCTAAGATTGCTAGTACTTGAAAAGCGTTTTTGTTCATTTGGATAGTTATTTGGCCTTATGATTTTGTTCTTTTTATTAAAAATGAAGAAACCGGAGATCTGAAAACGAAACAGTGCCAGAAAAGCTGCATCAATCTGGTAGCATCTGTGGAGAGAGGAACCAAATTAATGTTTCAAGTTAATTATGATACAATCTAGTGGAAGAAAGAAACAATACAGGCTCAGTGGTATAACTTTGAGGGGAATTAGGAGCAGAGGACCGTCTGGGTTCACATGCATAATTCTCTGAAGGTGGTTACATAAGTTGAAGTAGTTGCTAAGAAGGCTTATAGAATACTTGTGTTATAAATAGAGGCATTGAGTATAAAAAGAATGAACTGATGCTACACCTCCACAAATCATTGGTCAGACCATATTTGGGGTATTGTGTTCAGTTCTGGGCACCTTATTTAGGGAACAATGTTAAAGCCCTGGGCAGAGTGAAAAGGAGATTTTATTAGAATGATACCAAGAATGAGGAATTTTAAGTACAAGGAAAGATCAGGGAAATTGGACTTCTTCTCTTTGGAAGAGCAAAATTTAACAGTTCACCTTATTGAGGTGATCAAAGTTATGAACAATTTTGACAGTAAAGAAAATATGTCAGCTAGGAGTGAGATGAGGAGAAATTTCTTTACACAGTTGTTAAGATTCGGAATTAACTGCCTGGGAGAGTGGTGGAGGTGGATTTCATGTGAGATTTCAAAAGTCAGGTGGATATATGTCTGAAAGTGATAAATTTCGAGGGTTGTGGATATAGGGCGAGAGAATGGGACTAGCTAGGTAGCTCATTCAGGAACTGAGAAAGACCGAATGGATTGAGCAGTCTCCTCCTGTACTGTAAGATTCCATGACGACTGCAGTTCAGAATTCTGATAATTGTTGGTTTTGATTGTAATCAATCTAAACTTTCACTGAAGCCATTTCAAATACATTGTACATCTAAAGCATTGTTAAAATGATTTTTTTGCTGATTTAACAAAAACCACCACCATTTATTGCTTTGCAGTTGATTTCCTGTGGCTACATGTTTTTGGCATGACAATAAAAATAATTAGTGCTGGAGTCTCAGTTATTAATCTATATAAATGACTTGGATGAACGGATTACAACCACAAGGTGGTTGCAAGCAGTAAGGGCTTAGGTTTGAGGGTAATATATTAGTATGGATAAGGCATTGGTTTTTGGGCGTCCCATAAAATGCTCTAGCCTTGACTGAGTGAAAGCAGTCACAAATCTATAATTTTGTAGCTTTCACTCTTCGTAGCTTAACTTCCTGATTTTTATCTTTTAAAAACTGAGAAAGTACGTACAATAACAAACCTATCTTCCTGTTGAAGTTTTATAAATATTGATAGTCTGAGATTAGCCCTAGTTGTAAAAGGTAATTAGGGACTTTTAAAAATGTAACATGATAAACTAGTCTGCTTCCCCTTCTGAAGGTATTGCTGGGAAGTTGTTACACACTTACTTGTTGTATGGTCATTTGACCAAAAAACCTTAAATGTGTGTAAGCCTTGATTATCAGTGTCAGCAAGCTATTTGACCAGAAGGAATCTGGTCAAACAACAAACTCCAATTCTATCTTTTCTAGCATGCAGACTGCTAGTACTGAGTAAATGGTGGATGATCCAAAGCACTAATGTCAATGGTAACACCTAGCCAAGACCCTGAACATTTTCTAAGATGCGCAGAAACCAATGTGTTTATCCCTGCTAATATGTTACCATCAACTCTGCAAGTCCTTGCTTTGTGCAACAATCTTCATCCAAGTCCAATTAATTATTGAATCTTCAGCACTGATCATTGTGTCGCCCCACCAGCACTAGCCCAACTGCAATTGTTTGGAACTTAGGTACGTGATATAGTAGGGGTACTGGGTACAGTTTATATCTCCATTTAGAAAGAAGGATATATTTCCCTTCAAGGGTGTATATTTAAAGGTTCACGAGTTTTCTTGATGGGTGAATTGTCCTCTGAGGAGGGATTGAGTAGAATGTGCCACTGCTTTCTTGTTAGAAAAGTGAGGGGAGATCTCATTGAGACTCGTGTGGTTCTGTGAAGGATTTAGAAATCAACTCTCAAGAGGTTGTTTCCTCTTTCTGGAGAGTCTTGAACTGGCAGATTCATCCATGGATTAGGTATTTTTTGCCATTTTCTGAGAATGGTGAAGAGATGTTTCTTTGCTTGGGTTTTGAATCTTTGGAATATTGTACCACTGAGACCTCTGGATATTTGATCCTTGACCATATTCAAGGTTGCAATCATCAGATGTTTGAATTCTAAGGAAATCAAGGGGACCAGATGGTAGAGCATTGAGGTTGAAGATCAATTGTGATCTTAATAAAAAGTGAAGGCGGCTTCATCAACTCCATGGCCTACTACTCCTGTCCTTCTTAGCTTGTGCTGTGCTCTGGGGATTAAATCTAGGATCTTACCAGTGTGGCATTCAAACTGATGAGCCAAATGTCATCTTTTTTGTGTGGCGTCAGCAATGTAGGGCAAATTGTGCTCATTCATTTGCATATCCTGAATGAGAATCTTTGCATGAGCCAGCAAAATCATACAGTCTTTTAGAACATAATTTTGTTTTTTCAAAAAGCATTAAGTTTCATTCCTTGATTATATTTTGGTAGCTTCGTGCAATTTTATTAGTACACCGAGAAATTGTTTAATGGAGTCTCTTGTTTGTTTGTAGTTTTCTTTTCTGTTTCAGATCTTAAATATCCACAGATCTTTGTTTCATTTTACTTTGTCTTACTTTTCAGAATCCCCTGGAAAACGTATATGCTTATAGCATTTCTTACAGTGGCCACTATGGGCTTGTCAAACACCTCCCTTGGTTATCTGAATTATCCAACTCAAGTAATCTTTAAATGCTGCAAGTTGATTCCTGTTATGATAGGAGGAGTCTTCATACAAGGTACGTACTAGAGTTGTCAAACTCTACAATGTGTTGCAGTTTCTAAAATGCAACGTTACCTGACAAAAGCTTTACAAAACAAAACTTTACATGAGATATGAATTTCATGCCCTTCCAGGTGAATGTACCTTTTTTATGATGACCAGTATACATGTCTTAGCTTCTGTTCTATATGTATTAGAAATCTAGATTTTAGAAAACATGATTTATGCACATATTTTCATTATGCAGCAATAGATATGGTGATAGTTAAGAGGTTGCCTCTTGAATGTTTAGCTATTGCATTAAATATTTAATGGGGATTCATATATCAATGTTTAAATGTAAATGACCATCAACATTATATGAAATACACTGAAAAGCTTTTTGACTCAAATTGTTCTTGTAAACATGAGTACTTAAAATTGCACTTCAATAAAGCAGGTCGTTTCCTGCACAGAGGGGCATTAAACTGAGCAATTACATGCTGACCTTTGAAGGCACCAATCGTTAGTGTAAATGTGTGTCTGTTTAATCCAGATAGTTATTTTACGCTAGCATTTTCATAGAACAGAAGTGGATAACCATGTTCCCTGAAGTTTCCAGTGTCACATTTAAAGTTGAGAAACATTTTTAAAAAAATTGAAATTCCAGTCATTTTTATTCTCCAAGTCTGTTAGCTACACAGCTGACATGTGTTAAGTGATCCTGATTATAGACTTTATTTTCAAGCCAGCTTGCCAAGTAAGGAAACAAACACTTTGACTTAGGTAATGAAATGTGAGGCTGGATGAACACAGCAGGCCCAGCAGCATCTCCGGAGCACAAAAGCTGATGTTTTGGGCCTAGACCCTTCATCAGAGAGGGGGATGGGGTGAGGGTTCTGGAATAAATAGAGAGAGAGGGGGAGGCGGACCGAAGATGGAGAGAAAAGAAGATAGGTGGAGAGGAGAGTATAGGGGAGGGGATAGGAAGAACAGGTTAGGGAGGCAGAGACAGGCAGGACTGGTTTTGGGATGCAGTGGGTGGAGGGGAAGAGCTGGGCTGGTTGTGTGGTGCAGTGGGGGGTGAGGACGAACTGGGCTGGTTTTGGGATGCGGTGGGGGAAGGGGAGATTTTGAAGCTGGTGAAGTCCACATTGATACCATTGGGCTGCAGGGTTCCCAAGCGGAATATGACTTGCTGTTCCTGCAACCTTCAGGTGGTATCATTGTGGCACTGCAGGAGGCCCATGAAGGACATCCCATCTAAAGAATGGCGGAGGGGGGGGGAGTGGAAATTGTTTGAGACTGGGAGGTGCAGTTGTTTATTGCGAACCGAGCGGAGGTGTTCTGCAAAGCGGTCCCCAAGCCTCCGCTTGGTTTCCCAAATGTAGAGGAAGCCGCACCGGGTACAGTGGATGCAGTATACCACATAGGCAGATGTGCAGGTGAACCTCTGCTGAATGTGGAAAGTCATCTTGGGGCCTGGGATAGGGGTGAGGGAGGAGGTGTGGGGGCAAGTGTAGCATTTCCTGCGGTTGCAGGGGAAGGTGCCGGGTGTGGTGGGGTTGGAGGGCAGTGTGGAGAGAACAAGGGAGTCACGGAGAGAGTGGTCTCTCCAGAAAGCAGACAAGGGTGGGGATGGAAAAATGTCTTGGGTGGTGGGGTCGGATTGTAGATGGCGGAAGTGTCGGAGGATGATGCGTTGTATCCGGAGGTTGGTGGGATGGTGTGTGAGAACGAGGGGGATCCTCTTTGGGCGGTTGTGGCGGGGGCGGGGTGTGAGGGATGTGTTACAGGAAATGCGGGAGACACGGTCAAGGGCCTAACCTGTTCTTCCTCTCACCCATCCCTTCCTCCCACCCCAAGCCGCACCTCCATCTCCTACCTACTAACCTCATCCCACCTCCTTGACCTGTCCGTCTTCCCTGGACTGACCCATCCCCTCCCTACCTCCCCACCTATACTCTCCTCTCCACCTATCTTCGGTCCACCTCCCCCTCTCTCCCTATTTATTCCAGAACCCTCACCCCATCCCCCTCTCTGAAGGGTCTAGGCCCGAAACGTCAGCTTTTGTGCTCCTGAGATGCTGCTGGGCCTGCTGTGTTCATCCAGCCTCACATTTCATTATCTTGGATTCTCCAGCATCTGCAGTTCCCATTATCATAAATACTTTGACTTGCAAGTTCAATTGGTTCAACTCTGGACACTGTTACGTTTTTTCAGTTAATGTCAGGGATTGATGTAAAAGTTAATTAGATATGGAAAATTTCAAGCCAGCAATTGCCATTGGTCAATCTAATCTGTTGTTGTACTCTCCAAGCAGTTTCATTTCGCAAAATTTGTTTAATTTTTACAAAGCTGCTTGACCCTACAACTTCCTGTAGTAAGCAAATCCAAAAGCTGCCTACCCTCCAGGGAAGGAGTGCTTTGTTGCATTCTGAAACTTTGTGAACTACTAGACTAATAGAGATATTAAGCACAGGGAAAGGCCCATTGCTTCCATGACAGTCAAAAACGTCTACTTATCTAATCAAATCCCATTTTCCAGCACTTGATCCATAGCTTTGTATATCTTGGCATCACAAGTATGTATCTAAATATTACTTAAGCGTTCGGACTGTTTCTGCCTCCACCCATACAAGCAATAACAGATTCCCACCATCTCACATCTCCTCGTCTAAACTTTGTGTCTTGGCTTTTAAATCTCTTCCCCAAGTCATTAATCCTTCCATCAGGGAAAAATTTTCTTCCTGTCTTCCCTATCTATTTCCTCTCTACACATCTTACTATCTCCTCTACTGTCAGGAAAACAACCTCAGCCTGTACAACTTCTCTTTAGCGATGCCACCTCATTTTCTTCTCCTGTATTTAATCACATGTTTTTGACTGCTTGATTTCCCGTAAGCTTCCATAATTAAACAAATCTCAAATTTATAAAGCACCTATTTATTAGATAAAATGTTCACCAGAGACACAAGAAGAATGGATACTGTGCCTGACCATAGAGCAGCGCTTTTACAGTGGCTTAAAGTTTGGTTTGAACAGTGTTTTAATGTAAGATTTGGAGACGGAGAAAAGGAAGCAGATGGTTAAGGCTCAAAATTTAACGGCAGAAATTGGGTGTGGTTATGAGCACAGAACTAGTTTTTAAAAAAAACAGGATATAACTGTCTAAAATGTAAACTGCTGGCCAAATCAGGATCCTGTATAGTTGTCATTACAGGGTTTATTGTTAAATAGAAATTGCTGCAGAATAGAATATAGGCAGTAGAGGTGTAGATGAATTAAGTTTATGGAAGGTGGGAGGTTAGCGAGGCTGGTCAGAAGAACATTGAAGCAATTCAGTTTAGACCCAACAAATGTATGACTAAGCATTTCAGTGGTGAATTACTAAATTATTAAGTGGGAATAGAAGCAGAGTTTTTTTGTGATTGGAAGTTTATAGAGTTGACATTCTGCTAATGTTCACATTTTCAAAGTTGCTTGCTCGATTTTTAAATAAGAACAATAAGTGAACTTTGTATTGTTGGTACAGAGTATTATATAAATAATTTACAGTCAATAAAGTGTGAGGAAGTACAGTCACTGTGTAGAATGTACAATAGAGTCCTGCAAACAACGAGATGCATTATCTTTCTTGAAGCTGTTGGTTTTTCAAACTTAAATGTTGACCCAAAAAAAGTTTATTCGTTCTTTTGGGGGTCATTTTGTACTGATGCATATTCTGTTTTGGCTTGATGTCAATTTTACTCCAAGCTGTTAAGATTCTGATAGGAAAAGTAGATAGTGATTTGTGAGTGAAAATTGTTGCATTTTCATTGTCATTTAATTGAGTGTTTGCAGAATGATTTTGTTTTGGGAATAAAGCCTGAATTTTTTTTTTGGAAATATTTAGTCTGTTTTAGCTTGCCAACTCCCATCCTCATTCCCAGAACTTGGTGGTTAGGAAGCCTTTCAAAAATAAAATTGTCTACATACATTCATACTCATCATTTTATTAATCTTCTGTCTCCTAACAGGGAAACGTTATAATATTGTAGATGTGTCAGCTGCACTTTGTATGAGTCTTGGTCTGATTTGGTTCACTTTGGCTGATAGCAAAGTGACACCTAATTTCAATCTGACAGGTGAGGCATGTAATTTCAGTTGATTCAGAACTTCTGCCAAGTACTTGTGCATTGGTCGTTTTTATGCTGTTTATATTTTTTTCTTTTGAGGTAAATGTGTAATTGGGTTTAGTTATCTAACAGTTCAGATGTTGTTTATTTTACTAGAGCCTAATTTGTTACATTTGCAAGTAAACTGGCATTTGCTTAACTTAATAATAAATACCTTGAATTCCTTTTTACTGTCAAATACTTATGATATCCACTGATTAGTGACATTTTTTTGTAGCATCCATTTTTAAAATATAGAATCAGCATTATAGAGTTACAAGTGCATTTCTTTTTTCAATGGATCACTTAAAGGAAAGAAATGCTCAAAAATGTATCTTATGAACAAAGTCAGTACAATTACATGTTTGAATAGTCAACTTGCAAAAGGTTTGACTTTTAAAAGTGTGCAGGTGCACTTTTTTAAAAACAGGAAAGCAAACCTATTCAATTTTGTCTGTAAAGCTTCTTAGAATTTCAGCATTATTTGTATAAACTGTTTTGATGTACTCAGTATTAAGTTTCGAGTGGTGAATACACATGAGGTCAACTGCCTGAGGGGTTGATAAAGTGGCAGATAGTCTCTTCAGAGACCAAATTTATTTTTCTAACGTATATTTGCTGCAACATAAAGCAGGGACACCTGCATTTTCACTGACCAGCAGTTTCTTTGGAGGAGTAAAATGCTTTGGCAGCTGTATAATTGTGAGTAAATCCAATTTTGATCTGGACAGTTTTTCCTTGAGAAGCAGAATTCTGCCTTCTAAGTACAATGGTCTACAACATTACGAAGTAAAACTAGCCTACAACGTTACAAAGTAAAACTAGCCTTTTAGACAAAATCAGTTAAAGCAGTCAAAGCTAGAATGAACTGATGGGCTGAGGAACTGCAGTCAGCTTGTGGTCAGAGGCTTTTCTAAGCCCTTCTCTCCACGCCTTTTTAGGACCTACTGAGGCATCTATTGTGGCCTTTTAATAAACAGCATCCCTTTCCTATTCCAACATCGCCCTGAAATTCATCCAGAGCATCCATTGGTTGTTAACCTTGTCAACTTTATCACATTTTGCTGATGCCACCAATGTTTCAGCAAAAACTAAATTTCATACAATTTCCTTCCAGAATGTCCACTGACATGAATATTCTTTGCCATCTACTTTAATTTCAGCAATACATCACGTCGTGACTTTGCTTTGTGCAAGTATTTGGCGCATGGGGTCATACCCTGCTCCTTACTGAAGTTTCCAGTCACTGCCATATTTTATACCATCAATCTTGCCCCAGGAATGATGACCTTTATCACGAAATCAGTTGCTTTTTCCCAAATCTTCAGCTGCTGCTTGTTTTTATAAGCACTTTATCTTGACCCCAATTCCACTCACGTGACAGCCCAAAATTCTCCTCCGAGTATGCTCCTTTCTCTTCTATCATGCCTGTGCATAACTTTGCTTGCACTCTTTTTAAATTTGTCTTGTTCTCCTCAGACTGCTCCTTATACACAATCTCCTGCCCATATTCATGACCAATGCTACAATCACTCATTTACCATGATCTCTACTGGTTTCTAGCATACATCACCCACATATTTCTCACTCTTTGTATTCTCACTAGGTTTAAAAAAACAGACTTACTTAGAATCACACTAACTATCTCTTAGCAGTTACTCCATCACCTCCACCTTTTGAACCTATCCCCAGTATAAATTCTTGAGTCATTCCTTTATGGACTGTGCAGCAATCCCACTGCTTAATTTCTTCACTTAGTTAAGTTGAGCTTACCAAACACAGAACTGCCTTGGTTACCCATTATCAGACCACTCCTGCTATTACTGTGTCTCATTTTCTCTGCTAAACATACCCACTACTCCAATATCATCCTGTAGATCAGAAGTAATTCCTAGCACATTGGCTCAACCTTCAGCAGTTTCTTTAACTCCCATTTCCAACAAAAATGAGTATTGTATGGCTTCTGTTGTCAGTCACATTGCAACCACCTGTTTAGCTGCTTCTGCTGCTCCCCCTTCTCCCTTGGGCCTTCACCCTGCTTCTTTCTCATCTCTCTCTGAATGTTTAATGTGACCCATCTTCTTTTCCCTTGATCCAATAGAGTCTCCTTTGTAAATACAAAAAGCTAGAAATGCTCAGCAGGTCAGGCAGAATATATGGAGCAGAGATGGATTTCTCATTTCAAGACTTTAATCTTCAGAATGGTCCGACAAGTCTGTCCCTCGCGATGTAAATGCAGTTGAGTATTTATCAGCATTTTTTGATTTTGATTTCCAGCATCCACAGTATTTTACTCTTGTAAAATGGTCATTCCTCCTCAAATAGTGTCCACCTCCCTCTTTAAAATTGCCAGCGTCAATGCCTTCTCCAAGGGATCCAACTTTATTCCTTCCGTCCTTGCAAGTTCCATTTTCACTCTTCCTATTTTGGGCTGTTATGCACTTCTGCACCACCATGTGACTTTAGTCAACACAATGTTGAGCTCTCTGCTTAAACCTTTCCAACTAAACAACCCTCCGTGTCAGTTCTAGCCTCCTGTTTACTTTTGGAACTTCTGGCATAAACTGAGATGTTGGTGTATGCTTGCAGCATTGTTAATGCAAGCTTGTGTAGTTTAAACACAAAGCTTTTTCGGTTTTGCCAACAAGGGAGAATTACTGAAATAAGCATCTCCATTTTTGTTTTAATTATTGAAATCATAATAGCATGTTATGTTTGACCAAAGTGGATGATTGTGATTGTGTTATGCTTATGATTAGTTTGAAAATTGTTTTCCAGGCATAGTGTTTATCTCAATGGCACTTTGTGCTGATGCAGTTATTGGAAACGTACAAGAGAAAGCTATGAAATTGCATAATGGTTCAAATTCAGAAATGGTAGGTGATTTCATTTCCTACTTGCTTGGCCAATTTATATCAGTAGCTGCTGAGGATTTTACAGTGTGGACCAAATTCAAATTAATGTAGGCTTTTTGAAGTAACCATTGTGCTATGCTTGTTCTGAAGTTTGATTTATGCAGCAAGAATGTTCTTTAAGACCGCAATGCCCAATATTGTAAGATTTTGAAGGTTAAGTTATTGAAAAGTGCCTTCCATATCTATATCTTGTTTGAAATAGAAACAGTTTTACAATTTTAAACCAGTTTATGGTATACAATTTGATATGAATATACCTTGCTACGGTTTTGTTGTACTAAAGCTAACCATTACGTACAGGTCTCATATTGCTTTTTCACTTTATTTGCTATTCTGTGAGCTAAGTTTTTTTTTATTGAGAAAAGAAATCACTGTACTTTTTTACAAAGTGTTTTCTATTGCTGACTGAATTCGTGGAGATGTTGAGGTAGCAACCATAATCCTTTTTGTTTGATAGATATGTAAGTCATGATTTGGGCACTACTATATGTTGATCAGGAGGAATAATCTTCCAGTTTGCTTAACAGACTTAAATATGGAACTGTATTTGCATTCAGTGGCTAAAAGTCTGTGTGATAATGAAAGTTATTGACAATTCCATGACAAAGTCAAATCAAAGTGAAGTTGTGCCTTCAGCAGGGTTCAAAATACTCTTCATTTTTAAGTCTATCTCTCGATTTCTCAGAGGCTACCTTTTGGTTCCCAAGAGCTCCTTTTTCAGTCTCTGCTTCCCTTGTTCAGTAATGCACCCACATAGAAATAACATCTTCTGTATTTGTTTTGATATATGGGGGGTTTGGACTCTTATTGGAAGCAGGATAAGAAGATTTCATCAATATCCCTGTTAATCATTGCTGCATTAAACTTAAATCTATACCTTGGAAGGAAAGTATTCATTGCCTACATACAATCATATATTTAAATTAGCACAAAACAACAGGCATTAGTTAAAAGCAGGTGCTTTTTATCAAAAATATTACTGACACATTTCTATACACCAAGCCATCACCCGAAAATGCAGTTTCTGCAGCCAAGTGAGATCGCCACTAAACTGTTTGTTGTTCACCTCTGACATAGCCACTCCACCTCAAGTAATTCATAATACATGGGAAGATTTATGATGTGGTGATACATACATACATTTTATGAAGTATAACTGTTCAGTCTTAAAATATACAGTTGACAGTGTTCATTACAATCATAAATGAGCAGGAGGCTATTCAGCCTCAGTCTTTCCTATTTATTTAATACTAGTACGACGAATTGAACACAGACGTCTTTTAATCAGACTATCCCCATAACCCTTTATGCCACTGGTAATCAGAAATCTATCATCCCTACTTTAAGCTACTCAAAAACTGAACTTCCAAAGCATTTTATGGCAGCAAATACCGGAGATTCATTACCCACCGAGCAAATGATAAATTCTTCTCATCTCGGTTCAAAGTGGCATCGCCCTTTTTAGAATTATCTGCCCAACTGAAGGAAACCTTGTACCTGAATCTGCCCTGTCTATCCCTTTTTAATTAATTTGTAACTTTTTCAATGAGCTTTGGTATTGTTTGAAACTAAAGAATACAAGCCTAGTTTGCCTAAATTGACTTCATAAAGGCATTCCCACCATCTTGGGAACAAATCTGGTGAGCGTCTGACGCATTTCCTTTATGGCAATAATTATCCTTTCTGAACAAGACCAAAATGACACACACTACTCCTGGTGTGGTCTAACCAAGCTCCTATACATTTGAAGCAAAATGCCACCATTCCTCCTGTATTCAAACTATCAGTGATAAAGGCTAACATTGCAGTGGTCTTCCTAATAGCTTACTGTACCTACATGCTAGCCTTGAGGAATTCATTGGCAACGCCACCTAGGACATTTCTGGGTTTCTGCTCCCAGAAGGTTTCCACTCTCCAGGACCCCCATGTTCCAGACTTTTTGTTGGTGACTTTCTTAGTCTTCCTCTCCCTCATGCTTTTTATCCTTCCACCATCCACCCCCCACCTCCTTTGTTGAAAAATTCCTTCAGTGAAAAGATTCTCAAGTTGTTTCTGCTCTCCACACCAAAGGGTGGACCCACTTTGCAGACGGTTTGACAGAACTACTCGGGTAAATGTGCCCAGTCTGTCACCATCCTGACTGGTTTTCTCCAAATGTTTATGCTGCTGGGTGAGATGGGAAGAACTGGATGAGTTTTACTCAAGCCCGGAGATTGCAAGAACTGCAGATGCTGGAATCAGAGACAATACAGTATGGAGGAACACAGTAGGCCAGAGGAGCAGGAAAGATGATCCGGGTCAGGAACCTTCAGAAATGGGAAAGAGAAAGGGAGCTGGGAAGTAAATAGGAGGGGTATGGCTGGGGAAGGTAGGTGGGATGGTGATAGGTGAATGCAGGCAGGGAATGGTGGGGATTGGTCAGTGGGAAGTGTGGTGCAAATAGTTGGGAGAGAAGATGGTCAGGTTGTATCAGGCCAAGGAGGTGGGGATGAGAGGGAGGCTTGAACATGGGATGAGGCTGGGAGTGGGGAGCTTTTAAAACTGGTGAATTCCATGTTAAGGCCATCAGGCTGTAGGGTCCCAAGGCGGAATATGACATGTCGCTTCTCCAGTTTGCGGGTGGCGTCTTGTGACACTGGAGGAAGCCCAGGATGGGCATGTCACCCGGGGAGTTAAAATGGTTGGTGACTGGAAGGTGTTATCATTTGTCCCATACAGAGTGCAGATGCTCTACAAAATGGTCTCCAAGTCTACGCTTGGTCTCACCGATGTAGAGGAGGCCAAAGCAGGAGCAGCAGATACAGTCACCCAAGTTGGCAGATGTACAGGTGAACCCGTGCCTGATTATTGAAGGTTTGCTTTGGGCCTTGAATGGAGGTGAGGGGGCAGGTGTAGCACTTGCTGTGGTTGCAGGGAAAGGTGCCAGGTGTGGTGAAATTAGTGCGGAGTGGATGAGGGAGTCGCAGAGAGAGCAGTCGCTACAAAAGTGAGATATGGGTGGGGAGGGAAATATCTCTTCTGTTGTGGGGTCAGATAGTAGGTGGCGGAAGTGGTGGACAATGATCTGCTGAATACAGTGTTTGACGGGGTGATATGTGAGGTCAAGGCGGGGGGGGGGGATTCTGTCTTTAATTCTGTTGAGGGCAGAAAATGCAAGAGATGTGTTTGAGAGCATTTTTGATCACTGGAGTGGGAATGTTGCGGTCCTTGAAACAGGAGGACATCTGGGATGTTTGGGAGTGTGTCACCCCGTATTGAGAGCAGACACTGAGGCAGAGGGATTGGAAATAGGGGATTGCACTCTTGCAGCAGGGTGGGTGAGAGGAGGTGTGGTCCAGGTAGCTATGAAGAGTTGGTGGGCTTGAAATAGATGTCAGAAACTGAGGCTTTGGACAAGAAAAAGAAGGAAATATATGTCAGGTATAGAGAGCAGGGATTGAGTGAATCCCTAGAAGAGTATAAATAGAGTAGGAGTGTACTTAGAGGGAAATCAGGAGGGGACATGAGATAGCTTTAGCAAATAGGGTTAATGAGATTCCAAAGGGATTCTACAAATATATTAAGGATAAGAGGGTAACTAGAGAGAGAATAGGGCCCCTTAAAGACCAGCAAGGCCACCCATGTGTGGAACCACAGGCGATGAGCGAAATACTAAACAAGTATTTTGCATCAGTCTATACTGTGGAGAAGGACATGAGAACTTTGGGAAATAAATACTAATGTCTTGAAAAATGTCCATATTATGGAGGAGTAGGTTTGAGACATCTTAAAACGCATAAAGGTGGATAAAACCCCAGTACCTAATCAGGTGTACCCTAGAACTTCGTGGAAAGCTACAGAAGTGATTACTGGGCCCCTTGCTGAGATATTTGTCATCAGTAGCCACAGGTGAGGTGCTGGAAGACAGGAGGTTGGCTAATGTGGTACCACTCTTTGTAAGATAGGTAGTAACAAAAAGCAGGGAGCAGTAGACTGGTGACCCTGACATGTGTGGTGGGCAAGTTGTTGGAAGGGATCGTGAGGGACAGGATTTATATATATTTGGAAAGGCAAGGACTGGTTGTGGATCATCAACATGGCTTTGTGCATGATCATCTCACTAACTTGATTAAGTTTTTTTTGAAGAAGTAACAAAAAGGATTGAAGACAGACTGGTGGACATGATCACATGGACTTCAGTGAGGCATTTGATAAGGTTTTGCATGGTAAACTGGTTAATAAGGTTCGATCACATGGAGTACAGGAAGAACTAGCAATTCGGATACAGAACTGGCTTGAAGGTAGGAGACAGGCTGCCGAGGAAGAGTTGAATTTTCGACTGGAACACCCAAAGTCTTGCCTCTGGAAGAGGAGAATCCAAAACTACAGTGCGTAGGATTAAGGTGAGAGAGGAAAGATTTAAAAGGGACCCAAGAAGACAACTTTTTCACACAAGAGGGCGATGTGTGTCTGGAATGAGGTGCCAGAGGAGGTGGTGGAGGCTGGTACAGCTACAACATTTAAAAGGCATCTGGATGGGCACATGAATAGGAAGGGTTGAGGGGGATATGGGCCAAATGGAACTAGATTAATTTAGGGTACCTGGTCAGCATGTATGAGTTTGACCCAAGGGTCTGTTTCCATGCTGTACATCTGACTTCATGACTGTGAAATAGGGGTGTATGATGGACAATCTTGGCTCTATCCCTTTACAGTGTGCTGTAGCACATTGGAACTTCAACCCCAAGCTAGCACACTGGCATGCCAATTCTTGAGCACCCAGAAACAGTAAATTAGAGTTGCTTTGTAACCAATGCTCATATATCCTTGGAAGGATAAAACGCAAGCATGCCTTTCACCCAGAATTTTCTTGACTGATCACTTCTGCAGTTTTGGACACAATCTACATGAGACGGGTTTTTGGCTGAGACCTGGTCAATCAGCTCCTCAATAAAAACTGAAAGAACTGCAGATGCTGTAAATCAGGAGCAAAAATGCTGCCTTGAGATTCTTCAGGTACAGTATTCCATGGTCCCCCTCAGGACAATCTTGAGGGATTTTCTTGACAGCTGTTGAATTAACAACATTCACAGGTATTTTTTGGTAGTGTCCATTAGTTAAGAAAAATATATGGTGTGCCTGAAAGTTCAATAAATCTGTGATTATGATCCATCATCATGGGACCACCTCCCTCCCTTTGCAGCACCTACCCTCACCTAGAACCCTTTGCACATCCTCTTGTTCTCCCCACTCCACTTTACAGTCACCTGGCTCTGACTGCAGCCTCCCTGAGCAGTCTCTGAGGAGTGTGCAGCAAGTCAGCATCACTGAAACAGTCTGAGAGAATAGATGTGCATGAGATGGTCAGTAACACCAGGAGATTTTTTAAAAAGTGGCAGAGATCCCCTTCTTCCTGTTTTCTATCTTTTCAAGCTAAAGTGTGAAATAATAGAAAAACGGGTGGATGGTTGGTCGATATTTTGTCAATGTCTTTTTTGATTGATTAGTTTAAATCAAGAGATGTTATTAGAGCCGAAGAGTATAGTTTTAAAAGTTCACTTTGGAAGTATTTAACATCCAAATGAATTAATTAAATAGATTGGCTGGACAGAACTCTAATGTGTTGTGCATCCAGATTACAAGCTGGAGGATGCTAGTGCAATCTATGGTGATCATGCCTTCAGAAAGTGTTGTCTGCTCAAGAAACCCCAGCTCAAAGTTAATGTTCTCGAGTCCAAGCTGCGAACACTGCAAAACATCAGAGAGGGGGAGAGTTCCCTGCCATTGTTTCAGGGGACAGTCACATCCCTTTGATTAATGATGTGAAATTTGACACTGTCATTGATCAGGGATCAATGTACAATCACCAAATTCCTGGATGACCCAAAAATTGGTGGGAAGGCAAATCGTGAGGATGAAACTAGGTGTCCAGAGGTTAAGGTTAAAAGGCAGGTTAAGGTGTTAAAGGCAAGTTAAAAGGCGGTGGACTAAAACTTGACAGATGGAATATAATGTGGGAAAATATTAGGTGATACACTTTGATAGGAAGAATAAAAGAGCTAAATATTATTTAAATGGGGCTAGACTTCAGAGAGCTGCAGCAGTGAGGGATTTGGGGTCCTAATTCATGAATCTGAAACAGCGAGCATCCAAGTCAGGTGGGTTATAGGGAAGGTAATTGGAATGTTAGCCTTTATTTCAAAGGGAATAGAGTGTAAAATACAAAATGTCTTGTTAAAGGTATACAAAGCAGTACTCTGACCACAGCTAGGAACCTGTGAACAGTTTTGGCCTACTTTCTTAGGGAAAGATACACAGGAACTGGAGGCAGTCAAGAAAACATTCATTGGTTTGATCCTGGGTGTAGGGAATTTTTCTTCTGAAGCAAAGTTGAGCAAATTGGGCTAGTACTCATTGGCACTTAGAAGAATCAAAGGAGACCAAAATTGAAACCCATAGGATTCCTTCGGTACTTGACATGGTAGATGCAGAGATGTTTTGCCTTGTAGAAGAGTCTAGGATGAGAGTAAGGAGTTGCCCATTTAAGTCAGAGGTGATGAGGAATTGTTACTCACAGGATGGAGAGTATGTGGCACAGCCTACCCATGAACAGGCTACTTTTTGAGGTAGTAATGTAATAGGATTAATTTTTTAAAATCTCATAGTTAAGGATCTACCAGGGGATAGCACTCATAGCATGATAAAACTTCAAATTCAATTTGAGGGAGAGCCACTTGGTTCTCAAACCAGGATCCTTCACTTAAATAATGACAATTAAGTAAATCATAGAATCGCTACAGTGTGGAAGCAGGCTATTCGGCCCACCAAGCCCATGCTGACCTTCTGAAGAACATCCCACCCAGACCTACTCCCTAACCCAACTCTGTAAACCTGCATTTCCCATGCACCTAGCCTGCACATCTTTGGACTGTAAGAGGAAACTGAAGCACCTGGAAGAAACCCACTCCGACATAGAGAGTTGTGTAAACTCCACAGGATAGCCGAGGGTGGAATCAAAACAGGGTATTTCTGCATCTGGGAGGCAGTAATGCTAACTACTGAGGCACCATTCTACTGCCCACCCAAATCACAACTGCTAAGCAAAGATTTATTCCAGTCAAAAAGAAGGTCTCGGTGAGAAAGGTGAACCACCCATTGTTTTAAGAGGCGATCAAACAGAGTATTGAATCAAAATATAGCATACAAAGTTGCTAAAAGTAGTGATAGGCTTGAGGGTTAGGACTTTTTTCAGGAAACAGCATTAGATGACCAAAGAGTTCATAAAAAGGGAAAAATCATCATTGATATGAAAGTAAATTGTTAGAAATATATCAAGGAACAAATGACCACAGCCGCCTCAGTTTTATGAAAAGTAAGACCGCAGCTAAAGTGAGTATGGGACCCTTAGAGGATGCAACTGAGGACTTGATATTGGGGAACAGCAAAATTGTCGATGGTTTAAATTAAAGTTCTTGCATCAATCTTGACAGTGGAGGACACTAAATATCTCAAATGTCAGATAAGCAGGATGTTAATGGGAAGAAGGATCTTTAACAAGATCCTATCACTAGCCAAATATTTCACAAACTAGTTGGACTGATGGCAGATATTTCACAGGATGTGATCACCTACATCCAAGGATTTTAAAGAAAGTGGCTACAGAGATAATGGAGGCATTGTTCGAAACACTCTGGATTGGGGAGGGTTTCATGAGATTGGAGAACTGCTACTGTAAGACATCTGTTCAAGAAATGAGACTGAGAGCAAGAAACTTTAGGCCAATTAGCCTGACATCTGTTATGCATTTTAGTAGGGAGAATCAAATGATAGTTTTGAAATAAGTGAAAAGCAGAGGGATCTGGGTGCTCTTGAGCATGAAGCACAACATATTAGCATGGAGGTGCAGCAGGTAATTTACACAAATGGAATTTCAGGTTTTATAGCTTGGGGGTTAAACTTTAAAATCAGAAGTCTTGTTACAAGTGTCCAGAATGTTGGTGAGGCCATATCTGAGTACTGTGTACGATTTTGATCCTCTTACTTAAAATCAATATGCTGGCATTGGAGGTAGTTTGAAAGAGTTTTAGTAGGCTGACCTCTGCCTTTAAGGAACTTATCAAGAATGGCTAAACAGATTAGGCCTTTATTCATTAGAGTTTAGGAGATTGTGGTGTTCTGTTATTGAAACATAAAAGATGATGAGGGGTCTTATTGAGATGTTTCCACTACTGGGGAGTTTCAAACTAAGCGACATAATTATAGGAGGGGAGGCAATGGTGTAGGGGCTGGGCAAGTATTCCAGAAGCCCAGGTTAATGCCGCCATGGCAGATGATAAAATTGGAATCCAAAAAAGGAAAACCTATGAAATTTAAAAAGCTAGCCAAATGGTGACCATGTAACCATTGTCACTGATTATAAAAACCCATCTGCTTCACTAAGGTCCTTGTTTTGAGGAACACCTGTCATTATTTGATCTGGCCTACGTATGAATCAGACCCACGGTAATGTAGTTGGCTTTTACTTGCTTTTCAAAATTGCCGTGGTAGCCCACTCCAGTCAAGAGATAATTAAAGATTGGGTAATAAGTCCTGGCTGAGCCAGCAACACCCAAATCCCATGAACAAATACAAAACAGAGGCAGGGCCATTCATTTAAAACTGAAGTGCATTTCTTGTCTGACAGTAGTGAATGATTTGGAATTCTCTACCCAGAAAGTTGAGGGTGGATTGAGGTAGATTTTTGAAATATTAGAAAATTGAGATCTTTGAGAGTCTGGCAGAAAAAAAGGAGTTGAGGCAGGGCATGCTTGAGGGGACGAATGTCGTACTGCTGCTCCTATTTCCTGCGGTCGTATCCCTCATCACCTTTTTAGAAGCTCCTGTCATGCCCCTGCACCAATATGACCGCTCCTCTCATTCCAACTCCCCAGAAAAACCACATGAGACTCAACATTAATTCTGTTCCGCTCTCTACAAATCCCATCAGAACTGCTGACTTTCTCCACAACTTTTCATTTTTTTTTTAAATTTCAGTTCCTCAGAGTCTGCATTCCTAAAACCAAGGATTTCAACCATCAGCTATACAGGTCACTCAGACCTAATGTCAAACATCCTGTGCATTGAAGATGGTTTTTCCAGACTGATAGCTGGAAGAAGTGAGTCATCCTAGGATATGTTGGAAAGATTGACATGTATCCACTGAAGTTAAGAGAGTGAGAACTGACTAGATTGAATTATACAGGATTCTGAATTGTCTTTGACATAATAGACATGGAAATGATGTTTCCTCTAGTGGCTGAGGCCAAAACTAGGGACCACTATTTTAACACAGTTGAGGCAAAACTATTTCTGAGACATAGATCTACAGCATCAGGAAAAGGCCCTTCAGACCGCTAAGTCTGTGCCAGTTAAAAGCAAACACCTAACTATTCTAATCCCATTTTCCATCTCTTGGTACATAGCCTTGTATGCCTTGGCATCACAAGTACACATCTGAATATTTCTTAAATATTATGAGGATGTATGCCTCTACCAGTCTCGCAGGCCATGTTATTTTGGAACACTCTGCCTAACAGCACTAGAAGAAGTGGCCTCTTTTTGAATTTTTAAAGGCAGAGTTAAGACCATAAGAAAGGAAACAGGAATAGGCCATTTTGTCTCTTGAGCCTG
Source organism: Stegostoma tigrinum (assembly GCF_030684315.1). NCBI lineage: Eukaryota > Metazoa > Chordata > Chondrichthyes > Orectolobiformes > Stegostomatidae > Stegostoma > Stegostoma tigrinum. Next base: position 45,811,683 of record NC_081358.1, read on the forward strand.
CTTCACCATTCAGTTTGGTGAAGGATATGGTTGATCCAGCATTCCTCACATCCATTTTCTGTCTCTTCCTTGTAACCCTTGAATTCCCCACCTGAACAAGAATCTTAGCCTTAAGTGTACACAGACTCTGACTCCACATCTGTCTATGGCAAGGAGTTCCAGAGACTCTTGACCCTCAGAAAAAAGAAATTCTTTCTTGCCTCAGGGTTAAATTGGTGCCACTTGATTCTGAGACTTTGCTTTGGTCCTAGACTCCTTTTCTGTTGCAGAATCCTGCAATTTCTCTCCAATTAAATAATATTCTGTTCTTTTATTCTCCCTTCTAAAATGAGCAACTTTACATTTTCCCACATTATACTTCTTTTTCCAACCTTTTGCCTACTTACTTAACCTATCACAATATCTCTATAGACTGTTTGTTTATATCCTTCTTGCAACTTGCCTTTCCACCTAATTTTTGTGTCATCTGCAAACTCTACATTCACGTCCTTCTTCCAAGTCATTAATGTATGTGCTAAACAGCGGTGGTCCCAGCACTGTGAAGCTCCACTGGTCACAGGTCACCAACCTGAAAAAGAATATCTTATCCCCATTGCTGTTTCCTGTCCATTGAGCCAATTCTCTATCTGTGCCAAGTACTACCTCAAACACCCTGGGGTCTTATAACTTGACCTTCTGTAGAGTACTTTGCTAAATGTCTTTTGGCTCCCCTCTAATCACTTTTTTAGGTATTTTCTTCATAGGTAGGAGAATCAGAAGGTATTAGGGGTTGATGGAAATATGGAATTCAAAGCCAAAAAGATTAGCCATGTTCTTATTGAATGATGGAGCAGGCTCATGGAGTCAAATGACCAACTTCTGTTTCTATTTCTTACGTTCAGTTGTCTGAATATTGGTGTTCAGCATGAGGAATGACCTCTGCTATCATGCCAGTCACTGAAGCTCCAGTTATGCGAACTCTCACAGTCCCAAAGTCCTGTTGCTCCTGGGAGCTCTGCTGTCATTGACTTTTGGCTCTGAGGATTAGCCTTATGTTTTTTTCTCAACTATTTCTGTTTTATTCTATGCTTTAGGCTAATTCTACCACCTACATTGTTAGGTACTTACCTTTGGTATCTCTGGGATGTTGGTTTCGACTTCTACCAACCATGAGACTGTTGGCTCCTATATCCTTAAGGAATGTTCTCACACCTGTGATGTCTTGTGATACTCCCTTTTGTCTGCAGCCATAATTTACAGGTTATTAAATACAGCTCTCTAGTGTCTAAGACCTCTCTGTTTATGTGCCTCTTGATGTGTTTTCTCAATCTCTCCTGATATCAGGGTCTCATGAAACTTGCAAATGCAAAGACGCCTACATATTCAACTCTGGAGTCACATTCCTTATACACCCCTCATCTGAGTCTGCTTCTGAAGGTTAATGGTCCAGATTGCAGGTTATTTCCAATAGACACTCATTTTCTTAAAGCTCCTTTAGATACTTGGATATTTGTACTTTTTCCATATGTACATTTAATCAATGTGTACTAGTATTTTTGAAAGAAAAGCACTCATAATGTACAAAAACTTAAAACATACATACATATACCATTCAATTTGAGGATTGATATCTCCTCAAATACAGTCTTTGTCAAGGATAGCTGTCTAACGATCAAGTCAAAGTCTGAGTGAGCCCTCAACATTGTCTCCATGTATTGTTTAGTGTGATATCATGTGTGATCTAACTGGAATGTTGATAGATATGTGTTGTGTGGGAAGAGCAGCAAAACTGGAATTGTACTTGTTGGAACAGAAAATCTTAATGGAGACCTAATAGAGGTCCTAAAATTGTAGCTGATACAGAAAAGTATAGAGAAAATGTTTCTACTGTCGAAGGTTCAGTACCATAGGACTTCAAGTATAAGATAATTGGCACAGGAACAAGAGAGGAGGAGTACCAATATTGTTTTCTCAGCAAGTTGTATTAACCTAGAATGCAATGCCTGAAAGGGTGGTGAAAGCAAATGCAATCATAATTTCAGAAAGGAATTGGGAATAGAAATGAAAGGATGGGTGGGTGTGAGTCAGAGCTAGAGACAAAGAATAAAGGGTTAGGACTAATTATGTAGCTGCTTCAAAGAACCTGCATAGCACAGTAGACCAAATGGCTTTCTATACAGTGTGAGTTTAGCTTTGCACCGTTTTTAAAGACTTTTATTTGCCTATCATTTGATGTTGAAACAAGATGGCTTCCTCAAAACTTAGCTAGGCTTGTGGAGTCCAATTTTCTGAAGTTTTCTTGCACCAATCATAAATTTGGACAATAGAAACTTCTAAGTTAATTGACTTTACCAATGCTTATCAAGTTTTGAAGTGATTGTTTACTTGCGTGACACAGTTGTACTTTGCTGTATAATTGCCAAGTTTGTTAAGTAGAATGAACATGGCCTAAAGAAATTTAGTTACTGTAAAGGTTAAGTGTTAGAGCCCAAAGTACTGTGTGCATTCTTATTGTACGTGATAATCTATGATGAAAACCAGCATCTCCAGTTATATATGTTTTGAAGCAAGCTGTGTGAGAAAGCACTAGATAAGATTTCGACTTGCTGAATTCATTTGCACATACACTAATTTTAGCTTCTGTTACCCTTCAAGACATTTCAGGCCAACTTTTCATCATTAAAATTTTGACGGCTGAATAACTAATCTCTTTTGCCTCCTCAATTTATAGTCTTGTGTTCCTTTTTATTTTGAAAATTAGATGACCTAATTTTGTTTTATTTGTTTTGTTTTAATCTCAGTACTTGCTCACCTTCTACAGAGCATAATGATGAACTAGTTCATCATCTTAGATTTGCATCCCTAATTAATGTATCGGCGAGTTGCAGTCAAGTTCTACAGAGCATGCCAGTGACCTCACTAATGGTCTCACCTAATCATGTTTTCTTTCATGTAAGTTGGTGATTGTAAAAGAGATAAATATTGCTTTCCCAGCAACTTCTCATCATAGCATTGCATTGCTTTTCAGATGGGTTTTTGAGTGTGGCTCTATTTCTGTGTTCAAATTTCTACCAATACTCCAAAAGCACCAAAGTGGTCAAATGGTTCATTTGTTCTTTATTAAACCATGGTCGGATGGAAATGCTGAGAGAAAAGTTCAGTATTCTGAACAAGATTGCAAATTAATTGTATTTGTCGACAAATAGACACCTGATATAAAATGTAGATTTCACTCCTTTATTAGGATGTAAAACCTTTAAAAGTAACTTGTTTTTTCTGCTTGTGAATAACATTTCATATTAGGAACCCATATTCCATAAGTACAAGAGAGCAATTACCCCTTAAACATCTTTTATTAGTATTGCTGCTTTGTTTGAAAATAAAAGTAGGTGGTAGAATTCAGAAAACTGGATTTTTAAAATATCATCATTTTAAAAACCAATGATACATTAAAGGGGCGGCTGAAACCTTGGTGATATACCAAAGGAAAGACTGATTTTTAAAAACTAACTGAAATTAGACAAAATACATGTTCATGACAAACTTCAGTGGAATATTAACATGTTTGCACATTTTATTCAAGTTTGTTCATCTTATTAGAAGGACACCTGAAGCTATGCCCTTTTGGCAGCATATTGTCTTTTGTATCCTGAACAGTTCCATTGTAAAATTGAGATCATGGGGCTAGCAAGTGTAATAGAGTCCTTTTTTACAATCTTGCTAAGTACAAAAATATATGCAGCAAGTTAATAAAACCAAATGTGTAGAAATGAGCCCCAAGGTTCTGACATGGGATTATAATTTACAGATGCCTAAATTTGTTTCAAATTGATGCTCAGTAGCAGCAGTGCCATCTCCTAAATGCACTTTAGAAATTTACCAATGCTCCTTAGGCAGCACCTTCCAAAACCATGACCGCTTCCATCTAGAAGGACAAGGACATATCACTGCCCATAAGTTCTCCTCCAAGCTATTGACCATCCTGATTTGAAAATACATCTTTCCTTCTGCGATATTGGATCAACATCTTGGCATTCCTTCTGTGATGGCACATGGACTGCAGTGGTTCATGAATGTAGCTCACCACCATCTTCTCAAGGGCAACAAGAGACTAGAAATAATGCTAGCCCTGTCAATGACCCCCGCTTCCTACTAGTGACTTTAAAAATAGTTAACATAAGACGGGTTAACTCTGGTTTTATTCATAATAGTCTCATTCCCATCTAGTACACGATGACTGATTAACGTACAATGTAAATTCAATCATGCATAAATAGTCCTAAAACATTAAATGAATAATCTAAGTGTTCCACTCAGAATTAAGATAAGTTTGAAAAGTACTGGATTGATATTCTATGCTTCACTGGTTTATCATTTCTTCTAGATTACTGTGCTTTATGCTGACTACCAACTTTACTTGAATTTGGGAAGATTCTCCCTGATATACTGCACTGAGCAATGAAATCAGCTACCTTGCTCTCAATTTTTGGTTTTGTCCAGTTGAGGGTTGAACTCATTTCCTCCTTGTTAACCTCTTTAGTTGGTTGCAACCACCATTTTTAATTCTTTTCCAGAATGAAAATATTATCACAATTCAATTAAAATGTAGTTTGCTAATGCATGATTACGGAGCTAATTATAAGCTTTGCTCGAGTGAAAGAGAAAAGGAATTTTATAACTTTCTCCGTCCATTAGAAAAATAATAATGAGATGTCAAAAACACTAACAAACACGGGTATAAAGTTTAAGAGAAGACTGCCTAGTGCAGATGAGAAGATAAGAGAAAATACAATTCAAAAGTGCTTGGAGTTCTTGAACTGTTAGGTTTTAGCCTGAGACCATGGTTGTTTATTTGATGATTTGTATCCATAGCAAAACTAGTAATCATCTGAGTTCTCAATGAATGGATATTTATCTGATTTGCTTTTCATCAGGTGTTGCTTTCTGAAAGGAAGAGAGAAAGGGGTGGGGGGGGGTGCAAGAAAACACCTTTCAGTTTTACTATTACAAATCCATTTTATAGGTAAAAGTAGTTGCCTGCCATACAGTTCACTTTTTCTTTTTGGTCCGATGTTTTTCCAAGCTAGATAATCTGTCAGTGACATATGTGAAACTTGCCCCAAAAGGTGTAAATCAGAAAAGAGGTACAGATCTGAGTTCTGTGCTGTTTTGTAACAATATTTTTGATTCAGAGACAACAGTGTGGAGCTGGAGAATACACCTGAAGGTGTTGCTCCTTTCAGTTTGCTGGTGGTGTCATTGTGACACCGAAAGAGGCCCAGGAAGGACATATCATCAGGGAGTGGGAGGAGGAATTAAAATGATTGGCAATGGGAAGGTGTTGTCGTTTGTCACATACAAAATGCAGGTGCTCTATAAAATGGTCTGAGTCCACACTTGGTCTCACCAATGTGGAGGGGGCCACATCGGGAGCAGTGGATACACTCAACCAAGTTGACGGATGTGCAGGTGAACCCCTGTCTGATATGGAAGGTGTCTGCTTTGAATGGAGGCAAGGGGGGAGGTGTAGTACTTCCTGAGTTTGCAGGGAAAGGTGCCGGAGATGGTGGGGTTAGTGGGGAGTGTGGAGCGGACAAAGGAGTTAGGGAGAGAGCAGTCCCTATGGGAGGCAGATATGAGTGGTAGCTTCACATTGTAGGTGGCAGAGAATGATACGTTGGCTGCAGAAGTTAATGAAGTGATACGTGAGGACAAGGGGAAGTTCTGTCTTTATTTTTGGGGAGGGATGTGAGGGAAGAAGTGCAGGAAACGCAACAGATGTGGCTGAGGGGATTTTTGATCACCAGAGATGAGAGGTTAGTCCTGAAATAGGAGGACATCTGGGATATGCAGGAGTGGAATGCCCCATCTTCAGAGCAGAGGCGGAGGAATTGGGAGTAGGGGATCACTTTCTTACAGGAGGGCGCGTGAAACAAGGTGTAGTCCAGATAGTTGTGGGAGTCGGTGGGCTTTCAAAGACCGTAACTTACACCACCCTGACCTTCTGGCAATTGAAAATGCCCTCAGCCGCATCTCTTGCGTCTCCCACGCTTTTGCCTTCACAACCCCTCCCCCAAACAGAAGTAAAGATAGAATTTCCCCCTTGTCCTCACATATCACTTCACCAACCTCCGCATCCAATGTATCATTCTCCGCCACCTACATCCGACCACACCAGCAGAGAAATATTTCCCTCCCTACTCCTATCTGCCTTTCTTAGAAACCGCTGTCCCTCCTCACCTCCCTTGTCTGCTGCACTGTCCCCACTAACCCCATCAGCTCTGGCACCTTTTCCTGCAACCGCAGGAAGTGCTACTCCTCCCCCCTCACCTCCATCCAAGGCAGAAAACAAACCTTTCATATTAGACTGGGGTTCACCTGCACATCCGTCAACTTAGCCTATGATAATTGCTGCTCCTGATGTGCCCTCCTTTACAACGGTGACATCAAGTGTAGACTCGGACACCGTTTTGTTCAGCATCTGCGCTCTGAACGTGAACACCTTCCAGTCACTTACCATTTAAACTCCACCCTTTGCTCCCTGGGTAACATGTCCATTCTGGGCTGCCTCAAGTATCAGCATGACGCCATCTGCAAACTGGAGGAGCAGCACCTCACATTCCACTGCGGGAGCCTACAGCTCGATGGCCGAAACATGAATTCACCTGTTTTAAAATCTCTGCACCCCCAGCCTCATCCTGTGTCCAAGCCTCCCTCCCATCCCCACCTCCTTGACCTGACACAACCTGTCCATCTTCCCTCCCACCTATCCGCTCCACCCGTCCCATTGACCAATTCCACTACTCTCTGCCTGCATTCACCTACTACAATCCTACCTTCCCCCAGCCCCACCCCTCCTCTCTATTTACTTCCCATCCCCCTTCCCCTCCCCATTTCTGAAGAAGGGCCCTGACCTGAAACGTCCACTTTCTTGTTTTTCTTAGGCTGCCTGGCCTGTTGTGTTCTTCCAGCCCCACACTGTGTTGTCTGACTCCAACATCTGCAGTTCTTCCTGTCTTTGATTAATTTTGATTCAGGTTGATTCTTGTTCAGATTTGTGAGATGTAGTTGACAATCATTGCAGCCATCTTAAATTAACACTTTTTAAAATAAAACATTGTAGTCCATCAAGGTATTCAAGAGGGCATAGGATGAATTTTTAAAAAAGAAATAACCATTTACTGGGAATGGGTGGGATATTGGCACTAAATCACAGTGCTTGTACAGAGATCCAGCACAGACGTGTTGAGCCAATGACTGCTTTCATTGTAACAATTCTGTGAGTTTTGCTTCTGAAAGAACACAGCAATTAAAATCTTGTGTTGGAAGTCAAACTGATGGTGGTTAAAAAAATGGGCAGTTGCATTTTTTTGATTTCTTTTTAGTAGCTGAAATTAAAGATAGCTTTTTCTAATTTTGTAACTTTTTTGTTATTTGATAATTATTTTTTATTCTTCCCTTACCCCGCAATATCTGTACTATTACAATAACTTGCTTGTTGAAAACCATTGCCATAGTTGCAGTGCCAGATTTGGTGGGTTTATTTTTGTGTGGTGACCCAGACATTAGGATGTCTGCTGTTATTTCCTAACTGTGCCCTGAACCCACTATTAATTTAGTTGCCCTTGGTTTACTGATTGATCGGTGCAAGAATGTTAATTTTTGCAGAACATCATTCTTCTAAATGCTTTTTTTCTAAATTCTGTGATCTGTTGGAACAGATTGGGAAATTCAATTACTGGATATGTATAGCAAAGGTAAACTGGCGTCTAAACTTGAAATATGATTTAAATAATTCTGCAAAACAAGAGGCACAAACTTTAATGAAATGAGAAACACATCCTTTCATGCGTTCTTGAGTTTACCTCAAATGATTGATCACTACTGTAGACAAAAAGTGGAAGTCTGATTTTGTAAGTTTGTCGAAATTCTGGTTGAGAACGGTCTAATAAATTGCCATACCAAATCAACCGCTCACCCATTCAATACTTTTAGAAGTTCTTTGCATCAGTGCTTAAAGCTTAGAAGCCATTCTAAAAATCTGCAGTGCACTGCAAAAACAGAAGTATTTCTGTTGTTAGCTGAAAATGTTACTGTAAAATAGAAGTTAACCTGGTCTGTGCCAGTGATTTGAAAAAGAAAGTTGGCCTTTAAATTTGTGTACAGACATCCATCTGCCCTTTCCCTATGCTGAACTACCTTCAATCTATTTTGTATACCAGTCCCCTTTTTCTAATATGGCAATCTGTCAGCCTGAGAGTAATTCCTCAGAAGATTTTAAAATGTAAATAGTGCCACACTATTTAGTCCATGGTCACTCATGAGCAACAGTCTGTAACATATCTTCCTGTTTCTTTGCTCAGTATGTTGTTTGTTTGTCTTTGCTATTCTGTGAGTACTGGCAGAATGATTCTGGATCTTCAGTATTAAAAATACTATGATCAGTTGTGCTCACTATAGAGACCCTGCAATAAGCCTGCAGTTTACAGCAGTCTTAATGGTAGGCAATATTAAAAGCAAAAGTAAGAGCAGGTGGTGGCTAGGGCTACCCTGCTTCTCTTCCCCACCGCCTCTGCTTCCCCCCCCCCCCCCCCCCCCCCCGCAACATCCACACCATCACTTGGGGAGCTGAATGTCCTACTTGTGCCCAATTCAATGTTTGAAAGGCAGTTTTATATTCAGTATCTTTCATAATCATATTATGTAGAATTAAAATTTATAGCAGAAGCCCATAATTACTCATCCATAAAACTATTTTAAAAACTACTGACCTAAATAAAGGGTGATATCCTAATAAAGTGTGTGATTAAATAAATGACCATTTTTAAACACTGAATTCGTGCCAGTGGTAAGAGAATATTTTAATTGGCAGTTTTGTAGGATCGTAAATTTGTTTTTGTTTTGTGCTGTTAACAATTCAAATGCTGAAATAATTCTAAAATGTTTGCCATTTGTGACCTTCACTGCATATTATTTATTACTTGTACATCCTCTGGTTTATTGAGCTGTACGCTTGCAAAAGCTTTTCTTTCTGCACATCTTGAGTTGCTGACGTACATATTTGTCTCCTTTTGCTCCTAGGTTTTATATTCCTACTCAATAGGCTTTCTGTATATATTAGTGGGTTTGTTTTGTACTCAAGGACTGAGCCCTGCTTTTGTCTTTTGTTCAAGGGTAAGTACGTTCAACTTTGTACATGTTACTGATGTGTGCTTTTAAATTAGTTCACACTAAGTTCCAACCAAAACAATATTTCATGATGCAATCTTCAAAGCCATCCAGTTGGACAAATTATGACTAAAACTTATGAGAAGGCAGTGATGTAAGTGGTAAACTCTGAGCTAGTGTTCCAGAACCCTAGCTTAATGTTCTGGGAATGTTTAGCCCAACAAAATTTGAATTCAATTTTAAAAAAAACTTGTCCAATGTCAGCCATATCAACACTGCTGATTGTTAGAAAAGCCCACCTGGTTCACTAATGTCCTTTCAGAAAATCTGCCATCCTTACTTTGTCGGGTCTACGTGTGACTTCAGATCAGAACAATATTTTAGAATATTACAATCTTAACCCCTCTCTGGGCAATTAGCGATGCGCAATAAAGGCTCACTAGCCACCAATACCTACATGAATGAATGAATGTTTTTAGAACAGTTGAGCTGCTCAATCCAGAATCTATATAAAATACTTTTTTTTTAATCCTAACCATTGAATCTATTTTGCCCACTACTACAATTGCAATTGAAATGGAGTGTGGCTAGTCATGGGGACCAGTTTATTTGGCTTGAGTCAATTGCATAATAATTGTGAATTATATTAATTTGATAGTGCATTATTTCCATTTTGTCGTCTTCCTAACATTAACAAGCTCACTGCAGAATACACTAATTTGTTTTGGTACAAGACTGCATTAATACTGACAGCCCTTAGGTACACTTATCCAAATGGACATACTAAATATATGAAGTTAGATTTTGTTTGTTTCTTAAAAAAAACACATTCTTCAGTTTGAGGAAGGCATCCTACCTGCTGAAGCTCAGTTCTGTCATAGTATGAAACAGCTGGGGAAACTCAGCGGATCTGGCAGCATCGATGGACAGTAAGCAGAGTCAACATTTTGGACCCAGTAACCATTCTTTAAAAGGATGATAAAGTCCTTACAGACATGGAGATGTTCCATGGCCCAATCTGGTCCATGCCGGCCAAAATATCCATCCATGCTAATCCCATTTCCCTGCACTTGGCCCATATCCTTCTAAACCATTCCTATCCATGCATTGTCGAAATGCCTTTTAAATGTTGTCAATGTACCCACCTCAACCACTTCTGCTGGCACCTCATTTCATATGTGTAAGATCCTCTTTTTTTTAAACAAAAGGAAAGGTGCCCCTCAGGTTCCCATGTATTCTTTCCCCTCTTACCCTAAACTGATGCTCTCTAGTCTGCAATTCTCCAACTTTGCGGAGGGGGGAGGGAAGACACTGAGTGCTTTCATCCAGTCCTTGTCTCTCAAGATCTTAAAGAAGTGTGTAAGATCACTATTCCCCACCCCTCCAAACTCCTGCACTCTAAAGAAACGTGTGCTAACTTGTCCAACCTCTCCCTATTCCATGAGTACTGGCAACATCCTTGTGAATTTCTTCTGCACTCTTTCCAGTTTAATGATCACCTTGCTATAGGAAGGATACTAAAACTGAACACACTACTCCATGAGCAGCCTCACCAACATCCTGTAACATGACTTCTCAACTTTTATACTCAATGCCTTGACTGATGAGGCCAGTGCACCAAAAGCCACTTTCACTGCCCTGTCTACCTGTGATTCCACTTTCAGAGAACCCTGCACCTGAACTCTAATGACTCTGTTCTACTACACTCTTTGAAAGCTCTACCATTCACCTTGAAACTCCTATTCTGATTTGACTTGCCAAAATGCAACACCTCACACGTATCTATAATAAATGCCATTTGCCATTTCCCAGCCCACTTCCCTAGCTGGTCAAGATCCTGCTGCAATTTGTGATAAGCTTAAACGCTGTCCATGATACTGCCTATTATAGTGTCATCCGCAAACTTACTAATCATGCCTTGCACATTCTCATCCAAATCATTCATATAGATAACAAACAGCAACAGACCCATCACCAACCCCTGAGGCACACTTCCAGTCTGACAAGCATCCTGCCACAATTGCTGTGTCGTCTTCCTAGCATCGAGCCAATTATGAATCCAGTTTGCCAGCTGTCCCTGGATTCCATGTGATCTAACCTTCCAGAGCGGCTCACGTTGTGGAACCTTATCAAAGGCCTTACTGAAATCCATATGGACTACATCTACAGGCCTGCTCTCATCAAATTTCCTGGTCACTCCATCAAAGGACTGTAACAAATTTGAGACCTGATCTCCCACTAACGAAGCCATGCTGACTACTCCTAATCAAATTCTGTCTTTCCAAATGCATATATACCTTATCCCTCAATCTTCTCAAGTAACTTACCTACAACAGATGTTATGCCTATTGGACGATAGTTCCCAGGTTTTTGTTTGCAGTCTTTCTTGAATAAGGGCACAACATTTGCTACTATCCAGTCTTGCAGGACCTCACCCATTGCTAACAATGATGCAAATATCAGTCCAGGGCCCCTGCACTTTCTTCTGTAGCCTTTTGCAGGTTCTTGGATACATCCGGTCAGAACCAGGAGGTTTAGCCACCTTCATACTTAATACTTCCAATACCACCTCTAATGCGATATGGACTGTCCCCAAGATATTGCCACTAACTTTCCCAAGTTGTCTTCCTCCACAGTGAACACAGGAGAAATATATTTAATGAGGACCTTGCCCATCTCCTGCAGTTCCAGACATACATTTCCACTTTGGTTCTTGAGGGGTCCTATTTTGTTTCTCTAGTTATTCTATTGCTTTCAATTTTCTTAGAGTCTCTTTGAATTCACCATAATCTTCTCAGCCAAAGCTATCTTGTGCCCCCTTTTCGCCGTCCTGATTTTTCTTCTTCAGTAAATCCTATACACCCTGTATGCCTCCAGGAATTCCCTTTACCACAGCTGCCTTTACCTGAGCCATGCCTCCCTTTTTTCTGGCCAAAGCTCAATCTGTTGTCATCCAGGGTTCCCTACTCCTGCCAACCTTGCCCTTCACCCTCACAGGAAAATAAAGACCCTGAACCTGAGCTATCACACTTTTAAAGTCTCCCCCCCCCCCCCCCCCCCACTTGCTGGAGGCTCCTTTGCCTGCAAACAAACCACTCCAATCGACCTCTGTAAGCTCCTGTCTAACTCCATCAAAATTCACTTTGCCTAAATTTAGAATTGAACTTTGTAGACCAGTTTTATCCCTCTCCATAACTATTTTAAAATTAATAGAACTATAGTCACTGGTCCCAAAGCGCTCCCCCACTGTCACCTCGGTCACCTGCCCTGCCCTATTTCCTAAGAGTAGGTAGCATTTTGCCCCTCCCCAAATAAGACCCTCCATATACTACTTGACGAAATTCCCCTGAACACTTTTAACAAATTCCATCCCATCTAAACCCTTAATATGATGGTAGCCCCAGTCTATTTTAGAAAAATTAAAATCCCCCACTGTGACAAGCCTATTTCTTGCCTATGTCTCCCCAATCTGCTGCTGTGATACTCCCCTTAATCAAAAATGTAATTCCCCTTCCCTTCTTTCCTCCACACCCTGGCAAATTAAGCTGCCAGTCCTGTTTTTCCCTTAGCCATGTTTCTGTAATGGTTATAATATCCCAGCTCCACATACCTATCCACACCTTGAGTTCATCGGCCTTGTCTGTCAGCCCTCTTGCATTGAAATAAATCCAACAGGCATTCCTCACTCTGTCATGTTCCAGCCTGACCTGTCTCTTCAACTTGGTATTTCTAAGTACTGTGTTACCTTGCAGCCTCTCTCTTGCCTCCCTGCTGTTGAGGATCCCACCCTCCTACCAATCTAGGTTAAACCTTCCTTTGTAGCCCGAGCAAATCTGCCCGCCAGGATATTGGTCCCCCTCCCATTCAGGTGCAACCCATCTCTCTCGAACAAGTCACCTCTGCACCAGAAAAGATCCCAATGATTCAAGAATCTGATTCCCTGCCCCCTGCACCAATTCTTTCGCCATGCATTCATCTGCCATATCCTTCTGTTCTCACCCTTACTAGCACGTGGCACTGGAAGTAATCTGGAAATTGCCACCATCGAGGTCCTCGTTTTTAAACTTTTTTTCCTAGCTCTCTATGATCACTCCGCAGGACCTTGTCACTATTTCTATCTATGTCATTTGTGCCAACGTGCACCATGACTTCTGGCTGCTCGCCTTTCCCCATGAGAACGTTCTGCATCCGTTCCGAGGCATATCCTGGACCCTGCCACTCGAAGCAGCTCACCATCCTGGATTCCCGTTTGCGACCACAAACTCCTGTCTGTCTCTCTAACTGTCGAGTCTCCTATCACTAAGGTCCTGTAAATCTTTACCCTTTCCCGCTGTGCCCCAGAGCCAGTCATAGTGCCACCATCTTGGCTACTGCTGCATTCCCCTGAACATTCGTCTTATCTATGATGCGATCAGCATCTCTGTTCATGAGTGCATCCAGCTGCAGCTCCCTAACACGGTCTCCCAGGAGTTGCAGCTGGGTGTATTTCCCATAGCTATAGTCATCTGGGACGATGGACCTCTGCCTGAGCTCCCACATCCTGCAGGACAAGCATGCCACAACTCTACCAGCTCTAAGGCCAAAAAGGAAAGTCAAAAGGACTTTACCTGAGCTTACCCATGCTGCTTACTGAGCCCTCTCAAACCAACGCCCTACTTTGCAATCTGCTAACAGCAAGTTTTCAGTAGCATAACTCTCTCTCCCTTTTTTTAAAAAATCTTTCAGTTTAATTATTGGATTGAAACATTGAATTTGCTTACTCTCCTCAGATGCTCCTAGACCTGCTGAGTTTCTTTAGCCATTTCTGTTTTGGGTTTTGCTTCAAATTTCCAGTATCTGCAGCTGTTTGTTTTCCATCATAGTACACTTGAAAGAAGAGTTTTTGCAAATTGTAACAACTAATTGTATATAGACTGGGAAATAAAAAAATTTTTCCTGCTCCTGATGGTGAATATGGTTTCACTCTGGTGACTCCCATACAAGATCTTCTGAAGCCATCACCTGAGATTGACCATCTGGTTTTGTGAATGTTAAAATAAATTGAAGATACCAAAATTTGTTCACAATATTATTAAGTGCTCTAAGATTTTAGTGTGGTCTAAATTCGAACACATGAAAGAAATCCATCATTAAATTCCTCTGTGATGGTTTATTTGCAGGAAAGGTGTTTTTTTTAAATGAATCTGCAAATTTTCTGCAGTTTAGTACAGTTCTCACATATTCAGTAATGCTTTGTGATGTGCACATGTTTTGAAGACTTATTTTACTGCTGTTCAATGAAAATTATTTATTGTTACAATTACAAGAATTATGCATTTAAAAATTTTGTATTAGATATATGTTAAGGAAGCAAAATTCATTTAAACAATTGTAAGGCCACTGGAACAACTGTTTGAAAGGTATTGGCTGAGATAATGTTTCTGCAGTTAGAACAAATCAACAATTTTTGGATTTAAGAAATAGTTGATAATGCTATTACACTAACTTGGAAAATGTAGTTTTCAGCATGGCCATTTTACCTGCTATAATTGCTATTTTGTTTTTAAGCACATCCCATGAATTAAACTTGTTCTACTGTTGAACTACTATTAATGTCTTTGCATTCAATATCTCCAAAACTTTTAACAGGATCTGATACAGTACATGTTTTGAAAGTTTATCGTGTGCTTTGCTTTTCTTTTCCACCAAAGATATATTCAGATCTAGATTCCTGTGAAATTACTATTTGTCCTAATTACCATCTGCATCACTGACTCCCAAGGAGAACTAATAACTCTCTCTCGAGCCCCCACCATCTGTTTGACTTGCATTTCATCCCCCTTTGTCATAATTACTTAAAGCATCATTTACAACTCTTCTTGGGAACCGAAGGGTATCGGATTCAACATCGACCCTGTGTCCACAGGTGCTGTCAGACCCGCTGAATTTCGTCGCACTTTTGTATTTCAGATTTTCAGCATCTGCTGTTCTGTGCTTTTATGAAACAATTGCAAGGCCTCCAAATTTCTTTCTTTTCCCATTGCTTGAATTCATTCATTGGAGCCTAGTTTACATTTCAGTTATGCCCATGTGTAACAGTACTCACCAATCAACTCTAGATTTGCAGACGACACTAAGGTCGGTGGAGTTGTGGATAGTGACGAAGGATGCTGTAGGTTGCAGAGAGACATAGATAAGCTGCAGAGCTGGGCTGAGAGGTGGCAAATGGAGCTTAATGCAGACAAGTGTGAGGTGATGCACTTTGGTAGGAGTAACCGGAATGCAAAGTACAGGGCTAATGGTAAGATTCTTAGTAGTGTAGATGAGCAGAGAGATCTCGGTGTCCATGGACACAGATCCTTGAAAGTTGCCACCCAGGTTGACAGGGCTGTTAAGAAGGCATACATTGTCTTAGCTTTTATTAATAGAGGGATCGAGTTCCGGAACCAAGAGGTTATGGTGAAGCTGTACTAAACTCTGGTGCGGCTGCACTTGGAGTATTGTGTACAGTTCTGATCACCGCATTATAAGAAGAATGTGGAAGCTTTGGAAAGGGTGCAGAGGAGATTTACTAGGATGTTGCCTGGTATGGAGGGAAGGTCTTACGAGGAAAGGCTGAGGGACTTGAGGCTGTTTTCATTAGAGAGAAGAAGGTTGAGAGGTGACTTAATTGAAACATAAAATAATCAGAGGGTTAGATAGGGTGGGTAGGGAGAGCCTTTTTCCTAGGATGGTGACGGCAAGCACAAGGGAGCATAGCTTTAAATTGAGGGGTGAAAGATATAGGACAGATGTCAGAGGTAGTTTCTTTACTCAGAGTAGTAAAGGAATGGAACGCTTTGCCTGCAATGGTAGTAGATTCGCTAACTTTAGGGACATTTAAGTCGTCATTGGACAAACATATGGACGTACATGGAATAGTGTAGGTTATATGGGCTTGAGATCGGTATGACAGGTCAGCACAACATCGAGGGCTGAAGGGCCTGTACTGCGCTGTAATGTTCTATGTTATTTTTGTAAACCCCTGCCTCTTCCTTTATATCATAATTTTAAAGAGACCATATTCAAGAGAAGTAGAGGAGATACTTATAATAGACTGGTGAAAAATATCCAACTTGCCCACTTTTTTTATTGAGAGCAGAGCAGGGGGCTGGGTGAGCAAAATAGTCCACTTAATTATTAAATTGAACTGCATGCTACATGTAGTAAAACTGACTAGGCTACTTGGACCTCTTGGGCCGAAAAACCCTGGCATCTGAAAGGAGCAACCTGAAACGTTTACCCTTTAGAGAATCCTGCTTATCCAAGTTTTGAGGTTTTTTTAAATGTACAATGTCTGTTTACAACTCTGTGCAATGTAATCTGTGTTTTCTCGAGTCATTATAAGCAATGATTTTCATTTCCTTGTTTGTTTTGCAGCATCCTATGCAGACGTATGGTTATGCATTTATGTTTTCCTTGACTGGATATTTTGGAATTTCCTTTGTACTAGCTTTGATAAAAGTCTTTGGAGCACTTGTTGCTGTAACAGGTAACTTATCCCTTGTATACTGGTCATTGTTCCTTTTTAAACAGTTGTTTCAACTGAAAAAATGTGAGTACAGATTTTGCCTGCTATGCTGTTCTAATAAAGTATAATTTGGTTTATTCTTTTCTTTAAATAAACTGTGGATGGAGGCAGTGGCCCAGTGGTAGTCTCTCTGAATTGCTAACCCAGGACCCTGGTTAATGTTCCAAAGACATGGGTTTGAATTCCACCATGCAGATAGTTAAATTTGAATTCAACAAAAACTGGAATAAACAGCTAGACTGATGATTATCATGTAACTGCTATCAATTGTCATTAAAAACCCAGCTGATTCTCTAATTTCCTTTTTAGGGAAGGAAATCTGTTCTCCTTATCTGTTCTGGCTTGCATATTGTTCCAGACCCGTGGCAATGTGGTTGACTCTTAACTTTGTTAAGCCTTTATTACCCATTCCCAAAGTGTGGAGCTGGATGAACACAGCAGGCCAAGCAGCATCTTAGGAGCACAAAAGCTGACGTTTCGGGCCTAGACCCTTCATCAGAAAAAGGGTCCAGGTCCAAAACGTCAGCTTTTGTGCTCCTAAGATGCTGCTTGGCCTGCTGCGTTCATCCAACTCCACACTTTGTTATCTCGGATTCTCCAGAATCTGCAGTTCCCATTATCTCCGGTAATAAAGGCTTGCCTGGTCAATGTTGCCCACATCCCGAGCAATCCAATGGTAATTTATGCCCCAGTTACACCCAAAATGCCAACTGTACCCTAGTAGGTAGAATTTTGATATCCGCTGACAATGCAAAAGTAAACATAATTGTTGACGAGCACTTTTAAAGACTTGTGTGGACATTGATTAGTGAAATGGCCAGACAGGTAGCGGATGCAATTTAATATGGATAAGAATAATACATTTTGGGCAGCAGACCCAATACAAATAAGAAGGGTATGAATGAACAGTCATTTGGGGAGGTTGAATTCAAAACCTGCTAAAATTGATGCAATTAAATGAAGAAATAGCTAACAGCATTTTGTATCTTCTAAATAAGAGTGTGTATTACCTCCTTCGTTTTGTATTGTACTTGTACAATCGGGTAGGCCACAGGTAGGGGGTACTGAGGACTGTTTTGGACTTCCTTAGTATCGAAAGATACATTTAAAGTCACAGATTATGCCAGAGTTTTCAAAACACAAACACGCCTTCTGAGGTGGAAAATGTATGATTCTTTTATCATCAGCCCAACTGATACTGGCCCACTTAATTGGACTTGAAATTAGTTACATAGTTGTACCTGCTACTGTAAGCCAGAAACTCAGTGGATGTTTTAGATATACCCTAGGCTGCTAATATTTTTGTTTAATGCTAATCATTCATTTGACAAATTATAGTCCTAACTTGATCTGTTAACTAATTTGAAACTTGGCATTTATTTGGTTTTATACAGAAATTTTCAGAAAGTTACTTCTCTGATTATTTGTCTCCCCATTGTCTTTGTTACGTATAAAGTATTTCTGAATAGAAGTGAACATTTGTTTGTTTCTTTGCAGTAACTACTGGAAGAAAAGCAATGACAATTGGCCTATCGTTTTTCTTCTTTTCAAAGCCTTTTACTTTTCAGTGAGTAAACCTTAATTTTATGCAAATATAACCAGAAAGCAACTTGTTAATTGTTTGAAATCGCACATACTTCTATACAGTGGATTAAATCAAGGAAACGGTCATGCATTTATGATACTAGACTCTACTTGAGTAACTCGAAGTCAATGCCCAAACGGGCAAAGTGGTCCTGTTGAACAATTGCTTAACAATGTTCAATAGTTAAATGTTTTGCATAGGTCAATCCCACCCACTGTACTTGCTCCATTAACATTCCATCCCCTAAGGACATTCAGCCCATCATGTCTGCTCTGCCATTTGATTATGACTGATATGCTTCTCAACCCCATTCTCCTGGCTTCTTCCCATAACCTTTTGATCCCCTTACTATGCAAGAGCCTATTTATCTCTGCCTTAAATGCACTGAACAATTTGACTTCCACAACCCTCTGAAGAAGTGAGTTCCATAGATTACAAACCATCTGGATGAAGAAATTCATCACATCTCAGTTCTAAAAAATCATCCCTTCACTCTTAGTCTGTACCCCTGGGTTTTCGTTGCATCCGTGCAAACTTCTTCTCTACATCCACTGTATCCAGGCCTCTCAGTATTCTGTAAACTTCAATCCAATTACCCCCCTCATCATTCTGTAAACTCCATTGAGTACAGATTTGGAGTCCTCAACTGCTCCTCATATTGACAAGTCCTTTATCCATGAGCTCATTCGTGTAAACCTCCTCTGGATGATAGTGTAAGGTAGGGGTGGAGGTTAGATAGGCCTTAAGATTAGGGTAAATGTTTGGCACAATATCATGGGCCAAAGGGCCTGTACTGTGATATACTGTTCCAAGGACCCCCTCCAAGTCCAGCACAACCTTCCTTCGATATGTAGATCAAAATTGCTGACAATATTCCAAATGCTGTCTGACCAGAGCCTTATAGAGCTTCAACAGTACATCTCGCTCTTGTCTCCTAGCTTCTTTAAAATGAATGTCAACATTGCATTTGTCTTCCTAACTGCCAGCTGAACTTCTATGTGAATCAGAATCCTGAATTAGGACTCCCAAGTCCCTTCTGCTTCAGATTTCTGAAAATAAGCTGCACTTCTATTCTTCTTGCATAATTTCACTTTTCCACATCATATTCTATCTGCAACCTCTTTGCAAAGTCCTTCTGCAGCTTCAGGGATTCTTCCTCAGATCACTAATGTACAATGTGATAATTGAAATCCCACATGGATTCCTGCACAACTCCAATAGTCACCAGCTGCCATTCTGAAAAAAGATCCCTTTATCCCTAGTGTCTGCTTTTGCCAATTATCTAAATCTCTATCCATGCCAATACCTAGCCCTTAAAATCACCGGCTCTTATTTAGCAGTCTCCTGTGTGGTACTTTGTCAGAGGTCTTTTGGAAATCCAAATAGATCACATTCACTGGCTCTCCTTTATCTAACTTACTTATTACCTGCTGAAAGAATTCTAAAATATTTGTCCTATCTTACAATGCATTTCCAAGAAATTCATAGTCTTATCCTTTAAAAATGGATTCTAAAATCTTACCAACAACCAAGGTCAGGCTAACTGGTCTATCGTTACCCCTCTTCTGCCTCTCTCCCTTCTTAAACAGGGTGTTACATTACCCATCGTCCACTCATCTGGCACCCTCCCTGACCCCAGTGCTTCCTGAAAGACTAATACCGATGCCTCTACAATCTCCTCGGCTAGCTCCTGCAGAATTCAGGGGTGTAACCCACTTGGTCAGGTGATTTATCTGTTTTCAGACCTTTCAGCTTACCCAGCAGTTTCTCCTTGCTGATGGCCGCTACAATCAACTATGTCCACTGACTGTCTTGAAGTTCTGGTATGCTGCTGGTGTCTTTCACTATGAAAACTGATGCAAAGCATCCTTTCACTTCCTCTGCCATTTCTTTGCTCTCCATTACTACTTCTCCAGCCTCATTTTCCAGTGGTCCAAAGTCCACTCTTGCCTCTCTCTTACCTTATCTAAAAAAAATTCATGCAAACTTCTTTATTTCTAGCTACTTACACTCATTTCATCTCCATTCCCTTTATGACTTTTTTTTTAGTTGTCCTCTGCAGGTTTTTAAAGGCTTCCCAATCCTCTGGCCTGTCACTAACCTCCTTTTTCTTGGTATTTATCCTGTCCCTGACTTCTGTTTACAGCCATGGTTGCCTCATCCTCTCAAGTATGCTTCTTCCTTGGAATTCATTTTTACTGTGCCTTCCATTTATTCCCCAGACACTCCTACCATTGCTGCCCCACTTTGTTTTATTCTAGGCTCCCCTTCCAAACAACTCTGGCCAGCTCCTTCCTCATGCCTTTGTCGTTGCCTTTACTCCATTGTGACACCATTACACCTGATACCAGCTCCTCTCAAACTGCAGGATAAATTCTATCATTATTATGGTCATTGCCCCATTGGTGTTTCTTCACCTTTGGGCTCTCTATTTTCAGACCACCTCATTATATTTCACCAAATCCAGGATTCCCTGTTATCCAGTGAGCTATACCACAAACTGATCCAAAAAAGCCATCTTGTAGACATTCCACAAATTCCTTTTCTTGATCAGCTACCAGTCTAATTTTCCTAGTACATCCGTATATTGAAGAGCCCTGTGCTTTTTGTAATAGTGCCTTTCCTGCACTCCCTTTTCATCTCTTGATTTATTTTCTTCCCCACATCCTGACTACTGCTACGAGGCCTGTAAATAAATCTCATCAGGCTCTTTTTTTTTGTTTTTGTGGTGCCTCAACTCTACCCACGCTGACTAAATGCCTTTCAACTTTTTATCACTACTTGTTGTCGATTTTTAATTTCATGTCTTACTAACAAGGTAAGCCACCCCTCTGCCCATCTCCTTTCAATATGATATGTATCCTTGGATATTTAGTGCCCAGTCGTGATCCACTTGCAGTCACATCTCTGTGATAACCTCTGGAAACCCAAGGAAACCTAACCAGATAAATAGAAAGCGGAACGTAACACCAGCGCTTTGTCGGAGGCTCACTGATGATGTTACCTAGTATGGTGACAAAACGTCTGAAAACGAACCTTCCAGCTCAGCGGGCAAACTCACATCCAGAATTTTGTCAGTTCATGTTGTTGTACGTTGTTTGAGTTTGCTCCTATTAAATTCTGGTTGGTCCATTCATTTTGGAGGTGGATGCACCTTTTGTGTATGGCAGTCCAGGAATACAGCTGTTGGGTAAGCACCAGAAATTTCTAGTGTTCACTGATATTTCAGTATATTTTCAGTGTTTTAAGCTTTAACTGTATGGTAGGAACCTGTAGATTCTACAAATTGTTGTAATACTAATTGCACTTTTTTCCTTTTTTTAAGCTACTTATGGTCAGGTCTTGTGGTCATCCTTGGTATCTTTCTGAATATATACAGCAAAAACAGGGACAAAATCAAGCTGCCATCACTGCTTGACCTTTGGAATGTAATCAAGAAAAAGCAAATTAGATCAATGTCTCAGACTGTGTAAAGTGTATAGTAATGTGCACTATTTGGATTTGATCACACCAAGCAGCCATTAATTGACTGCATCAGGACCTTCTGCAGCAGTGGACCTGAGCAATGGACATATGATGCACATATGACTGATTTTACTTTTGCTGAAAAGCAAACCTGACCAGTGAAGGTTGGGGGGGAAAAAAAATCTCAACAGGACAGATGTGGTAAAAGGGAACAATACAAGACTTAGTCAGTGTTCTCTGTAATATCACAAAGATTGTTTGTTTGCTAATAATGTATATAAAATTCTTTGATTTATGAACTTGTCACTGCTTTGCCACTGAAACGTTTTGCCTTGGTTTTTATTGCTTTGTATATGAATCCGATATATTCTGCCTTTTTTCCATTCAGTGGTAATTACTAATGGGGCCAAATGTTTTTTAAACATCTTGTGCAAATTTGTACAGTTTGACAAATTGTGTGGTACAGTAGTATTTAAAGTGGTTATTTATCATGATTGTACAATTAAATATACCTCTCAAGTACATTTAATGCATCTTGATTGTACTGAGTTCTAAAATTAATGCACAGCAGATGGAAAATGTGCATTAAACATTGTGGTTATGAAGTTTTCATTGGATAGTGACCTTGAATAGGCAAATATTTCTTTATTGTTCTTAATTTATTTGAGTGCAACAAAGGGCCATGTTAAAACATGTTTACTGTGTTTTGTCAAAACATTATCTTGTGCACAGCACCTCCGGTGGAATGTACTGTTCATCTTTTTTATTAAGAAATTAGAAAAGTTATGGACCAGAGAAGTTCTAGCGAGCACATCACAAAATCAATTTTGTGTTGTGATCTCTTCATTATTTTGTTTTCGCACAATGCCTTTTTCACCCTTTTTATAGTTTTTAAGAGAATGATAAAATGTATTTTAACCTGTTAGAGTTACATGTCTTTTAATATGAAAAAAAGAGCTGAGTAAAGCATATTGCTAAACTTTTCAATATTGCGCAGTTACAATTTTTTTTAACCTTGAATTCATGTTGGTTAACAAAATGGTACTGCTCTCCAGTTATATAATTATCATTGTTTAGATGGAGCACATATTTTATTGCAGAATAGCAGCAATTTTTTCTCATGTGTTGAGAATACAGTAAACATTGCTAAAGATTCAGCCAAAGTGCAATGAAAATTGTATTTGAGGGGATTATTGAATTGCTATTGTGTGGATAAACAGGAAATTACTTGTGCATGCCTCTTCAGTTTAGACTGTTGAATTTTTTATGTAAGTCACAGGCGAGAGTAATGCTGACAGTGGTTAAACATAATAATGTTGGAAATTGTGGTTCTTTTTAAAACTAAGCTTTTTAATATTTCAAATTCAGCATTTCCTGTGTAGCATTTAGCTTCACTTAGGCTAGTTACTATTGTAACACAACTTTCACAAGCACAAACGATTAGATTTCTTGAGTGCCACACTACTCTATTTTACGTGCAATGTTTTTGGGGGGAGAAAAAGGTTTTGTTTTTGGAAAGAATGAAAACTAACTGCAAATGGAGTTGGACATGAGGACATGCGGTTATCCAACGTAGCTAAAAGAATTCAAGCAATGGATTGAGACAGCATCAATTATGCCCTGTTCTCAATTGCTCAGGGGCAGTCCTTGTAGGCAGCAGTCTTCATTGGGCAGTTCAGAAAGCTGTCTTCTCATAATGGAAGAGGACCCAGGAGAAAGAGACATGGAAGAGTTCCCTAACAGTTCAATTAGAGAACAGGAATCTGCCCCCAAAATTCTTAACGAGTCCAATAAACTCAGTTCTCGTAGCCTGTTAGTTCACTGATACAAGAGACAATCAATTGTCACAGTTAGTATACTTATGATACATTTTTGTTAATTATATAAAATGTCTGAATTGGTGCTTAAACTCCATAACAAACACACTTACAAAATGAATTGTGGTGTGAGAAGATGTGGGATTCTGCAGAAGTTTAATTAACTTTATGTCTGAGAAGCTAAGAAGCAGTAGTCTTACTTTGTGCATAAATGCAGGTCAAGTGACCTCTTAAAGAATTACTGGTGTATTTTAAAATTCAACAAATTGTTCAATGGAAAAAATTATCAGCAGTGGGGGCGATACTGGAAATTGTAGAAATATGAGAGTATTATGAGCATTACCTTGACAGGCTATTGAAAGAGCTTGTGAAAGGCACAATTGAATTAACAGTATGGAATAAGTTAGCTTACGGTGCTTGTGTGCTTTGCAGTTGAATATGAAAAAAATGCTACCAGAATTGGTGAAAGCCTTCCAGGGTAAAATTGCTTTCTTGCTCACAATCAATGTTCCTAATGCTACATGTAACATGAAGAAAAGGTTGCAGCTGGACCTAGCATTACAACTGGACAGCAGCTGTGGCTGCTATCTTGGAATGCATAATAGGAAAAATGTTCTCCGATCGCTATGTATTGAAACAAAACCAGCAAGTGATGGCCCTCAGAAGCCAGTAGCGTAAGTGACCACTTGAGACAGTTAAGAAAGCATTCATGACCCTGAACTTCCCCTAGCAAAGTTAAAGAAGCCCTTGTGAAAATTGGATTGTATTCACAGAAAGTTGTTATGACTGTTACAATGCAAGCATTCCTTGCATTTAACTGAAGAGTACTAAAATAAGGGAGTCCAATAGCATCATAGGATCCTTACAGTGTGGAAACAGGCCTTCTGGCCCAACAGGTCCATGCCAACCCTTGGAGCACCCACCCAAACCCATCCCACCATAACCCACCTAATCTATACATCCCTGAACTCTTATGGGGAATTTAGCTCGTCCACCTAGCCTGCACATCTTTGGGCTATGGGAGGAAACCGGAGCACCTGGAGGAAACCCATGCAGACATGGGGAGAACGTGCAAACTCCACACAGTCACTCGAGTGGAACTGAACCCAGGTCCCTGGCAGCGTGAGGTAGCAATGTTAACCACTGTGCCACCCCTGATGGCAGGGAACAGCGTGCACTCCAAGTGCCCAGTCTTTAAGGAAACAGGTCAGAGTCACAGGGCACCCAGCTAGAAGAGGAATCACACACAGACCCCTCAGAACCTCTTCCCAGAACACTCCAGAAGTAGCAAGGCCTACTACCTCCACCCTGCCTGTTCACCCACTGACCTTGGAAGTTCATACCAAAGAGGAGTCACTCGGTGACCATAGGACTTTTTAATTTAAAAAAATTTCCTTTTGTAGTGAAAAAAGTTTGATTTCTTCTCACCATATGAATAAATGAAATTTGTTAGACATCCATTTTCAATTTCCATGCATTTGTTCTAATTTTCAGAAAAATATTGTAAAAGAGAGGTATAAGTGAGAAACACTTAAAACTATGACATGATATGACTTGGTGTGTGTGTGTTTGACATTATTAACCCATTGGGCTTCTTCCAGAGACACACTGGATTTTGTTTTTTCTTGTTTTTAAACAGGTTTTGAGAATATTGCAAGCGAATCAGGAGTTTTGCTGACATAAATTGTTTGAGAATAGGGAAACCTTGAACTTGTGATTTTTTTTTGTCTATTCTTTCTTTAAAACCGTCAGCTATTAAGTGCCTTTATATTGTACTATTTAAAACCGCCAACACTGGACAGAATTGTTTCTGAAATTGGGATTAATAAAATAACTTGATACAAGACATAGAGCCATACAGCACGGAAATGGACCCTTCAGTCCAACTCGTCCAGGCCGAGGACCTATCCTATATAAAACTAGTGCCATTTGGCCCATAATCCCTTTAGATGCTTCCTATTTTTGTAGCCACCCAGATGCCTTTTAAATGTTGTAATTGTACCTCCACCAGTTCCTGTAGCAGCTTGTTCCATACACACACCATCCTCTGCACGACAAAGTTGCTCCTTAGGTCCTTTTTATATCTTCCCCTCTTGCCTTAAACCTATGCCCTCTAGTTTTGGACTTATCCATCCTGCGGAAAATACCTTTTGTAAACCTCTACAAGGTCACCCCCTCAGCCTCTGATGCTCCAGAGAAAATAGCCTTATTCAGCCTCTCCCCTATAGCTCAAACACTACAAGCCTGGCAGCATCCCCATAAATCTTCTGAACCCTTTCTGGTTTCAGAATATTCTGGTTTCAGAATATCCTTCCTATGGGAGAGAGAGTAGAATTACACACAATACTCCAACAGTGACCGAACCAATGTCCAAGGCTTCTGGATGGATATAGGACTAGGACGTGTTTAGAGGGATGCTGGCAAATGAGACCAGATCAGTTTAGATCTCAATCTGGTTGGCAGGCACAAGTAGGAACAAAGGCTCTGTTTCCATGCTGTATAACTCTTTGACACTGTAGGTCTCTCATGAGACCTCAGACTCAATATTAAAGTAAGTTGTGACTATTATGACTACTGAACCATTCTCACACAATAACAAACAGTACTCCTCAGCTTCTCCCAGGAACAGTATGTCCTGATGGGTGTGGCTTATCGTGTGATATCAGTTAACCTATTCAGGTACAAAGTGCCTTGCACAACAGTTTTTAGTGCAAACAGCCCCAGTTTTAGGCACAATTTTAACTCAACCTGCCTGGTGGAAATAGTGCCGACAGGAAGTTAAAACCAACTCCACTACCTTGAATTTTAATTTGCTCTGGAGAGTAGCAGTGACTCTATTGGAAGGCAATGAATGTCTTTTTTCAAATATGCTGATTGACACTGAGGAAGACAGCAGGCAACCTCAACAAGCATAATGAGAGAGGGCAGCTCTTGTGGTTTTGCCATGAAATTAATACAATGGAAAGAAAAAAAAAGAGTCCAGGCTCGAGAAGGCACAAAAGTGTATTTCTATTTACATTTCTCACTGTCTGGTGGGCTAGCAGGAGCAGACTACTCACAAGGAATACTTAAGCTGCCCTTTCATAGATAAGAGCTACTTGAGAGCTCAGTAGTATTCCTTCACTGCCACATATTGGTCCCCTGCCACCTGTTTCATGCTGTTAGCTGTCCAAGCACACGGAGGCCTTTAACACCATCATCAGCCAGTCTGATTCATATTGTTAAAAAACGAAGGATGTGTTGCAAATTATGTTCTCAGGCTTAGGGCTGAAGCCATGGGGGTCTTCTCATGGTGCAATGGTGTGTCCCTGCTGCTGGATGAGGAGGCTGGGTTCAAGCCCCACCTGTCCTGAGGTGTCAAAAATATCTCTGAACAGGTTGATTAGAAAAATAGGTTAATTTTTTTTTAAATTAAGACTGAAGCTACAGCCCTTGTGCTGCAATGGTGGTGTCCCTGCCTTTGAGCTGGAGACCTGGACTGAAGCCCCACCTGCTCCAGAAGTGTGTAAAAGCTTCTCTGAAACAGGTTGATTAAAAATGTCTAGGACTGAAGCCACTGATTTACACTTTCTACAGGAAGATGTGGACAAAGCTTTAAAACACTTGGAAAATTTTTAGGTATTCAAAAGAAATAAAGGTTGTCTTATCTAGTCAATACATGTCAGTGAGTGTAAATCTATTGATGGATAGACCCATAGAATACCAGTAACAAAGCATCTATAGAATTTCAGGAATTACATATGGTGAAGACCAAATTACATTTAGAGGTAGTCTGTGGGTTTCAAATTGGAACACAGCACGGGACAATATAAAATAGCCATCCATAAAAAGAAGGAAACATTTGCATGTTGGATCTTTTAACTTAATATTAATAGACTTCTGAATGGGATCATTTCCTTATGTAACTGCATTCGTAAGTCAGGTGTTTGTAAATCAGGGAGTGCCTGTACTTTAAAATTATGGGTTATTGATTTGCTACAAATCAGTATCAAAAGGCACAATAAAGTGTAGATAGGAACGGGATGTTACAAAGGAATTCTGTCAATTGAGTGTCTGGTGTTATGATTACCATATACATCAAAAATGTGAAGGAACGAAATTTCCAGATATAAAAAAATCCAACGGGCAAGCTTTCATTTATAGCTTTACTTTAACAAACCCAAAATCAATATAAATTAAATTCATGAAAAAAATTCAATGGTAAAACAAAAACTTATTAAATAGCTGATACATCTTATTCAGATCTTACAAATTTATTCAGCAGTCCCCTCAGTGCAAGTGGCACTAATTTCACGCACTAAATTCTACTAAGCACTGTACTACAGTAGTAGAAAATTTAGACAGTCAGATTTTGACATTCATCATCTGATTGGTAAAGCAGAGACTTTTGTTCTTATATCTCGCTTGTACTTCAAGTATACAAATAAACACCAAGAAGTTCATATAACAATGGTAGTGGCCCTAACTCACTCCCCAGAGGTAATGGGATAAGGCACTTAAGTAATCAATATAACGTTGCTGGGTAGCCATGCAGCAAGGCCAAGGGGTAAGTATCAGGCATGGCGTCTGTGCTTATGGGTCTCCTCCACCTTCCCATCCTCCCATAAAATCCAGCTCATTCTTCCCATTTCTCATCTTATCAACCAGCCATCCTGAAGGTTGCATGAATATTGAATACCAAGATAGTGAAATGCCCACTAACTACTGAATTTGGATAAAACTGTGCATCTTGTGTTGGCAATTAGTCAATCCAGTTTCCAGAGCTGCAAAGCCAGTCCAATATAATTTTGCTTTTCAATTAATTGTATGATTCATCCAGTGGAGAGATTTCTGATTAACTAAAACAAGTCTGCCCTAATTTTGAACTTGCTAACATCATCATGAACTTTGGTGCCAACTGGAAAATTAAATGAATACATTTACTCTCTCATTGCCATGATTAGTTCCTGTCCCACGAGTAAACTGGTTGAAGAATGTTACTGTTCTGATTGAATTGGTCAGATACATAAACTCATATAACACAGAAGGAGGCCATTCTGCTCCATGTGTCTGTGCTGACTCTTTATGAGAGCAAATCAGTGAATCCCACCTGCCTGCCTTTTACACCATAGCTCCACTTTTTTTTGCTATTCAGGTGCTTATTCAATGCGTGTTTTGAATCCAGGACTAAATCTGCCTCAATCAGGCTCTCAGACAGTGCATTCCAGATTCTTAGCAAATAATTAAATATAACGTTTTTCCTCTTACAATGATTCACTGTCATGCCATCAGATCCTCCTGGTTTTTGTACATCAAATTATTACAAAAATAGAGACTGTCAAAGTTTTTTGTACAATTGGGAACAGATTAAGATGTCTTTAAAGAGGTCGGGTTTTCTCTTGTCTGACCAGTTGAGAAAAACAGATAGTGTAGTATGCTGGAGTACCACTAGATGCTACTGGTGGTCTTATCTACAAAGTTTGCAATTTTGAATATGAAAAGGTAGAATAGGTTGTATCCATAGGTGCCTGTTGCTTTCAGATTCTTAATTTTGAGAACAGCACATTGCAAGAAAGGGATCATTCTCTTTATGGAAAAATAATTTTCACATCACATAAGAACAAGGTTTTTACAGTTCAGAAGCTACGCTTTAAACTTGCTTACAACTGGGGTTGCATAGACCTTTGCCTTTATTAATGTTAACTGCATCAGTTGGATCAGTAACTTATGTTTTCTTTTCCATGAGTTTTCTGGTTAGTAATGGCAGGTATCTGGAATTCATTGCAGCTACAAATTGGGTAGTATATAATGCATCACCCTTCTCAAAATTGCCACAGCAGGGACAGCAGGCATTACCTGGTTATTTCAGTCAAAAAGTTTTTTTTTGTCCTTGGATTTTGGAATGAAGACTGCAAAGTTCATTTGTTAAAGAGGACAACCCTGAAACCTTTACATTCAGAGAGCTAATCAGATGGCCCAAAGAGTTTAGCGATAGAATGCAGATGGCCTCTTTATTTCTCCTTCCTCCTCCACGCCTTTCTCTCCCTCCACCCTCTCAATATACATCTAAATGTTAACCATGATCAAACCCGATGTCTTCTTTTGCTTAATTTTGTTGCAATTGGAAGTTAAAGAGTACACTGAACAATGTTGCATTGCAAGGATGTTACAAAGTTTTTACTAATGGAATGAAACATTCCCCTCCTCCTTTTACTAATAATGAGTGTTAGGAAACCTAACTGGTTAATGTTACTATTACCCTTTTTTATGTAATTTTACTGACACAGAGTATGTGATGAACCTTCGCTGGAGATTCGCTCTGTCAGCACACGATGAAACAAATGAGCTCCATCCACTTCATTCATGTCAGAACTCAACAGCTTGAGTTGCATGAGCATTCTGCAGTCACTCATGAAGAGAAATTTTTAATAATAAATATCTAATAATTAATGGGCTAGTAGCTCCAGTTGTCTTCAGGGCATAATAACTAATTTCCTTGCAATGTTTCATATCCTTACTTTTCACGCTGCAACAGTCTATCATTAAAACCAAATGTAGGTTTCCATCACTTTTATTTATTTTTCAAATCAACTTATAAATCAGTGCCAGGACTTGTTACAGATGAGTTCCAATAAATTATCAGCTGTGGACAAATTCCGCATGTTAAATACTTTCTTTTCAACGCAGTTCTGAGACGTCCTCAGGGCCTAGTTTGTATTTCTGTTTGGTATGAAACCATACATTAACTAAATGCTGCAAATAATATATGCACTATTTTACGAACACAAATATGTTAGATTTACTTCTGAATGGATTTTACATATGAAAAATTAAAATAGCAATTTTTTTTTCCAAATGTGTTCCAGAACATAAATATAGTAATAACTTTACCAGTTGTGTCTTTGCCACAAAACAAGAAGTAATTTAACGCACCAGTGGCAATTGCCTATTAATTTGAATAGAAATACAGAAGCCTGGAAGGGTGGATTTAAGGGACAATATGGCATCAGAAAGTATTATGTATTGCTTCTGATGTAAATAAGCATCATTGATGCAGTTATTTTTCAATCTGACACAGATTCCTATAACGAAAATTATGGTGTAGGAGAAATGAAAGCAAAGTTAAGCAAAGGGATCTTTCATTTAACCCTTCAGTGTTAAAGCCTGAAGAGTTGAAACCTGTGACAAAGCCCATAGACCTGAGGCTAAAAAGAATCTCCACAACTCCTGTGTTTTCCCTTAAGTAATTGGAAATATTACAAAATGATCTGAAAGCATGTTTTAGATTGATGCCATTTTATAAAGCTTAACTGTATCATTAAATTGAATACTTGTATTGCTGAGGATTAAAGCAGTGTACTGTCCTAATTATGTGGCTTTTCAGCTCTGCAAAACTTCAATGAAGCTAGAAATGAATGAAGACCATTGTTTTCTTTCTGATGCATCATGTGAGTTACAAATACAGTGTAATCCCTCCTGACCAACTCACCTTGTTTGCTGAGCTTGGTCAGTGTTAGAATACTTGTCAACAGAGTAATTTAATTTCTGCGTGGTCCCAGTCTCTGAAGATGTGAATAACAGTCTTGCTACATGATGCGGCAGAGATTGTACTTGGAAGTCTGAGGTCAGTGGGGCTGCAGTTTTGGACTTGTTTAGGAAAGCCCTGTAAGTATTCTACATTTGACCTTACAGTCAATCATTATTATACATAAATCAGGAACAGAATGTCAGTGCCAGAGGCATTTATTCAGAAACAGAAACATTAACTACTTTACCAACAGTGGCTGGGACTTTTCAATTTTGGGATTAAAGTACGATGGCAGGCACCTTAAATGATGTCACATCTGCTATGATCCGTATTGAGTATCTCATACAATCATCCTTTCTTCATCTCATTTCTTATGCAAGCGAGATAACAACAAGTTGACAATCATGTGGGCGATAGGCAGAAGTTTACAGCCGACCAGCATCTCCCAGGTCAGGTTTGAAAGTCCAGGCCACATCCAGGCACCCTTCACTTGCTGCAGCCAGGAACTCCACAAAAGGATGTGCCATCACTCTCACCACAGAGACGTCTGCAAAGTGCCGTACATTGGCTGGCTGCTTCATGAATGCCGTAGTGAATATTCTGTCCGAGGCTGCCAGGTAGAGAAAAGAAATCCTCTTCTTTTCTCATATGTATGAAAGCCTTCCTGTCAGACACAAACATCCTGGTTCCACTTTGCACAGGAGGTCAGTGCCGCTAACAGGCACAAACCATGTAGACACAGTGCAAGAAGTGGAAAAATTATTTCTGTCGCCATATTGTCTCCACAATCTCATACTTACAGGGTTAACATTTAGTTTAACTCTACCATGATATAGACATATCACATGTGGATGCCCAACTCACCGTCATACGCATGAGGTGCACTGAAGGGCTCAAATCGACTTGATGAAGGCAATCTGTCCAGGCACTCTGCTTCCTACTCGCTTACTAGAAAGGGATCACCACCTGTCAGGAATATTCATGCTCACTGGTGCTCATGACCGCCATCCCCATCATACTCAATCTTTCTGTTTCCCTCATCGCAGGATGAACTGGTACACAATAAAAAAAAGGGCCTGATCGCTGCATCCTCACTGTGTTGAAGAAAATGCAGTCCAGATGGCTGGTTAGTTCCAGGATGGGTCCCGCACTGAAGGACAGATCAAATCAGCTGAGTTGACTGATGGACATCTCTACCTGCATTTTTCAGAAGTACAGCCATTCTCCCATATCCCTCTGCAATGGGGTTGCACTTCTTCAGCAACTGATTCTCCCTCCTCTCTGCTGTATGCATGAGTGGTCAACATACATTAAAATGAGAGAAGCCCAGTGACTTTCCAATGCTGGAATCCCTGAGGATGCAGCCTGTGAAACCTGGAGGAACGCACGGGCAAGGCATTCACCCATACCTTGCACCATCACAAAGACTGTCACGTCAGTGGGTACCTTAGCTAGAATCGACACTGGAACAAAATCTTGTGAGCACAGCACTGATATCTGCCCACAGCCAGTGGCAGAAAAATACCTGAGGTCTCTGGTGCTCAGGAGACTACGAGAGACTAGGTACCTACTCCACTGCATGCAGACGACACAGCCATAAGTGATTTGCTTAATCTGTAGAGAGTGCAGGGCAATTCATCCAGGGATAATATAAGCCCTCAGGAGACGAGAGCACCATTATCTGTGGTGACTCTGGCACGTGACTGCTTGACAGCCTCCATGGAAAAGGTAACAGCTGCCATGGACATTGAGATCCAGCAGAATGCTCAGTGGCTGCAGGATATTCTCTTGGACCTGTATTCCCTTTCCCCAGCCGTGGGTGCTCAGGATCAATGGTAAGGGTAAGAGGGGGATGAAGCATCTCAACATCATTCCAAATGCCCCTCTGCAAGGAGACTTTGGGATGCCAGCAGGCACCTATAGTAAGCTGGAATGACTTGAAAAGAATGCCGGGAGCTTTGTCTCAGGGCAAATCCTGAGTTTGACAACCTCAAAAACTTTTTTCAAATGCCTAGCTGCTCCAACTCCCCTCAACCAGTGACCCCATTACCTGCAGCAGATCAGGCCAAGAGGGGTGAACGTAGATCAGAGCAGGACGGTTTGCCAAAGAATGGTCCTCTAGGTCCCAAGGCCTTACAGGTGGTGCCTCCAAAGTCTGCATGGTTACCACGGCGTACCAGTCAACGTGCTTCCTCCACCCTAGCTAGGAATATAACACCCACAAATCAATGTAATGATGAAACAAAGAAAGAAGTAATTCAGTTGATGGCAGCTCCTCTGCAGCATGGGTGTTTCATTAAGGTATGTGAATATAACACATCAAAATATACATTCACTCTCACTGTTATGACATTTGCTGTATTCTCATTTCCTTGCTAGGTGCCTACATGGATGAAGTGAAAGCAGTGTAGCTTCTTTCCCTACTCCTTGGAGGTACCACCCTTATCTTGGAGCACGTTTGATTGTCTTAACGATTCAGCAGTGTGTTTACAATACCCCCTCTCGTAATCCAGTGAACAATGAATCGAACATTTGAATAACACTGTCAAAATTTCTGAGTCGGCATTCAAGGATTCATGGTTTAGCCAATCATTTTCATATTAGGATATTGGGCTTGCGAAGCCACATAGCAGGCCTTGCAGAGGGAAGCAATTCGGTTAGGGTAACCAGCATCTACAGGGGTGAAGGAGCCAATTTCTGTCGATAGCTAGAACCTCCAAACCCAGGCCAGCCGCTCTCAGTATATAGGGCAGGTGACTCTCACTATTGCTCGAAGGGTGGGGAGGTGATGGTGGAGAAGTGTTAATGCTTTTGCACCTCGTGGTACTGGAAGCACACTCACTGGGAATGCACAGTCATTGTAACAGTACAGTGTAGGATTGTGACACTCTTCAGAGACTAGGGAGAGAGAGAGAGAGGCCAGAATGGGACGAATGGCACCAGGTTAGATATCATAGACGCAGGAGGTTTTGTCAGGTTCAGTGCTTCTCTTTAATGGAGGACAGCCCAAAATATTGAAACACTCTGTGAGCCCTTGCTCATGTTACATGTTGCAGTGTCAGATGTGTACATTTCACACAGAGTCTAGAGGTCTCTCAACTAGAAGTCCTGTCTCAAAGTTACAACATAGCCTCACAAAAGAATAAGTTTATTCTTCTTCCAATCAGTAAGACATGTGGAATGGAGCACAGAGCTTTTCCAGCCAGGAATGTCACATGCCACTCCTCCACCACTCCTGTTCCAAGACATCCCCTTTGTTTAATGGAGTTGTGGAAGGAGCAGTAAATGCCTGAAATGTGAGATGCTCTGACTGGGATGTAGTGTATTGCACTGCCTGAGTGCTCTGGGTGCCTATAACTCATCTCTAAGAGCTTTTTGGTCTGCTGCACAATGGTCTCTGCGAAATCAGCATGTACCTCTCTTGTCCCATGTTCCTGCAGATTCCTGCCAGGTGTCATCGGTGGTGACCAGGCAGGCCTGTGTGAAAGCTGATAGATGTTGGCACCTGAGAGTGCTCCAGAATATAGGCATTGTGATAGCTCCAGTGTGGTAATCTCAGAAATTCTATCCGTGCCACAAGATTCACTGTTTAGGCAAAGGCAGATCGAGGGCATAAATGGGAGGCTTGAGGGATGGTGTTTAGAGGGGACAGGTTTAGATATTTGAGATACTGTGACCACTTTTGGAAAGGAGAAAGAAGAACAGAATAGAATTGAAATTTATTGTCACGTACTTTTACATGAAAGGTACAGTGAAAAGTTTTATAAGTTGTCACACCACAGCGCCTATATAAATGACAGATGTCATTCAGAATAACAAAAATTGTAAAATTTTGACAACGTTCATCACAGGATCAAGGAATGATGGAATATCCTGAAATTGCAGCCAGAATGAGACCACAATTCTGGTAAGAGAACACCATGTTGGGACACACCGGGATGAGACCGTCATACCAGGCCGCTGGAATATTGGACCACACGCCCCCACCAAACAAGACCGCCATGCCAGGCCGAGACCGCTGAGCTGGGCCACTGGAAGCCACCTCATGGCTGGGCTGGGTAAAGCCCCCTGTTCCCCATCTGACACTCCTCCAGCCCTGCCAGTGATTTTCCGTCCTCTCTTCAGAATGGTGCTGAGGTGGGGAAAGAGTGCGCCAACATCTGCGGATATAGTTCTTCTGAACTCTTCCAGTGTAAGTGGGTGCTTTACAGAATGCAAGCTCTATAAGGCTTCCTACCTATAAGTCAAAGAGATGGGTTTCACCTGAACAGAAATGGGAGTAATCTCCTTCCTGATTGAGTAAATGGTGTAGTGAGGCTGGATTTAAATATGTAAGGTAAAAGTGGAACATGAGTTGACTAATGGGCCTAGTTTTAGAAGTACCACTGAGGGCAAAGGAGAGAAAATGGGGCACGGCGAAAAGCAAGCGAGGGAAGGCTTGAGTAATGATAATGAACAACGAGATGTTTACCTCCCAATGGCCTAGAAAGAGATAAAGACAGGGTTAAATTCTAAGTATGTGAATGCATGGAGTATAATATAAATGGATGAAAAATAGTAGACTTACCAATGAGAGATAAATAGGGTGCAAGCTAAGTACATATCCATGAG
This sequence comes from Stegostoma tigrinum, assembly GCF_030684315.1. Taxonomy (NCBI): domain Eukaryota; kingdom Metazoa; phylum Chordata; class Chondrichthyes; order Orectolobiformes; family Stegostomatidae; genus Stegostoma; species Stegostoma tigrinum. The sequence goes on from NC_081358.1 coordinate 45,847,364, forward strand.
AAATAAATACGTGGTAATCAAAATGAGAGTACCCTCGATGACTAAGGATAATGGTGAGAAGATAAGGAAAAGAGAGAAGTCATATGATGTATACCAAAAGAATAATAGCAATAGAAATCAGGAAGACTATCTTAAATGCAGGAAACAGGCTAAGGGTAGAAAAAGGAAGGCTAAGAGGAAACATAACGAAAGGATGGTGGGCTGTGCTGAAACAAATGATAAAATGTTTTTTCAAACATACTAACAGTAAAAGATTAGTGATAGATAGAGTGGACCCAATTAGGAACAAACAGGACAAGCTGCTCACGGAAACAAAGGGCATGGTAGAAATACCAAATGAATACTTTCCTTCTGCCTTTACCAAATTAGAAGATGATGACGATGGCCCAGTTGAAAATGTGGGTCTTGTGCAACTGGGGGCAGTGTAGTGATAGATAAAGATAACCATAGGATAAAGATAAGACAGCATTTTTAGGTAAAAGGTAAGAGAAGTCACAAGGCCTAGATGCGATGCATCCGAGTTTACGAAGAGAGAGAAAACAGTAAATCAAGGAGACATTGACAGAAATTTTCCAGGCCTCTCTGAACATAGGATTAATCCTGGCAGTCTGAAGAATTGAAAATTTAACACTGTTGTTTAAGTTGGGGGCAAACGATAACCCAGCAAAGTACTAACCTGTCAGCTTTACGTCATTGGTGGGAAAACTGATGGAGGCCAAAATGTGAGATAAAAGAAGTATACACTTAGAGAGAAATAAGTCAATACTAGACAGTCAATACGAATTTGTCAAGGGCAGGTCATGCATGACAAATTTAATTGAGTTGTTTAATATAGACAGTGGATGCTGCATATTTGGACTTTCAGAAAGCATTTGACATGGTGCCACATGGCTGTTTGGTTAGGAAAATAGAAATGTTTGGGATTGATGGATCCTTAGCAGCGTGTCTAAAAGATAGGAAGCAGAGGGTGGGTATAGGTGGGCATTTCTCATGTTGGAGACAAGTTGAAAGTGGTGATCCACTGGGATCGGTGTTGGGACCCTGGCTTTTTCTGATTTGTGCAAACGATTTGAAGATGGGTGTTGAGGGCAAAGTCTGTAAATTTGCAGATGATACCAAATTAGGAAGAATGGTGAGTTGTGAGGATGAAGCTGACTGACCTCAGGAGGACATTGACAAGTTGGCTAATTGAGCAGACACCTGACAGATGAATTTCAACGCAGAGAAATGAGGTAATGCATTTTGTTAGAAGGAACATGAAGAGACAACATAGGTTCAATCATATATGTTTGAGGGGAGTATGGGAGCAGAGACACTTTGGGGTTCAAGTGCATAATTCTCTAAAGGTGGCCAGGCAAGTTGAAACAGCAAGTGTTGAGGAAGCTTATTGGATGCTTGGGTTTATAAGTAGAGGTGTAGAGTTTAAAAGTAATGAAGTGATACTACATGTCTACAAATCAGACCACATTTGGAAAGTTCTGGACACCTCATTTAAGGAAAGATGTTAAAGCTCTGGACACAATGCAAAGGAAATTTACTAGAACAATGCCATGAATAAGGGATTTTAGATTCAAGGAATGATTAGAGAAATTGAGCTTATTCTCCTCAGAACAGGGAAGATATGGAAGTGACTTTATTGAGGTGTTCAGTATTCTGAATAATTTTAATAGGGTAAAGAAGAATATTCTATTTTTCTACTAGTTGTTATGTCAATAACTAGGGCTCATAATTTCAAGCTAGACAGCAAGGGAACTAGGAGTGAGATGAGGAGAAACTATGTTACTCAGAGATTTATTAGGATTCTGAGCAAACTGTCTGGGAGATCTGTGGAGGCGGGTTTCATACAAGATTTCAAAAGGCAGTTGGATGTATATTTGAAAGTAATGAATTTAAGAGGGCTAGGGAGAATGTGAATGACTGGGTAGGTCTTTTGGGAATTGGTACAGACCGAATGGGTTCAATAGCCTATTGTTATACTGTAAAATTCTATGTAATCACTGTTTATTGTCATAAAAGCTAATCTTGTTCATTAATGTTCTTAATGGAAGGAAACCTGTCGTCCTTACCTGGTCTGGCCTTAATGTGACTAGCAGGAGTGTGGTTGACTCTTAACTACCCTCAGAAATGGGCTAGAGATTGAATCAGTTCAAGGGCAACTAGGGATTCACAACAAATGCTGTCCACATCCCATTTAAGAATTAGAAAAAGTATATTGGTGTTATCTACATTCACCATCAGTGTATAAAAAAGACCAAGGATGAAATAATCTTTTGTTTCATTTTCCCTCAATGTGAAACATTTAGCCTTTGACAACAGAACCAAGACCAGGATCTTGCAATAGTTGGAATGGTAGTCACAAATACACATGTCAGTACTCCAAACAGTTTCAACTCAGGCTTTTTAGTTTGGCAATACTAACTCAAAAGCTAAGAATGGGTAGAAATTAGCCCATATAAAGACCATAAATGAAACAAAGGAAAAATAAATTGTGATTAAATACGATTTATGTTTTGGAAGATAAATAATGAACTGATTTTTAAAATCTATTCAAATCACTTACAAATTACATGAGCTTAGTGTTGATGCTATATAACCTAACAAGATAAAATCCCAAGCCATTATATCCAAGACCAGAGATGAAGGAATCTAGTTATAAGGTTATGTTGGAGAGAATGGATTTGTTCTCAGCGGAACAGAGAAGATTAAGGGGAGTTTATGATACATTTCGATAAGGCAGATGCCTGTTACCTGACGATACAAAAACAAGGGATGCAGATTTCAGATTCTGAGTGAAGGGATACAGGAGGGATATTCGGAAGAACCTTTTTTTTAAACTGCTAATGACCTGGAACCTATGTTTTCTAAAACAAATTGTACAGGCACTTGAGGGAAATACAGTTGCAGGGCTACAGGGCAGAGCAAGGGAATGGGACTAACTGAATTGCTTTACACAGATCGAGGAGAGAATTTCAATAAAAATATTTCTGAATGTCCTCTCTTAATTGATTCTGTGGTCTCTCCTTGACAGACATCCTCTCTTTTATACATTTGCACATCAGTTCCTTCATTTCTGCACACTCCAGGAGCAAGTATTACGTGCTTTGTTTTATTAATCAAAGAACAAATGATCCCCCTTTATGAAGATGTGGAGTAGATGGCATTAAGGCAAAATAATAAAATATCAACAAATGTCTCTGCTTAAATAAGTGTCTTCTGTGTTTGTTAGATGCAACTGTGAAGTACTATTCATTAGAATAGAAGGCAGTTAGCTTCCCAAACCTGTTCTGTCATTTAATGGCTGAATATTTCTGGCTGGTAAATTTGTAGAATCATAAACTGCTCCCAATATAGAAGAAGGTAATTTGGCCAATTATGTCTGCATAAGATCTCTGAAGGAGAAATTCGCCTAATGTCATTTCCCCATCTTCTCAATCCACATAGTCCTGCCTACAGTATTTTTCTGGTTTTAATAATAGTCCCATTCACTTTGAAATACCTCAGTTGAACATCATGACCATTACAGTCTCAGGCAGTGGATTCCAAATCCTAAACACTCACTGCATTTTTAAAAATCTTCATGTTGTCATGCCTTCCTTAGCCAACTGCCTTAAATCTCTGCCCTTTGAATCTTAATCCTTCCATGAGTGGGAACAGTTTCTCCCTGTCTACTTTGCTCAGCCCTAATGATTTTGATCACTTCTACCGAATTTCCTTTCAACCTCCTCTTGTCCAAGGAAAATAATCCAATCAAATCTAATCTATCCACTTAACTGAAGTTCCCCATCACTGGAACCATTCACCCTTTGTGCAATCTAGAAAATGCCTTCCCATCCTTCTTCAAGTGTAATGGCCAGACTAGATGCAATACTCCTCTTGAGGCTGAACCAAAGTTTTATACAGATTTAGCACATAACGTCCTTGCTTTTGTACTCTATATCTCTATTATAAAGCCTGACATGCTGACTGCCTTCTTAACTGTACTCCTAGCCTGCCCTGCCACCTTCAATGATTTATCCCCATCTACACCCAGCTCTCTCTGTTCCAGCACCCTATTACTTTTTCACTGTTACAACTAAGATGGGAGAAAGCTTTCTCTAATGTCACTACTCCATGATTCCAAATATGAATTTAATTTTTCTACACAGTTCTACCCAGTTTCTCTAGATTAGACTTAACATAAAAAGATCCACTAACTGCATTTATAATTTTTTTTATTGATTTAAATAAAACTTATTCAATGTTGATGCAAAATTGGTTAACATACTTAGACTGTAATGTGAAGATATAAATACTTAACCCTGAAAATAACACAATACACATATGAACACTCATTCACACTAGGTAAAGGGAAAAATGATTTTCTCTCATGCAGAGTTTTGCTTTAGGGAAGAAAAAAGCTTTTTAACAATAAGAATGAGCTCTTGAGTGCAAAAAAGGACAGAGTGTGGAATATTCAAAGTAGCTTTTGGTCTAACACACCAGTACAGAAAGATAATCAAACACAAGCCAATGTCTTTGGGATCTTTGCTGATGCAGCTCACTCAGGAAACATGGAATAGATGGTAATTCTAACATTTGTCAGGATGATATTTGGGGTTCAGAACGGATCAGGGCTCCAGGTATAATACTGATCAATATTAGGTATTAAGATTTGGTAGTTTGTTATTTTGCTTTGATACAAAAGAAAATCCACAACAAAAGGTTGGCCAGAAATAGGACAGTAGAGCCAGGAAGTTCTTTTCTTCTATAAATTGACAAACAATTGATAAATCCAAATAATCTCCAAAGCAGAAATTACTACCCCCTAAATTGTAGATCCAGACAAGGGTCATCAGTAAACATGCCTGGGCTCATGTTGAGCCATTACATTACAATAGAGGAGGGAGCATTATCTTTTTTAGTCAAGGGATGCAGAAATCACTGACTGGGCCAGCGTTTATTGCATCATTACCCAGACAGCAGTTAACATGAAATCACATTGCAGTGAGTTTGGAGTCTCTTGTGCGTCAGACCAGGGAAAGATGGCAGATTTCCTTCCTTAATAGACACTAGAGAACTAGGTGGTGATTTGCAACAATGATTACATAGTCATGCTTTTACTCCCAAACTTTTATCAAATGCACATTCAACTATCTAGTACGGTTATATTTGAATCCATGTTTGTAGAATAATAGAGTCAAAGAGTCACTCAACATGGAATCAGACCCCTCGGTCCAACTAATCCAAGCCGAGCATGTTTCCAAACTAAACTAGTCCAAACTGCATGCATTTGGCCGATATCCCTCCAAACCTTTCTTATTCTTGCACATATCCAAATGTCTCTAAACGTTGTAACTGTACCTGCATCCACCACATCCTCCGGCAGTTCATTCCACACACTAACCACTCTCTGTATAAACAAGTTGCCCTCCGTTCCCCTCGCACCTCCCCCATGGCCTGTTTAAATCTTTCTCCTCTCAAATTAAAAATATGCCTCCTTGTTTTGAACTCCCCCACATTAGGGAAAAGTCCTTTGCTATTCACCTTATTTATGTCCCTCATGATTTTTATTCTATAAGGTCAGCCCTCAATCTCCTGTGCTCCAGTGAAAAAAGTCCCAGCCTATCTAGTATGAGACTTTGGATTACTATTCCAGTAACATTACGACTAGGAACCTCCAGACATCTAGGGGAGTGATATGTTTCAGGTGATCTGAGACAAGGTGCGTATGAGACCTTATACCCTCAGGTCACATGTTAGGATAAAGCTACAATATCATAAGCATGTCTCTTAAACGCATAGATATGTTGGATGTGAGACACAACACAATAAAATCGATAGCTCTTCAACTAAAGTTCACCAAAAATCTTCAATGTGAAGCCACCATAGCCCTGTCATTTTCCTACCAAAGAAGTTACTTCACTACATCAAATTACACTGGCAGCCTGTTCACCCATTCCACAAATCCACATGCATTCTTTTGAAGTTCTACACCACCTTCCTCACAGTTCACAATGTTTCTAAGTTTTGCATGATTTCGAAATTATGTCCTGTACACCAATGTCTAGGTCATTTGGATGTAATTTGGAAGAGCAAGGGTTCTAACAGTGACTGCTGCCTACACTCCCCATCTGAAAGCAGTTTTCAATCACTAAGGCGATTTCCTATACACGTTGCTACAGTTCTTTTACTACATCAATTCTAAAATTGCTCATACATCTATTGGGCAGCACTGTAGTAACTAATGTAGCAATCAGTTCATGAAATGCATTTTGCAACCCCATGTGTACCACATTGACAGCATACCCTTAACAATCTTGTCTTACCTCATTTAAACTTATTCAAGTTCCAATTATTAAGCAAAATAATCGAGTACAGATTTTTACGTCAAATAATCCAGTGATTTATTACAACCATTTACAAAAGCATGTTTTGGTATTGGCACTGTACAGATGGTGAAATAGCAAAGTGATTATATTACTGGACTAGTTAATCCAAAGGCTTGAACTAATAATCCTGAGTTATCAGAATAGACTTCATAGTGAGCCTTGGGACCCTGAAGTCAGAAACAAATTGAGGGCATAAGACCACACGTGTAAACATTGAGACCAAAAATGCAATCTTCTGGAAGGCAATTTCATAATTGGTAGCCACTAGACTGCTGACCTCTTAAGATGACAGGCAGTCTACCAGGTTACAAACTGATAACTCTGGAACCATGTCCACCACATCAAGACCATTCATTAAACAATGCACTCATTCTCGGTAACAACCTAGAAAATTTCTTCAAACTGCTTCCAACATATTTCCTTAAATAAGGAGAACAAAGCTGCACACAATATTCAAGATGTGCTGTCACGAATGCCCTGCCTAACTGAAGCATAAAATCCTTGTTTTGTGTTAAATTCATCCTGTAATAAACGATAGCAGTTCATTTGCCTCCTTAACTACTTGCTATATTCTAACTTTTTGTATTTCTAAGCCTCTCTGCACCTCAGAATTGTGGGTTCTCTCAATTTAAATAATACTTTGCTTTTTTTTATTCTTCTGACTAAACTGAACAACTTTGTGTTTTCTCACATGATACTCCACATGCCAGATTATTGCCCACTTACAAAACCTACCTGTAAACATCCTCCTAATGTCATTTTCACAGCATACTTTCCTACCTATTTTTGTGGCATCTGCAAATTTAGTTACCATGCCTTCGCTCCTCTCGTCTAAATCATTGCTAAAACCAAAGTACAGACTCTTGTAGGACTCCATTCATCACAGCTTACCAGTCAGAAAAAGACCAATTATGTATACCAAGATAATAAAATGTGAGGCTGGACGAACACAGCAGGCCAAGCAGCATCTCAGGAGCACAAAAGCTGACGTTTCGGGCCTAGCATAGAACACAGAACATTACAGCACAGTACAGGCCCTTCAGCCCTCAATGTTGTGCTGACCTGTCATACCGATCTCAAGCCCAGCTAACCTACACTATTCCATGTACGTCCATATGCTTATCCAATGACGACTTAAATGTACCTAAAGTTGGCAAATGTACTACCATTGCAGGCAAAGCGTTCCATTCCCTTACTACTCTCTGAGTAAAGAAACTACCTCTGACATCTGTCCTATATCTTTCACCCCTCAATTTAAAGCTATGCCCCCTTGTGCTCACCATCACCATCCTAGGAAAAAGGCTCTCCCTATCCACCCTATCTAACCCTCTGATTATTTTATATGTTTCAATTAAGTCACCTCTCGACCTTCTTCTCTCTAATAAAAACAGCCTCAAGTCCCTCAGCCTTTCCTCGTAAGACCTTCCCTCCATACCAGGCAACATCCTAGTAAATCTCCTCTGCACCCTTTCCAAAGCTTCCACATCTTTCTTATAATGCGGTGACCAGAACTGTACACAATACTCCAAGTGTGGCCACACCAGAGTTTTGTACAGCTTCACCATAACCTCTTGGTTCCAGAACTCGATCACTCTATTAATAAAAGCTAAAACACTGTATGCCTTCTTAACAGCCCTGTCAACCTGGGTGGCAACTTTCAAGGATCTGTGTACATGGACACCGAGATCTCTCTGCTCACCTACACTGCTAAGAATCTTACCATTAACCCTGTACTTTGCATTCCGGTTACTCCTACCAAAGTGCATCACCTCACACTTGTCTGCATTAAACTCCATTTGCCACCTCTCAGCCCAGCTCTGCAGCTTATCTATGTCTCTCTGCAACCTACAGCATCCTTCGTCACTCTCCACAACTCCACCGACCTTAGTGTCGTCTGCAAATTTACTAACCCATCCTTTTACGCCCTCATCCAGGTCATTTATAAAAATGACAAACAGCAGTGGACCCAACACCGACCCTTGCCGTACACCACTAGTAACTGGTCTCCAGGATGAACATTTCCCATCAACTACCACCCTCTGTCTCCTTTCAGCAAGCCAATTTCCAATCCAAACTGCTATATCTCCCACAATTCCAGTCCTCCGCATTTTGTACAATAGCCTATTGTGGGGAACCTTATCGAACGCCTTGCTGAAACCCATATACACCACATTAACCGGTTTATTCTTATCTACCTGTTTGGTCACCTTCTCAGTACCAATCCATGTCAATATCAATCCATGTCAATACCCCAAACCATGGGCTCCTACTTTGCACAATAATCTTTCATGGCACCTTGTCAAATGTTTTCTGGAAATCAAAGGACAATATGTCTACAGGCTCCAGCTTATCCACAATGCATATTCATCCTTCACAGAACTCCAGTAAATTTGTTAAACATATGTTATGTCTCACAGTCAGTATGCCTTTAAGAGATATGTCCATGGTGTTTTTACTGGTTGATGGTTTTTACCCGAGTGTATAATGGTCTCATACTCCATCAGAGCCTGGGTTCACCTGATGCATGACATGCTACTGGGAGCATGCTGCTATATTTAACTTAATAGCTCAGTATTTGCTGAGTCACCAATGTGCCCAAAAATGGCTATAAGTGGGGAAGTGATAAATTCTTCTGCCACATTATCAAACTTTCCAGATTCACTATTCTATATAGCAGGGTAATGCCCTGTCCCAATAATACACTATTACTTTCAGTTTTGGCTCAAATGGAAATAAATATTGGGAGAAACAAGCATGAATTGTTGACTGTCAATGTACCCTTTTGCACGGTTGCTATCTCACATTTCTAAAGCCTCCCTGCATTAGAAAACTTTAAAACTTGCTTTAATTCATTGCAGTTCAGACAGGGTGTTCTATCTTCACCCACATTGATTCATTAGCTAAAGGTCAGGGTCGCCCATATCTGCATTGGTAATGTGACAGATAGATGGCATTTCTTCCCCAAATACCACCAAAGTGCTGAGAAAATTCTCAGACAAATCACTGAAGGATCTTGGGCTAAAACACAAAAAGAGAGGAGCTTGTAACTGTTCTGAGGCTGCTGTGAAAGGGCCACAGACACAAAAAGAAAAAGTGAGCTATTATTACTGAAGTAGCTGGGAAAAAACTCATCTGTACATAGTGTGGAAGGGGATAACTGCGACTCATAACATCAGGACCCACTTACACCGTCACTACCATAAGTCATAGCCCTGGATCACTATGGACATTAAATTGCAATATGTATTTTTTAAATGCAATGTTAATTTGGATCTTATCTGTAAGTTAAATAAATACCGTTTAAATTAAGATCTCTCTCAACCATTTCTATATAATGATTTAAAACATGTTTATTGATGCAGGCAGGCAGGAACAGAAGTCCCAGTAAAAACAGATCAAAAATTATTAGGCTGATAAGTATTTCTCGTAATTGGCAGAAAATGAATGTACTCCAAGCATCATCTAAATCTAGTTACAGCCTATAGGTTTCGTGCATTGCCAAATGTCAGTAACTATGTCCACACAGGAGTGCCACCTCCAACTTATTGCTTCGAATCATTAGTGTGGAGTTAACCCTCTGAATACACGAAATGTCAATTCTCATTCATGTTCTAACCTGTAACATGTAATAGCTTGTACTAAATTCTTTCTGCATTTCTAACACTAAATCTTATGACATAGAACAGTAATGAAACAGAACACATTGTCATCATTAGTATGAAGTTGCTTGGTTTAAATAGGATCGTTGTGGTGATAGAAGATGGAATTCAACATATTAAACCAGCACCCAGATTTCTTAATATTGGATTTTAGAGCAGAAGAGTAGGAGTTGTCCCTAAAATGTCCTGGACACTGGTTCTACAACCAATATCAAGGACAGTGGGTGAGCTGGCAAAGCTGGAGGATCAGTCAACATGAGTAGATCCACACACAAGCCAGCATGGCTACATTTATCTCCCACCCATCTCCAATTTCATTCTCAGCAAGGGCTAAAAAAAAGCCCCTGGTTTCAGCGCCACCTCTGGTTGGAAATAATATACACATTTAAATATAAAATGATGTAAATGGTTACATCATCAGTACAAGTGAGGTATTGTCATGTGATGTAAACAACCATTTTAGTGACTGTGTACAGTGAGCAGAATGTGTTGCAGCAGTAAAAAGAAGCATCCATTAGAGATTTGTATTCAGCCACACCTGCTTTCAGACTTGTTTGTATCCTCCTAACCCCTGAACAACATGAGCATCAGCAAATCTGTTGGAAAATGACAGTAACATCAGCTGGAATGAGGTTCTCAACATTGAAAGAAAACAATCCAGTGGCATTTTCAGAAAGGGCAACCTGTAACTAGTGGAATGTCACAGGGATCAGTGCTGGGGCCATATTTATTTACAATATGTATTAATGGCTGAGATGAGTAAACTGAGTGTACTATACTCAGGTTAATAGATGAGACAATAGGTGGAAGGCAAGTGGTGTTGATGACACAAATAGTCCACAGAGGGATATGGACAAGTTAAGCAAGTGGAGAAGAACTTGGCTGATATAATACCTTGTGGGAAAATTTTGACAGGAAGAACGGAGAAGCTGAATTTTATTTAAGCAGCACAACTGAGAAATTTCGGGGCAATATTCCCTCTAAGCTGCACAGCCACTTGAGATGCTTGGAGACTCCATGTATGTCAATTAATATTAGGATGCAATGACTTCCAGAAATCACTGTCACACACAGACTTCATAAGTGGACTCAACGTAAGGGAAAATCCAAACCATTCTAAACCAGGCTCACATTGCATGTGCATGAATACAGGGAGTATAGTAAATAAGATTGGGGAGTTACAAAGGCGGGTTGGCATGGAGAATTATGATGCTGTAGTTATAACAGTGAAGTGGCTCATGGAAGGACAGGAGTGGATGTTTAATATTCTTCATTTCGGGACATTCATGAACAATCAGAAGGAAGTAAAGGAAGACAGGCTGTGATTCTGGTTAAGGAGAGCATTGCAGTGCTGGAGAAAGAGGATGTCTCTGATGTATCATGGGCAGAATCAATTTGCCGAGAGTTTTGGAATAAGAAGGGTGCAATTCATTGCTCAGTAGAGTCTACAGGCCACCAAAAAAACTAGGAATGGTGTGGAGAAACAAATCTGAAAGGAAATGACAGAAAGGTGCAAGCATTATAGTGTAGTTATAATGGGGAACTTACATTTCTTGAATTCACTCATGGATAATTATAGTGTTCAGGGCAGAATGGGTCAAGCATTCCTAGATTTATTCAGGGGAATTTCTTATAGTGGCATGCGTCGAGTCCAACAAGAAAAGAAGGACTACTTCACCTGTTTCTTGGAAAGGGGGTGGGTCATATAGAGCAAGGGTCAATGAGGTAAAATTTAAGGTCACCAATCAGGAGGTTTAGGCTGACCGTGGAAAAGGACAATGGAAAATGCAGCGTAAGAATAATTACTGGGAGACAGCCAACTTCAGTGGAGCAAAAACAGACTTGGGTCCAACAGACTGGCACCAAAGGTTGGCTGTAAAATCTGTAGCTGAACAATGAGCTACCTTCAAAGAAAAGATGAGATAGACACAGTCAAGGTGTATTCTCTCAAAAGGGAGAGTTAGGGAAATGAAATCCAGAGCTACCTGGATTAAAAAAACACAGATACCAACTAAGTCAAAGTAGTAAAAGCAGGCTACTGATAAGTCTCAGATGCAAAATGTAATTGAGAACCAAGCTAAATACAAAAGGTTCAGAGGGGATGTGATAAAGCAAGTGAGGGAGGAGGTATAGGGGCAGGTGTAGCACTTCGTGCGGTTGCAGGGGAAAGTGCCGGGGTGGTTGGGCTGGAAGGGAATGTGGAGCCGACAAGGCAGTCACAGAGAGAGTGAACCCTCTGCAAGGCAGATAAGGGTGGGGATGGAAAAATGTCTTTGGTGGTGGGGTCAGATTGCAGATGGCGGAAGTGTCAGAGAATGATACGTTGGATCTGCAGGTTGATGGGGTGGTATGTGAGGACGAGGGGGATTCTGTTTTGGTTGTAATTGCAGGGAGGAGGTGTGAGGGATGATTAGCAGGAAATGCGGGAGACACGGTTGAGGGCGTTCTCAACCATTGAGGGGGGGATGTTGTACTCCTTGAAAAACGAGGACATCTGAGATGTTCGGGAGTGGAATGCCTCATCCTGGGAGCAGATGTGGCAGAGGCGAAGGAATTGGGAATTTAGAAATATTACATTCTGCCCCAACTCCAAATCATTGATACATATTGTGAATAGTTGAGGGCCAAGTATAGATCTTTGCTGTACCCCACTAACCATAGCCTACCAACTCGAGAATGATGCATTTATTTCTACTTTCTATATTCAGCCTGAGAGCCAATCACTAAACCATGCCAGTACATTATCTTCTATCCCATGTGTTTTAATTTTTCTAACTAGTATCCTAACTTTATCACAAGCCTTCGAAAAATCTCAGTATGCTACGTCCATCAGCTCTCCCTTGTTAATTTTGTGAGTAACTTTCTTATCTGTCCGTTTTAACCCTTGCTTCTCGGGTAAATCAAAACTCTATCTTACTGGGCTCTGATTATATCCAACTGCCCAGGTTCTGGGAGATATAATTTGATGATGACACAAAAATAAGTGACCTGGCCAGTGAAGAGGACTGTAAATAACCTCAGGAAATTGTCAACATATTGACAAAATTGGAGAACAATGGCTGATTTAATTTAATATGGGTTAGTGTGAGATATGGGTTAGTGTGAGACAACACACTTTACCAGAAAAAAAAATTATGCTGTCAGTGGAAAAATATCAGGCTGTGATTGAACACAATGACTGGACGGGTTCAAGTATGAAATTCCCTAAAGTGGTGTCAGTTGTAAGAAAGATCAACAGAAATTTAGATTTCACTAGTAGAAATGCAGTAAATAAATAATGATCGATCTACACAAGACAGAGGTTAGGTCACAGTTAGAAAACTTTGTTTTGAACACATGACTAAAGAAAATAAATTAAACCAAGAAAATAATAGAATGCAGATTCACCAGGATGGCATACTGCAGAGATGGAATTATCTCAATTGAATCAAAGAAGTCTGAGATTTAATCAAGAGATTTTTGAAATTATAATCAATTTCAATCATGGGGGGAAAAGATTTGGAACATCAATGATGAGGATCCAATAATAAACAACCACCAGTAAATATAGTGAGGGGTGAGGATAGTAGGCTGTTTTCTGTAAAGGAAGAATGTGCAGTGCTGTACAGAGAAGATAGGGGAGCAGCAAGACGATTAACCACTCAGAGTGCAGAGCAAACATGATAGGTTCAATAGCCTCCTTTTGGGCAGTAACAATTCTGGCATTTTAAGAAGTTGACGGAAACAACATTATGTAAAAGATTGTTGAAACATGAAAGGCATCTTTTGAGAGAAGGCTGGATAAACATATGAGGCTGAGGAAAATACAGACTAGCAATAATTAGTGTAGTAATGAGCGAACATGATGGGCTGAATGGTCACTCATTCTGTAGACAACTATAATTCCAATTAAGTGTGATGATTGTTGTAGCCAACACTGCACATCAAAGCTACAGAAAAAAAGACTTTCTTTTCGAGCATTATTAACTTTTTCTTTCACTTACTCAACCTATCTTGGGGGTCTTGTAACATAGAGGGGACCATCCCTGCCTCAGAGACATAAATGATGGCCAAAGGAAGATGTATTCATATCATATCCACAAAGGTTGAGTATCAACCTGTAAATCCCTACAATACATGTAAGAGCAAGAGGGATTCCTCGTCAGGCATGAGATAGCAACAAAACTGTGGACTCTAGATACTCCAGAGTGCAACATACAAGTTGTCTCAGCAGCTCAGTCTCCCAGAGTGAACCGTGGTAGGCCATCACTATTCAATCTATCAATGGTTTAGTCTGGTTCAGTCATTCAGTTTTTATGCTAGAATTGCCTTTCCAGCACACCGAGGATTCCAGTTTTAATTGCAGGAAGTCACCTCTTTTATTCCTGAATCTATTTTCTTTTATCAGACAAGTTGTTAAAGCATTGCCTACCAGAGAGTTGTACAGACAGCAAATATCAAGAGATAGGTACATTTTTAAATGTTAAAGGCATCAAGGGGCATGGGGAGAAAGCGGGAACATTGAGATAGCGGATCGGCCGTGATCACACTGAATGGTGGAGCAGGCTCAAAGGAATGGACTACTCCTGCTCCTTGTTTCGATGCTTCAATCAATGTTTCTATACATAGCCAGATTAACCTGTGAGGCGCTCACCATTGAAACAGGACAGTTCTGAAGTGCATAAATAATGAGAAATGAAAAGCTGTGCTGGAGAAATGACAATACCTTTACTCATCATTTAACTACCTCTGGAATTTGAAGACAGTAGAGCAGGTGTAGAAAGCTTTCCTTCCAGAGATTGTGGTTTGAGAACGTTTGGCGTAAGGATATAAGAAACCTGAAAAACAGCAGCTAGGAACTCCACTATCTTTCCAAATTTATCACCAATTTGTCAGTGGTGAGAAAGCTCATGGACCATCTTTCCCAGCCTGCTGCTAGCTAAGATCCTGAAGTGGCGCAGGGCCTCGCTTCATGCACTAAGGGTAGGCAGCGGGCTGTGCACAAAATGTGGCTGACAGACCCTGTCTTTTTTGCTGCAGACTTCGGGTGGCTCACTCATTCAAAAGCACTTGGCACCTTATCAGTAGACTGGTTGTGGGGGACGGAGTAGGGTGATGGTTGCCCCCTGAGAGGCACCACCTGCCCTTGTTGTGAACACCCCCCGCCCCATCTCCCCCCCATCCCAATGCTCAGAGACCTGGACCCCTCAGCAATCCTGCATTCCAGCAGCATCTTAAAAAGGCCTTCACAAAAGCTCAAAACAAAAATGGTAACTTTAATCGCATGGATCGGATGAGGCCAAGAGCCTGGATCTGGTGAGGGTACTGGGCTTCATTGAGCTGTCACTGGCACCAAGTGCCCCCTCATCTACTGCACAGCCTCTGCGTGGCACTATCCATCTGTTACCCCATTCCCCCTGCAGTCCTTAACCTTGCGGGGGGTGGGAGGAGGCCTAACACTGCTCAGGTAATGCCTGAGTGCCACTCAATTCCATGGGCATTTCTGGAAGGAGGCAATGCCAGTTTTCTAGCCAGTGACTTAGAGCCCCCGGTCACTTCCATTAAACACTACCCGATGTTTTAAATAAACAACCTGTCCCGGGGTGCAAGTGAGAGATTTATCCGCTTTCAAGAAAGCACAGTGACAGCAATAAGGAAAGAGAAGGAGAAGGAGAAAAGAAAGGGGCTGTGATAGGGTGGAAGTTGAGGAAAGAACAAAACAACAAAATGATGGTGCATGGTAACCGTAGATAGCACTAGGCCAAGAAAGAAATAACAGATGGGTCAGAAAGAGGTTTAAGCGGTAACAGGAAAACCATTACCAGCATCTACGTGGTCCGAGTGAATTGGAGCAAAGAATATAGCTATGCCAAATGGTCTCATTCTGTGGCATAGTGTGCAACAACGACCTCCATTGTGACTTGAAATTCCCTGTTACTGCTCCAGCTCTGTCACCATTGCTTTGCCAAAGCAGCTGCTGCGCTATTGGTGAAATTGTATCAGCAGAATTGGGAATAGATCTCAGCAATTCCCAGTAAGAGTGATTGAAGGACTTATTACTGCTTTTCAGTCACAGCACAACATACGCTGTATTCCAGCTCAGGATGTTCTTGCATTTGAAATACTTTGTTTGAAAAAGGTAGTATTTTCTTGCATAATGTAATCTTCCTGGCTTTGTGTCTGTGTGTGTGTGTGTGTGTGTGTGTGTGCGCGCGCATTCAAATCCACACAACTTCTAGCACCCCCGTGAGGACATAATGAGCTGAACTCTCCATCTGTTATGGATTAGTACAACCACAGAACTATCAACCAGCAGTCTTCAACAAAACTGCTATAGCTACCTCCCAGGGCCTCTCATCTGTTTTGCCTGTCCAATTTTTGTTTGTATTCACTCACAGGATGAGGGCATCGCTGTCTAACTCATCATTTATTGCCCAGTTAAGAATCAACCACATTGCTGTGGGTCTGGAGTCACAGGCAAGCCAAACCAAGTAAGGCCAGCAGTTTCCTTCCCTAAAGGATATTCGTAAATCAGATGGGATTTTCCTGACAATGGATTCAGAGTCATCACTGGACTTTTAAATCTGGATTTTTTAAAATCGAATTCAAATCCACCATCGAACCTGGGTCCCCAGAACATGACCTGGATGGCTGGATTAACAGTCCAGTGGTAATAACACTAGACCGTCACCTCCTCCATGTATAAATGGAAACACCATTCCAAGTAGGTTTTGCCATCACTGCCAGTGAAGGAAATATTGTTCTGGTACAGCCTCTGAAGGCTGCAACTACTTAAACAGAATCATAATTTCTGGGAATGAAAATTACACTAATATCGAAGGTAGCTGCAACTACACCTTAAGGGCTGAAGGTTAAAGGCATGGGGTGATCCACATTTGCAAGGGCCACTCAAATTCTCTGATGTCTCGGGAGCTGTTGCTGGCTTAAACAAGAACAAAAATGGCCTATGCCAGGTCACAGACATCAATAGGTCCCACAAGGGAATAATATAGTCCATTCAGCAGATGGGGACTATACAACCTGTACCAGATCAGATCACAGTTCAAGAAAGCTTGAGAGAGTCCACACAGGGTGGCAAAGATAAGTAAAAGTACATTGACCAATATCAATGGTTTTCAGTGTGGAAGCGGGCCATTCAGTCCACACTGATCCTCCAAAGTGCATCCCACCCAGACCCACCCCATCCTTGTAATGCTGCAATTCCCCTAGCTAATGCACCTAGCCTGTACACAAGGGGTAATCCACCTAATCTGCACATCTTTGGACTGTGGGAGGAAACTGGAGCACCCAGTGGGAGGAAACTGGAGCACCCAATGGGAGGAAACTGGAGCACCCAGTGGAAACCCAATAAACACTGGGAGAATATGCTAACTTCACACAGACAGTTTCCCAAGGCTAGAATTGAACCCAGGACCCTGGTGCTGTAAGGCACATGCGCTAACAACTGTACCACCCACCTACTTGCTACTCATCACCTTATCCACCAGACCCTGTGGTGGTTATTTGCTGCTTCGCTGAAAGTGCTGGTGTAGCAATTTTCTACCAGATCCAGAGGTTTAGCTGCCCTATCAACTGCATCATGTCCCTTTGTTTTTGCAACACCAGGAACTCCCTCCATAACATAATGTGGGCATCCACAAAGACAGTGGTGGCTCAAGAAGGCAGCTCACCATCACTTTTTCAAGTGCATTTAGGGATAGGCAATAAATGTTGGCCCAGCCAGCAAAGCCCACATCCAATGAATGAGTGAAAAAAAGCAGAGAGACACCCACTTCAGAAGAATCGAGCTGTTGTGTGAAATGGGCTTTAGCAGATGTGTACAGCAAGCAAATGAGAAGCTGGAAGGAGAAGGGAGGGATAGGAATGGATGTCTTTGGCTAAGCAGCCTGGCAGAGCAATGTCCAAAATGTAAGAGGGAGATTTAATCTTACCAGGAGGCAGCAAAGATAAGTTCCATACATCTGGCAACCATCAGCTGCATCACAATCATATTGTAGATAGTTTCCCACAACCTGGAGAAAACCTCAGAGACTGCTGCGGCTTCTCAGATTTTCCTGCATCTGAGTCTTTGGAAGTAGCTTCTAAGGACATTTCTGGACTGACAGATATTTGAACAGAATATTTTTAAATGGCTTACGTACTTGAAACCACCTGGCTATAGTTATGACTTTGTTTCGGATATTGTTTCGAGTTCAGACGGGTCACAACCAGTTGAGAGGATAAAGCTACAGCTCAGTCTCTGCCTTTCTGAGAAATCCTTGATATGATTTCAATGTGGGAACTGAAATCCTGATCCAGCTGTTCTCCTGTAAATCAGCTGAAAGAGATGTTCTCAATGGACCCCAATTGATCTGTATCTGAGAAAATCTCAGTGACACCTGTCTCTGTCCGCCAGGTTGCCAACCAAAAGCCATCATGAATATTTCATATTTCATTTTCTTTTCTGGAGAGAACTAAATTATTAGCCAACGTCTTCTTTTCCAAAGATATTCTCCACTGAGAAAAAAATGCTATTTTTTTCTTTACTTGGTGCCTGTGTGAGTATTTGTGTATGATAACGTGTGTGTGTTAGGTCAGTCAAAAGGGTAAATATTTATGTTTTCATATCTAAAGCTGTGCCATCTTTGTTGAATAAGTCTTGTTTTACAATAATTCAATACATTTATTGTTATTAAAGAATTTTGAGCAATACATCTTTTTATTCTGAACCTAGTGTAAAGGTTTACCATTGGCCATATCTGTAACTGGGTAGATCATTGAATTACAAGTCACCAGTGGACTAATGAGATTAAAAAGAGTGCACTTCTTGAATAACGGATAACCAAGTGTGGGGCTGGATGAACACAGCAGGTCAAGCAGCATTTTAGGAGCACAAAAGCTGACGTTTCGGGCCTAGACCTTTCTTGACTTCAGTCATAACACAAGTAGGAAGAAACACTGAAAACTGTTAATCCAAGAACCAGTTCCAAAACATGACAATTCTAAAAGACCAAGAAACTTCAAGTAAAAATGGAGTCATTTTATATAATAATTGGTGATAAACTATCATTTACCCTTAAATGCAGGAGAAAAGAAACAAGGAATAAACTGATTTCAGTGGCTTCAAAATGTTCATTTAGTTTATATATGATGCTTTATTGTATGGAACTAAACTCACACACTACCCCATGAACAAATGCTTGAATTGCTTGAAAATGGATTTGTTCACATGGAATAGACAGGACTGTGAACCGAGAATTTCAAAAACTGAGCTGTGCTGACTTGACTCCAAGGGAAAGTGTGTTTTACCTGTTGAGGCATTCATAGTGGGATTTCCTGGGTCTGTTCATTTATATATTGAGTGGACTGAGGATTCAAACCATGCAAAATAAGAGAAGCTTTTTTTAATTCTTCCTAGGTTAGCATTATTATTATTTGGGAGCATGGGCAGGCTAGTGAATGCCAACCTTAAATTGTATGGTTTCCCAGCAGCTGTTTTTGTGGCTGCTTTTTCCTTAACCCAGACCCCAAGAAGGCAAACCTCAATGTTGGTAGAAAGTGGGCATGACAGTGTTTGCAGTAATAATGTGACCATGCTGGTCATGGCCATCCTGGCATGTCTCGTTAAATCAGCACCAAGTCAGCAAGCTGAGGTTTGGTTGCTTTTGAAGAATCAGATGGCTATTTGGAATGAGTATAACATAACAGCACAGGTCTCTTGGAAAAGAGGAGAACACCAAAATTCTATGTATCAGTATATTATGTTACCTCCTTCTACAGATACATTATTTGAGCATCAACAAGAGGGCTGAGCATCTGTAAAGTTTCACCCTTTAGGTCTTTTTGACTTTGAACCAGGGCAAGTCATTATCCATCAGGTGTTAAGAAAGAGAGTTGGGTGGGAGAAGAAAAATAGAAATAATTGATGCAAACCATGGTGCCAGCAGGAAGTGGAGAAATGTTGATTGAAATGTTCAGTGTCAGATGCTCATTGCACAGTGGTCTATACTTACATTCATCCTCTGTTTGGACAAATGAGTGAAGTTGAATTAATTTAGAATTATTACCAATTATTTTTGGGATGGAAATTATTGAATCATGGAATGGTACAGAAGCCAGCGATTCAGCCCATTGTTTCCCATTTCATTGGTTCTCTGCAAGAGCAACTCAGCTGGCCACATTCGATCAGCCAGCGCAGCAAAATGATCTATTTGAAGGCAAGCGTGCAACTTGATGAACAGGCCACATGCCTGTTCTCCATTTTACCTATACTGCCCTTCCCACCCCCAGGCCGATATGTTTTATATTTGTCTTGTTTACTTTGTTCTCAGTGGAGAGGACCCATTTTCTCCCTCTCACATCTTAATTATACAACTCCTTTTCACCACCATCAACAACACCTTTGGCTTTTGCACTGGGCCTCCACACCTTCTGTGCCATTCACCCCTCTGCCTTTGTCAAGAATATTAAAGAAAATTTCCAACCTCTTTCATTTCTGAAGAATAGTTATACCGTTAACTCAAATTGTTAACTCTGTTTCTCTCCACAGATGCTACTAGACCTGCTGAGTGTCTCTAGCACTTTGTGCTCTTGTTTCATATCTCCACCAGCACCATATTTTGATTTTTTTGTTATTTCCAACTGTCTGGGGCATTGAGCACCTCTGCCTGTTCACTTTTCTGGGAATACTTAGCATCCTCAACTTTGCATGGTCTGATTCGTGAAATCACAGATTATTCAGAAACCTATAAAACCACGTGATTTAATTTTTTTGTGGGCAGGTTTTATCAAGCTGCTCCATGTCAATTCAATGCCCTTGTGAAACTGCACAGCTTCAAGGTTGTCACTAAATGTTCAGAGGTGCCCTAATCAGCAAATCAGTGACTGCTGCTGATGTTAAGGTGCTCATTCAAATTAGATCAAAGTCTGTTCAATAGCAGGAAATCTCCATCAGGGACCTGACGTTGCTTAATGTGACACATTAGCATATTACTGGGAGGAACGGTAGGAGGGATGGAATTGGAGGATGCAACAAATTATCTCCATCAACCGTGGCTTTAACCATTTGAAGGTTAGTGTAGTGCAAGGTTGAAATTTTGCAAAGGATAACACATTTGGGAAATATCGGAATATCACCAAATACATGCACTTGAAATTTACACCAATATGGTCTATTCCAGATATATTATTATGTTTATTTTCAAGTAGTTAAGCCCAAAGAAACTGCACTTCAGATATTATACAATTTCTCTTATATTGTACCAGCAGAGAAAAGTGGAGATCTACTGCATCAGACTAAATTAAGGTTTGTTTGAGATGTATTTTAACAATAGAACAACTCATGTTAATACAAAGTCACTTCTTTCAATAGAAAGGATGAACTATCCAATTATGTGAACTGAACCACTTTCAATTAGGATTACAACAATTCATCAAAACTCTCCAAAGTGAACTCAGAATGGGTGGCAGCCAATGCTACCGCGTGTGAGAATCTCAATCTATTGGCTAATTTGCTCTCATGCAGCATGTACATTTCTGGCCCCATGTACATTTAAAAGGAGAAAACCATAGCAGATAGAATTATGATACTTTATTTATTTGGAGGTCCATGATTTACAAATGTCCGACTTATGAGCACTTGTACTTACGAATGCGATTCCATAAAGGGTTGTAATTTTAAGGATCAGACATATGAACATTCCCTGTACTTGTCTATGGCTACTTTATACTGTCATGCATTGTGTTCTGATTTGTGTACTAACCAACTTGCCAACAGACTTAAGAATGGGATCCATTTGCAACCCAGGGATGGCCTGTATATACGCACAGTGAAAAGGGGTCTGTATTTTCGATGTATGTAATATGTATCACACTAGCTAAACAATTGAGCATGTTTCTTTCACTTAGTTTCATTGCAAAGCTTTTCTATAAGATGTCATTATTCTATCAGGGGCTACATTCAAGGCAAGCATTTAATCTCCATCCCTACTGAGGATCCTAGACCATTTTCAGATGGCAGTTTAGAGTTAACACATTGTTGACAGTCTGAAGTTACAGGTCATGACGGCAAATTTCCTTTCTTGAAATAGTGAAACAGATGTTTTTTTTAAATTGATAACTAATAGTTTTACAATGAGGCAATCTATTCAATTCCAGATTGCTGAATTGATTTTAAATACCTGCAGTGGCTGTGGGATTTGAGACCATGTCCTCAAAGCATTAGCCTGCACATTATGGATTACCAGTCTAGTGACATTACCACTCCACTACCATCTCCTTGCCTTTTCCAGTATACCTAGGTGCTATATAAATGCAAGTTGTTATTACCAAACTCAACTAACTAAAATGGCACACACAAAAGCAAATATTTCAAAACAAGACATTTAGTTAGCTGACACACACACACAAAGTTCATATCATATTCGTATGTGTAATGAATAGTGCTGAGAGGAGCTAATAAAAACCCGTCACCTCCCTACGGTGCTTCGAGGCGGTTTGTTTAACCAGCGGGTTATTTTTCACAATCCATAATGTCTAGATCTGTAAACTCGATGTCTCAAGGTAATCTAATCAGGTTGCAGTGACCTCGATATAATCAATAGATCATGTTGGCAAAAGGTGTCCTTTAGGTCTCCTGATATTTAAATGATGAATCCGGCAATGCAAAAACCTCAGTCCGGAGCACACCATGTCCATAGGTAGTTATACTTCTAGTGATGAAATGCACGTGTATATTAAAAGAGAGCAAATAAACCCTCCAAGCCTGCTACCTTGTGGGCTTCCAGAGATTCTTAAATCTCCCCATAGCCCAGACTGATGACTCGTGACTTCATCTGAATGCCTTAATTTTGTGATTCTGCATTCACTATCATTTACCCGCCTATTCCTCCATGTCTTCCGTGCCATGTTGCAGATATATTAAAAAGTCAACCGCCACAACAAAAACCACGCGATATTTTAATAGTTAACTCCTTCCAACATTTCTCTTAACTGCCTACATTTGACTGACCTGTTTTCATTGGTATTCCTGGCTTCGTACTGCGAAATGGTTGTATCCATTTTGGGGAGATTTTCATTTAATTTTGGCTAATTGGGTGCTTTTATTGTTTTCGTTCTTTTTCCCCCCTGCTTAGCAGAAAAATCGCTTTCAATTTTTCAAGCATTTGTGGCTGGAAATCTCTTTTGAAATCCTATAGAAAAAAAAACGGGCGCGTTTATTACCTTGGAATTAATAATGAATAAATGTCTTTTGCCACTGGAAGTTCTTCAAGATCCACATAAATGTCAAAAACAGTATTTTTACATAACCCAAGAATTTACCAGCAGCCCATTATCGAAGAAACAATATAAAATTAGAATGTCTGCTGTTAAAGGCTTGCACCATGGAACTGATTTGTCTCCCTGAATCTGCAGCAGTCACTCTTGGCAGTCACATGAAATTAAACCACCGGTTTGTAAATCATCTGAACGTCAGCACAAATCCCCGCCCCACAATGACCTCGAATGATAGAAATTTGTGTGCCTTGTTTCTCTTCCCTCATCTGCTGCCGGAGACGTTATTTTAATCACCTCCGGAGAGGTCAGGAATGAAATAAATGGTGTAATAATTGCTGTCTTTGGTAAGAAAAACGCGGCCTCATCTGAAATGCAGAGGATGCCAGCCCTAGATGTTGCAGAAACATCAACTACACCCAAGAAAAATTGGATTAGTCACATTCTTGTCTTCTAATGGAGACACTCTGTGATCTTTAGAGCTTCATTTACTGGGTTAATAGTGCTTTGCCTGAGTTCCTTTCAGAACCTGTAGGAAGAAATATTCCTGTGCAGGCCACAACCATTGACACGAGTAATATCATATTCATCACAAGCAGACCTCATATCTCATTACTGCGCCGAGAGTTTGCCTGAGGCTTCAGCGCGCAGTCAGGCCAGACCATCATGTGGAGTCATACAGGTATATTGTGAAATGATTTAATGCGATAATAATGTCCACTTTGTGAGACAGATTGTGTTTTTTATAGTAGCTGATGGTTAATGAATGATACATTAGCAAACACACTAAAACATTATTGGGAAATGTAGATGAAGGCACTGTCTTCCCTGAATAAGAGATGAAAGGCGATGCGATAGAATCAGTGAGATTGTCAGGCTTTACTTTCGAAATATGTCAACAAATTCACTCAGGAATATTAAAAAAGCCATAAAATTATTACCAACATGGACTGATATACCTCATCTTTAATCAAATGAAGAGTAGCGAAATGGCAAAACGACTCAGGGCTCTGTTGTGCCTGTTTATTAGATCAACATTTTGTGGATTAATCTGGCTTGGTCTTTATCTAACACCGCAGTGAACATACTGCTAGACTGTGAAATGACTTAAGAACAGCGAGTTCTGCTTCAGCGGCTCTCTCCCAATGCAGAAGAAATTATACCGAACCATTACTTTGCTCGGGATCTCTTTATTACAGTTTTATGATTGAAAGAACAAATGTATCTGCGTGCTTTTTAATATTAACAGCAAGCGATGCCAACAAGCTAAATCTGTATAAAACGACTGGAACGCTCTGAGAAATGCGATAACATTGCTGCACTGCATTCAAAAAAAAGTCATATAATTATTTGGTTTATTCAGAGATATTATTAATAAAGAAGTACACGGAAGGCTGGAAATCTCTATCTTTCATTGCTTGTTGATTTTATTTTAGAATATTCACTGCTGGGATGTTACAAGCCATATCTGTGTATGTTATAAAGGCACTTTTTAGGCACATTAAGTACATGTTTAAGTACATTATCAGTATTTCAGGTTTGTTTTTTTTAAAACACAGTAAGGTACTCTGACATGGCCACGTCTCTTCTTTCCCGGAAAATGAATTATGTAAACCCTCTCAACCTAAAAACTGTTTCAAGTCAATTAATTGTTGTAATTACTTAAGATTTCTTCTTGATGACTATTGCTCTCTGGAGATTAGATGATAAACTGTCATCCCTGTGCCTGATAAATTGGGCCTGATTTGTGCTTTGCTACATGCCGCGGTTTTTGCTCTAGGATGAAGGTAGGCGCTGAAAAGGAGAGTCCGGAGGAAAAAAAAACACTTTATCATCGGTTTTGATTTCGAAAATTAATCTTTCGTCACGCACCCGACTGATACAACCGATAGCAGTGTAGACGGGGCCCACCGCTTCGTACGTAGGATTCAGTGAGCTCGATTTGTGCAGCATTTGTTTTTTAGGCCTCGCCACTGTTGTGAAGCCTGCTAGTGTCCCATAGAAACATGGCCAACCTTAGCCAGTGTTCATCAAGAGGACAAGGATGAGGAAGCGCTCCAGTTATTTGGGCTGAAGCAATTAACATTCTGCAAGATACAGGAGTTGTGGCTATTAGTTCTGCTGACTTGGCAGGTCTGACATTTCTTGAGTTAGATTTTTGGGGTGCAGCAAAATATACAAATACTGACAATAAACATATAATCAGAAAAACGCATGTGGTTAACAGATAACACACAAGATACAAGACTATTTATTGCTTAAGTGTTATCATACACCGGTCCCTCAACTTCTCAGTCATTACATCTCCCAATCAAATTCTCGATAAACCAAATTGAAATGAAGTCTGTTGTTCACAGCAGTGGTCCACGGTATTTCTCTCGAATTTTTTTTTGCCTCTCTGACTGCATAATGCGAAATGTACCTTTCTGGAACTTCTATAGTTGGCTGTTCTAGTTGGAGATTGTAAAGGGACTCTGTGTTCTTGACAAACTGGATATTCATACATTTACAGGAACACCTACCATTTGAAACAGTTTGATTGTAATGCTGTACACACTGGCAGAGTACCTATAGACCTGGGGTGGAGTTGGAGATAGTAAAGTACAGCACATGTCATGGCTACATTGACAATACCAACCATTGGCTTGCCTCAGATGCAGTCATCCCATTTTGGCTGGGAGGAGGGGGAGGAGACCTGAAAATGTAGATCCATTTATTGGCCTGTTTTAGGCATTCCAGCTAGAGTGGGAGAGCACCATTGTACTGTTTATTATATGCGTACATAATGAATATTATCTGTAGCCATTTGTTGAAGTTCAGTTAATTAGTGTTCTATCCATTAGTGAGTTGTGTACTTCTGCATCTCGCTGTGCCTGTGGACCTCAAGGCTCTATTGCATGTGAGATGCTTTCACAATCTGTTTTCTTGATTTGTTTCGCCAATAATTTATCAAAGTCTATAGTCCTGAGGTCAGGAGATGACTAACTTGAGTTCCACAGTGTATTAACTTGTATAACAAGAGCACAATAATTAGAAACAGGAGATTACCTCAATTCTGCTGTCCAGTTTGAGCCCCCTCCCACTCGCCCCAACCACAATCCTTGGCTGTTTTGTGTATCAATCAACGAAAAATCTAACTCAGCCTTGAATATATTCAATTACTCAGCCTCCATTGTTCTCCAACAAAGAGAATTCCACAGTCTAAGGATTCTTTAAGAGAAAGAAAAATCTCCTCATCTGTTTTAAATGGGAGACCTCAATTTTTTCAAACTGTGTCCCTGTCTATGATCCCACAAGAGGGGAACCATGCTCTCAGCATCTACAGTTTCAAGTCCCTTCAGATCTTATGTGTTTCAAAAAGATCACCTTTTAGTCTAGGAGGTATTTTAATATAAATGTGAGGTATTGCGTTTTGGCAATACAAACAAGGACAAGACTTATACAATTAATGGTTGGGCCCTGGGCAGTGTTGTAGAACAGAGAGGTTCAGGTACATAATTCTTTGAAATTTGCATCGCAATTAGCCAGGGTGATTATGAAGATGTTTAGCACACACCTTCATTGCTCAGTCATTTGAGCATAGGAGTTGGGACGTCGTGTTGAGGTTTTCAAGACATTGATGAGGCCTCTTCTGACATATTGTGTGCAGTTCTGGTCGCCCTGTTATGGGGAGGATATCATTAAACTGGAGAGGGTTCAGAAAAGATTAACCAGGACTTTGCCAGGAACGGATGTTTTGAAATATAAAAATAGACTGAAGAGGCTGGGACTTTTCTCACTGGAGTGTAAAAGGTTGAGGGGAGTCCTCATTAAGGTTTATAAATTGTGAAGGGCATAGTTAAAGTGAACGACAAGGGTCTTTTCCCTAGGGTCGGGGAGTTCAAAACCTGGGGTGTACTTTTAAATTGAGAGGAGAAGGAATTAAAAAGGGCATGGGGGCAACATTTTTACACAGGAGAGTGGTTTGTATGTGGAACGAACTGCCAGAGAAAGTGATGGATGTGAGGCACAATTACAACATTTAAACATTTAAATGACATTTGAATAAGTTCATAAATAGAAAAGGTTTGTTAGGATGTGAGCCAAACACGGGTAGGTGGGACTAGTTTAGTTTGGGAAATTGGTTGGTGTGCACTGGTTGGACCAAAGGGTCTGTTTTCATGCTGTATGGTTGTATGACTATTTTAACCAACTGCTCAGTGGTGTCGTGATGCTTCTGTGGGGTAGGTAAGACTTAAACCTAGGCGTGCATGACCCAAGATTAAAGACGCTACCTTTGTGAAATTTGAAATTCCAGTGAGTATTGGCCAAACCTGCTTTACCTAAGACATTGTCTAATATTTCTTTCCCAATGATAGGTAAAATTAATTGTCCTCATGTCTCTAAGGAAAATAGATCCTATTCCTTGGGGTGATATAAACCTGATACAGTAAAACAAAGACCTGCAAGGCTATAAGTTCACTATTTACAGAAACTGTTGGCGCTGATGAACAGAGTAAGAAGTGTTGAAAGCTTTGGCTGAGGACTGTAACATTCTTGCTAAAGTGATCTATTCCAGTAATGTACTTAAAATGATTTTCAAAGCAGCTAATTCTAACACTAGTCATACTCCTCACACATTTAGAGCCAACCAGTTCTCGAGGCACAGGAGTAATAAAGCAATGTAAACAAATAGAAAAACTCTTAATTTTTGAGTTTCATTTTCTGTGTTTATCTTTTTTCCATTTTTTTCAGTTGTTAGGTTTAGAAATAATCACCCAATTGAGTAAAACATTTCAATTGCTATTTAAAACTCAGAGCAAAGACGAACGATAACAAATAATTACCTCCACTTCCCACTATTTCAGCGTACCTTGCATAACTTTTACTGCGCCCTCCTTAAATTGTCTTTTTAAACACTGCAGATTTTGTTTGATTTTATTAGAGGTGGAAGGCTCACAGAACCAATCTTGTGAAGATCCTGAAAATGGTTGGATTTTAGTTTGGATGGACACCTATGATAAGCTTTAAACAACTAAGCATTGAGGGAGAAACATTTTTAAATGCTGGAATATACCAATGAAAATCACAAAAGAATGGAAAAGTATAGAGTTTATTAGCAAGTTGGCAAGACTTTCTCACTCATGCCCTTGTTCTGATGGAAGCATGAGCATACATGAGCACGGTCTTTTGAAGTGAAGTTTGACTCCCTATGGTGTGGAAACAGGCCCTTCGGCCCAACAAGTCCACACCACCCCTCAAAGCATCCCACCCAGACCCATCCCCCTATAACCCACACACCCCTGAACACTATGGGCAATTTAGCATGGCCAATCCACCTAACCTGCACATCTTTGGACTGTGGGAGAAAACCCACGCAGACACAGGGAGAATGTGCAAACTCCACACAGACAGTCACCTGAGGCTGGAATCGATCCTGGGTCCCTGGCGCTGTGAGGCTGCAGTGCTACTCACTGAGCCACCAGGATCCTTTCATCCATGTTTCACATTTTATATGAACACAGTGACGCCAAGCTTAAAATAAAAACCGAAAGAACTGCAGATGCTGTAAATCAGGAAAAAAACAGAAATTGCTGGAAAAGCTCAGCTGGTCTGGCAGCATCTGTGAAGAAAACAAAAATCAGAGTTAATGTTTCGGGTCCGGTGACCCTTCCCCAAAACGAATCCTTCTGAGGAAGGGTCACCGGACCCGAAATGCTAACCGACTTTTTAAAAAAAATTTCACAGATGCTACCAGACCTGCTGAGCTTTTTCCAACAGCCTTTCTTAAAAGGCCTGCCTATAATATCCTTCCAAACTAGTTTTAATTTCTCAACGTCTTTCCCCTTTTTTTTGCAAAAACACTTTGTGCTTTCTCGGTGGCTGTTTGACAATGGCCGTGGAAAAGAATCGCCCAGTTTTAACCCCGTGGAAGTGAATGAGTTTTCAATGGGTTAAAATTGGGCGGAAAACGTGCGGCAAAATTCGGCAACTTGGAGAGACCGTTGGATAAAGACGCACTTCCGAAAGCTTGCCTCCCCAGAGAGGAAGGGGAGTGAGTATTGGGCGACCTCCCACCTGTGATGCAGACAGCAGGAAGAGGCATGGTTTAAAAGCTGCTCCCAATAACTAATCTCCAGCTTCCTACTCATTAACATCGGTCTGTTAATAAAACTTGGAGCAGCTCTTTTGGATTTCATCGGGTTTCTGTATGGGGAAATTCAAATAGCAAAAGTAGGCCAGCATCCCTCTTCCCCTCATCTACAGTACAAGATTTGAAGGGCAGTTGATGCAGCTTTGCATTTGACCTTTAGTGACTGTGTGTTGCCTGGAGCCCTGTCATTCCTGCAGGGTTTGATAGATTTTCATGCACCGCAGCATGACTTGAATTTCAAGTCGAGATCGACAGGAGCTTTCCAGACCGTGGACCCAATGAGAGTTTTTTTTTCTCAATCGCCGTTCTATTTTGCAGCAAGAGGTTTATGACCCAGTCTAAAGAAGCCCACTTGGTAGCATAAACCTCATTAAACACAAATCTGTCTGAGCAACTTTCTTTATTGCTGATCCGCTGCATTCATCAGAGGCTGCAATCGGTGCACTCCCCTATCCCCTCCGCCTCCCCTGCTGGACGAAAGGAATGGCATCTCTTCAAGTGGTATTTACTCGGAAGCATCTGCTTTCTTTCCCAAGATCAAATCTCTTTTGACTTTGCTGCTCGTCCTGGGCCAGGAAAACGTGATCACTGGTTTCCTAGCAACCAAGATGCTCAGCAGCCAGTGTGGATGCAGCAGATGAGCCGCAAAGGTCAATTGATTGTGGCTGCCTTGTCCCTTGGTGATATGTTGCTGTTGGCACCCACTTCCAATGTTACACTGATACACCATGATTAGTTTTTTTTATTTGTGTTTATGTACTGAGGTTTATTTGAGTTTTTAAAAAATGCAAGCAAGACTTAAGGGAAAGTCTGAGTGAAAAGCAGCCATGGACAAAAAAGCTGAAATCATTGAAATCATCTGACTGCTGACTATCCTGCCGTGCTGCCTCGGGCACTTACATATTTCCATTGAGTTAGTTTATGATCAGGCCAGTATGTTATTGAAATATTATCCCTTTAGACGAGCTCATTCTGGTAGAAGATGACAGATTCCTAGTGCAGCCCGAACCTAGTTTGAGAGAGTCAGGTCACTGTGACAATCCAGCATACCAGAACAGAGGCATCTCAGTTAAAAGAAAATCTTGCAGGCAATGTCTGTCAGGGTTGCAAACCGCTGTTAGCTTGAAAAGACAGGAAACAGCGAGTGAATGTGTGTAACTAGATTAAAATCATAAGCACATTTCACTCATCTAACTTTGGTTATTTTCATATTCTGATTTTCTTGCTTGATAAAGTTGCTTATTAAATTAGATGATCAAATAGGCTATTGGATTCAAATAGAGATTTTTAAGTGAGAAAATAAAACTTTATCAAAAGATATGGATCTTCAATGATCATATCTTAATTAAATCATATCAAAGGGTTAACCTCATGGTCTCAAGAACTAGGTTCAAGAATTTTATAACAAAGCTGAATAGTAAGGCAGGGTGAAAGACAGTCAAAGACTTATTTCTGGTAATCTGTACAGTGAAGATAACGGAGTATTTTCATTCAGTTTTTAAATCTTTTAGACGGACATGCAATTATTGTAGTACATTTACGATTGAGTCACTGATGGAAAGAATGACATTTGCAATGCACTCATCGAGAATTTGTGACTTAATAAGAGCAATTTATTACTAAAACTGTACTAGGACATATTAAGCTCCACTGATCTTTATATTAAAAAATCAAGAATTAGGAATCAAATAGAGACGGATTTTAAATTGCACAAGTACAGATCAGAGAACAAAATGGGATGATCAGGTTTACAGTGATATTCTTAATATTGAAGTTTTGCGCTCATAAATAAATATTGATGTCATTATCTGTTTATTTATCCATCTATTTCTCTATGAATAAACATCTTTCATTTTTGAACAAACCATCAAGGAACTTAAGAACAGGAGTGAGTCTCAGTGAGATTCAGTCCCTTAAGCCTGTTCTGCCTTTCAGTTTGAATGTGGTTAGTCTACATCTTAATTCCATCTACCTGCCTCAATTCTATTTCCATTAATATATTTGTCATGCCAAAGCTTTTTAACCTCCATCATGAAGTTTTTGTTTGACCTCAGCGTCATGAATTTCTTTGGAAGAGTAAATTACAGAGTTCCCTACCAGCTGTATAAAGTGGAAGCCTATCTATGAAAGTGGAGATGCCATAATAAGATCATGAATATAAAGACACTATTGTTAAAATGGCCTGGAAGATTAT
Organism: Stegostoma tigrinum; assembly: GCF_030684315.1. Classification (NCBI taxonomy): domain Eukaryota; kingdom Metazoa; phylum Chordata; class Chondrichthyes; order Orectolobiformes; family Stegostomatidae; genus Stegostoma; species Stegostoma tigrinum. Next base: position 45,878,969 of record NC_081358.1, read on the forward strand.
TTACTGGAAGTAAAATTCACACCATAACTTGTCCTGCAGTACAAAACATTTTGGAAATTCTGCCCCATCAATGAAGGAAAACTAATTTTACATTAGCATTTGCTATCACACATGTACCATTGATCCAACCAGTGAATTTAGATAGCAAATATATATCACTTGAAATTTTGCTCTTAAAGTTGATGGTGCTGTCTAAAAGCCTCAGTTACATGGAAAATTGGCTTGAGATGTGTCCATTATTCTGATTAATGATTATGAAGTAAATGATATAAAAACTAACCAACATATTGAAAGTAATCCACTAGTCTGGGTTCTGGTTCAAGTCCCACCTGCTCCAGAGTGTCACAACACGCTTGAATAGGCTGTTTCAAAATAATTTCTGAAAAAACAGTCTTGCCTCAACAACGTTACTAAACACAGCATAGCCATAAGGGTTTCCAAGAAAAAGAAGTGCAAGATCAACTTCACAGAAATCACTTTTACAATAACGAATACCTGTTTAAGGGATTTTATGTCACAGTGGTAGTGTCAATACTCTGGGCCAGCAAGCCTGGGTTCCAGTTCCACCTGCTCCAGAGGTGACTCTGAATGGATTCACTGGAAAATATCTATAACTAGAAGGATATAATTCTCAGTATAATTCAGTGCATCAGTTCATGACATTTTGTTTTATTTCAGTTACAGCTGGGATGTTGAATGAAGAATCACTCTGACATGAGGTGTTGTGTCTCAGCAGGACGAGGAGGGAGGGAATGAAGGAGACAGAGGAAACCATCGTCATTTGTAAGTCTATAATTGAACTGAACTTCCAACACAATCATTAATCTCAGTGGGAATAAGAAGAGACAAGAGTAAACTGAAAAAAGTGTACAATGTTTAAAGTACATATCAAGATTACTGTCTAGATGACTAAATGAACAATTCTGCCTGCATGGTTGTCAGAAAGGTTTCCAATCTCTCTAATATGAGTAATCGAATTCTATTTTTGAGGTAATGTTACATGGACACCATTATCTCTCAACATCCCTTAAAATAGCCTTTAAATAATAATGAATTATATCAATTAAGGTGCAGCTATATCAGATGGTTTTGAATGCTGAAAGACAGCTGTAAATCAAAATGACTTTTTGATTACTTATTTCTATTTAAGTTTTCCTCAAAATTTTACAGGTTAAGTACTCAGTGATGTTCTGCTTTTCACTGATCTGCTATAGTTAGATTGATTTGAAACAGTGATTGCTTCATGTTTAGTTTCAGGTAATTCTTAAAACTTTGTCATGACCCTGTTACCTGTACAGTAGTCACTGTGATAATATGAATTTATTTCATGAAAGCTATATTGTAAATATCATAGCTGGCTATGCAGACAAGTTACAACCAAATTACAAACAAAATTGACTGTTTCAGTGTTTGGACCAGGTGCAAGTACTGAATATGGCTAAGTAAACAAACATTATTAACCTCTGGGACACTAAAGGAAGAGAGAAGAGAAAAGGGGAGGTGCACAGATGAAAAAACGTGGCTTGACCAGCAGCTATACCTTTTTCTTCTGTGTTCTATAGTGGCTCAATGTTTGCTTACACAAAACAACAGGCGTCTAGTCCTTATAATTTTCACAATTGATGATTTAACAAATCTGATTGATTAATACTTTTATGGGGCTTTTACAGCAACAGTTTCTTTTTCAAGAAAATTATGAATGGGTATTTGCAAACATTTTTTTCATTTGTTCATGGGATGAGGGCACTACCGGCCAGGTCAGCATTTATTTCCCATCCTAATTGCTATGGAGAAGGCAATGGTGAATTGCCTTATTGAAAGCGAGCAGACCTCGGGGTGTAGGGATAGCTATTGGAAGGGAATTCCAGGATTTTAACCCAGCAATAGTAAAGGAGCAATGATATAGTTCTAAGTCAGCTGGCCTGTGCCTTAGAGAGAAACCTTCAACTTCCCTTGTCCTTCTAGATGTTAGAGGTTTTGGATGGTGTTGTTAAAGGAGTCTTGATGAGTTATTGTAGTGCATCTTGTAAATGGTATACCTGTTACTACTATGCCTTTGGAGCACATGGACTGAATGTGAAGATGTGGGACCAGTCAAGTGAGTTGCTAGAATTTAGGGGAGTAAGGTGCGATTGTTGAAGTGCGTAAAAAACTACATGCTGTTAGCAAGGTGGATGTGGAAATAATGTTTTCTCTTGTGGGTCAGTCCAGGACTGGAAGACACTGTTTTAAAATAAGAGGTTGCCCTTTCAGGACAGAGATGAGAAGTTTTTTCATCTCACTCAGCAGTTGCGCGACTTAGGAATTCTCTGCCTCAGAGATGGTGAAGGCAGACCCATTGAATATCTTTCCGGACAGAGGCGGGTGGATTTTTGTTAGGCAAGGAAATTAAGGGTTAGCGACATGTTTGAGAATGTGGAGCTCAAAACAATAACAGATCAGTCATGATCTTATTGAATGGCAGAGCAATCCTTAGTGGTCTACTGACCTACTGCTACTCCATATTTTTGTATGTTCATATATTTGTAGCATCATTTACTTTGTCCAATAGGTCATATTTTTTAAAAAATGATGTTTTTGTTTTCATCATCTTGATTCTTGTTTATCTGGAGACCCAAATGTATATGCCATGCATCAAAAAATATCTGGTTGTACATCTGGAGGAGGAAGAGAGGCATTTTGTGTGCTGTTGGTGTTCTTAATAAAAGGCAGCACAGAATCTTGCTCATCAAGAACTAGAAGGAGGCTTCTTGAAAGGGATATTAGCACAATGTAGCTTTTTATTGCTACTTTCCAGCAGTACCAATTCATGCAAGCTTGTATGAACTGAATGGGTTGAATGGCCTCCTTCTATGCCATAATGGCTTTAAACTTTCATCACTGGTGAGCTATGCCCATGGATCACTCATATATATCAAATCATATTACACAGTTCACTGTGAATATTTGTGCTATCACTAGGGTTGCCTGTAGCCACCTCCATTACACATTAATAAAGTGTGGATCTGGATGAACACAGTAGGCCAAGCAGCATTTCAGGAGCACAAAAGCTGATGTTTGGGTCGAGGCCCGAAACGTCAGCTTTTGTGCTCTTGAGGTGCTGCTTGGCCTGCTGTGTTCATCCAGCTCCACACTTTGTTAAGTTGGATTCACCAGCATCTGCAGTTCCCATTGTCTCCATTACACATTTGCCCTTTTTGCAAGTCACCTGCTGTTGAAGCCTTAACTCATGCCCTTGTTACCACTAGACTTGATAATTTGAATGTAATCTCAACTTTCTGTCACAGTCTACTTCATAAACCTGAGGTCATCCAAAACTTTCAATGCCTAAGCCTCACACTCACTGACCTACATTCTAACATGAGTAATCGAATTCTATTTTTGAGGTAATGTTGGACAAGCAATACATAAAATTTTAAAATCCTGATCCTTGTTTTCAAATCCCACGGTGGCTTCATCCCTCTTCTCCCTCTATAATCTCTCCTAGTTTTCAAGGCCTCAAGCTCTGGAATCCCCTCCATATACCTTCCTACTTCACTCTGTTTCTTTAAGACATTCCTAAAAATTTACATCTTTGGTAATAATTTTGCTAATCTGACCTAAGATCTCCTTATGTAGTTTGGTGTCACATTTTGTTTTAAATAAGTGAAGAGGCACTCAGTAGAATGAATATCTCCACTGCACTGTGTTAACTCAGTGTTACTATAATTACATAGGTCTCTTTACAAGAATTTCCCTGCCTGTTTGATGTGGTGCAGCAACAAAGCTGAAAAAAAGTTCATTTTCATTCAGAGCTTATGTCTCACTTATAATGCTTCAGACTGATCCACAGCCAACAAGCAACTCTGAAAACTCTGCTCACATTTTGTCAATTGTGACACATTCCACCACAGAAGCTGAGACAATCCACAACATTCAAAATATAACAGTCAACAATGCTCTTAAAAAAAAACTCACTTTGCTCTCTTTCCCCAATGTTAACAGATCTCCTGAAAAAGTTCCAGATTGACATGTTCGCCAAAAACTAATCACTTCTTCCTGTGATAGTCTGTGTGTCAGTTTTGTTGAAATCCACCCATTTGTTTCTGAGACATGTGTAAGCACAAACTGACAAATACACTAACAAATGAATGGAACAGAGTGCCATCTGCCCACATTCCATGGTGAAGGTAAATATACTAATGCACACTGGAAAGAATATCCAGTGTACAAAATATTATTGATTCTAATTAAAAGAGAACAAAAATAATTTATCTGATTGGGAAAAAAATCTTCCAATTTGCACAAAGTATAATATTTGATCTGCAAAATAATACATCGGACACTATAAGGAATTGGTTGGTTTTGCATTTGATTCCAGGCATTTGTGCACTAAGAGTCATCAAACATGTTCTTATCTCTAATATTTCAATCTTCCAATGTTATGGGATGGTTCTGTTGGCTAGAGTGATGGAATCTTCAATTGTCTGCACTATGCGCAATCAACAGAAATCAAGCAAGCACAAATGACAAATGTGATGTATTGATGCATGATCATGCCAGGGGAAATGGGAATAACATTGCAGAAAATATAATGCAAAAATCAAAGGTTCCAAAGTGATTATCTGAATGATCCAGTTGCTATTACCTCTTTAAGTCTGAACACCACTGAGGTAAATTAGCAAATCCCTTTCATATCTATAGAAATAGATCTACTTATTATCTGGTCTTTCCCAAATAGAATTCTATAAGTGAAAGAGGTAAGGTTGGCTTATTTATGTAAAGTGCATAATTACCATATTTTAATTAAGAGATTGTAGTTAAATTTAAATGATTTGATGCTCAATTTGTAAAAAATTCATAACTTCTCCCTCTCATGCAAAATATTTATGAGATACATGTATTTAGTATATCCTAATTGCTGGCCTGAATGTTCTTTGTTTCTGTTCATGTATTTACCATTTTGTTAAACCTGTGTGCACTCTTCACCCCTGGCCAATTTGCTTACATTAAATTGCTTAAGTTTGTTCGAGGACATACCAGTATTGTCTTTACAAACCTCAAAAATATTTTCTATCATTGTCTAGGCCTTAGGCAGTGAACTCACTAAAATCACCAATTGCACAGGTACATAGGCATCATCTACCTGTGCAGTGAATCAAAACACTTTCACATGTGATGAGGAACTGTGTGATCAGGATATAGCACCTCCAGCAACTCGTCACACCTGAAACATGCCTCATGACTCCATATTGATATTGACGTACTTCAGCTCCATTGTGGCATCTGCCCACCCAAGGTCTCTGCAATTAATGTACCTTTGAGTCCAGTGTGGGTACAATATGCTGAATGGCCTCCTTTGGCACCATAGTAATTCAGTGATTCTGAGTCAAGCTTTAAGTTTTCTTGTAATTGTTTGTGACTTCAGTGCATCTTTGAATCACAATTCAATGCATCTTTGTTTTCGATTCATCTTTTACCCTTTTATCCCTATGGATGCATTAATAATAAAATGTACACCCCAGTGCCAATAAACACTGATGAATAGCTTCTGGACTTGAAACATGACTTGCTTTCTCTCTACTGATGCTGCCAGACTTGGCTGAGTTTCTCCAGCGATTTCTGTTTTTGTTTATTGCCAACCAACACTTTCTGATCACATTGGTGATGTCAACTGAATAGGTCGATTTTCGTTGGTTACCTCAAGACTGCTAGATTTTGGTAAAAAGGATTGGGGGTAAAGACAGTAAAATGGAGTTGATGACTGGGTTAAATCAAATCACAGGCTCGAAAGGTTAGAGATAGTCTATTCCTGATCCTGATGTTCCTGTGAATCAGGGAAACCCCCTGTTAGCCAGTCGACAATGTGTCTAAGACAGGATTATGTAGCTCACTCTATCTGCTGTTTACTGGAAGGCTCCCCCAGGATTGAACCGTGCACTGGAGCCTCATCTGAGGAGCTCCAGTGCCTCCTCCATGATGACCCTGGATGATGAAGGGATTGTATTGTATTTACATTCGTCCTCAGGGTCATCAGCCTGAGGGTAACTCTTTTCTCCCAGCGATCATCTTTGCAAAGTATTCTGCCCTGGAAATGAAAAAGGAATCTAAGATTTCTCAAGAATATGGCCATCATAATAGGACCCAAAGTCCTGGTGCAGACTTTGAAGATGTGGTGCTGATGGTCTCAAATGCTCATGGACCCAGTGAGCTCTTTTCTGCTGATGAATTCTGCTGCATATATACTCAAAGTCACGTGCAAACAGTCTATACAACCCTGCAGTTGGAGAAAACTGGCTATGTTGGCAATGACTAAAGCTCAGCTTATAACACTGATCTCATCACAGGGAAACAAGAACATGATCTGGCAAAAACTGTTGGTAACAGCTTTGGCACATTTGTGGGTTCAGGATTGTGAGTTCCTACACAGGACTCTAACGGATCCTTGGGAAGCACCAGTTGCATAGAAATTAATAACTACTGTGACTTTGACAGCCACTGAAGTAGGATAGCATCTCTTCAGCGCACAAATCCTGCTCCAACGGGTGATATAATTCTGTGACAGCACTAAAATTCAGTGATCTGAAGGATTGAAATGAGGACATAACACTGTGGGCCTTCTGTACCTGTGCTGCATCCTGAGGGGACATTCTGTTACCACTTCTCCGTGAGGAGGCTATTCAGCATTTGCTTGAGGCTTCACTGGGCTTGCTGATATCTTTGTGCCTCCACAATTTCTCGATGCTGCAACAGGGGAGATAGCACCTCATGCCACTGGATCCATTTGGAATGGAAGCTTGAAAGACTTTAGCATGGGCCTTGATACAGTAGATCATGGAGGATTCTGACAAGGCTGGATGGGCTATAGTTTGCCCCTACATAGACATATCAGACAGTATTTAGATCTCTAAGTAATGAGCCATGTTGCACAAAGATGCTAACTTTTATAAACGCAATATCACCAGTACCACCTTGCCAACAACTATCCCCATCCCAACCAAATCAGCCAAGCTGTGCAGCATTGCCTAAAAAAAAGACTATTTACCCACAAACTTACAGTTCAATGTAAAAGGAAAGCAGATCCATGTTCCTGTATAGCCTTTGAGGGATTTGGAATATGCTTGAGGTTTGTAGGAAACATTTTATAGACGTTGACACAGAGATTACTAGGAAACATTTCTCGTGATCAGTGGCACAGTTAAGAATGCTTGTGCTAGGATTTCAAACATGCATAATTGGTGAAATTATGAGCTGCATTTGCGCATTAATGCGTCACCTCCAATCTGTCACTGCCTGAGGAATACAACCTCATCGTTCACAAGTGGAGCCTATTCCCCCATACAAATCAAAAACTTACTCTGCCCACTCTGGTGGGGGTAGGAGTGCGGGGCTGCAAGCAGCTATTTTTCTTCTTTATTTCTAGGTTTAAATTCAGTACAACCTGAGGCTTTCTGTGAGTGAGTTGTGAGCTCCACCTGTTATTACAGGTACCTCTTCCCCTATCTCTCTCTCTCTCTCTCTCTCTCTCTTTCTCCATAGCCCTCCACCACCTACCATTCTTCATGTTCCATTCTGTTTCTCAGCCCTTGTTAACTCCATAAGCGGTCATGCCTCTCATGTTTCCACCTCACTCTTTTATTTGACTATTAGTATCACCAAGGTTCCCCATGAGCCCAAGGTTACCATGTTGCCATGTGCAACATCACCATTCACTGGTCCACCCATGCACTCACCATTCTCTCCCTCCACCATCGAAGGTAGGCTACTAGTACCTTATGAAGACACCACACACTCCTGTAGAGTCCTCTGCCTTCCCAAGCTACGTTACTTCCCACCTTTATATCTGGAGTTACCTCCCCTTCCCAGTTATTACTCTCTCTGTGTCCTCTAGACCCCCCCCCCCCCCACACACACACACACACACACACACACACACACCCCAGCCTTTGATGATCTCTTGGACTGACCATTGCTCAGTGCTTCCTGTCCCAGACAGTCTTTAGGGCCCAGCCCCTGACTGATTTCCCAGAGTGACTGACCAGTGATCCCCAGAGAAGAGGATCTTAGCCTGCATGCCTGACCGTGGCCTAATCCCTGGACTGGAAGGTAATGGACCCCGGAATTAGACTAAAGCAACTGCTCCACTGATAGGGGCCAAACCTCTGGGCTGAGCTCAGACTCTTGATTCATTTATTACTGTCCCTTTACTTACCCTTATCCTGTTTTGATGTCCTGAGAAGGCCATTCGTTTGAAGCCCATGCATTAATTTTGCTGCGCGTTGACATAACACAGTGCCTTACAGCAATTCGCCCATCTCCTGACTATTCATTGCTGGCAATCATGACAGATTGCCTGGCTTTCTGCATGTATTAAAAGGCAGCATAAGACAAAAATACTGTGAGCTGCACATTCTGAGTGAAATGGCAGCGCACTAAGAGGTAGGCAAGACAGAGATGTTGTGAGTGTCCAAGTAAGCACAAAGTATGTGAACGTTAAGAAAGTGAGCTAAGAGTTCTGAGATGTGCCCTCTTTGGATATATGAGATGGGTGTTTCCTCTGATCACAAAGCAGCCGGATAGGAGAATTACAATGTAAGTTAGCGTTGAACTCCAATGCATTATAGTATAGCGCTGAAGTACGATCTAAATTAAACCAAGGTGCGCCTTGTTGTGGTGGTGAGGCTGTTGTTTTGCCAATGCAATCTTCTGTGATGGAGGGTGCAGGCAGATTATTGCCCGTATAGTGTGCCATGAGTGTCAGGAAATGATGAAAAACCCAAAGAAGACGCTGGCGAGTTCCAGTTGTCACTTCCTAGCAAGATTCTCATCCAATTATTAAAATCTTAGGGGGGATATCAGACCTTTTTCTCTCAACATTGAGAATCTCATTATTTTCATTCTCACTGTATCTTCCTAGAATTCTCACCATTGCCTACATTACTCAGACATGCGAAAAATCCCAGCCTTTGAGTTTTTATACCTTTCTTTGCAGCCATTTGATAAATTAATCCTCTGTGCTGCATTTTAAAAAATGTTACTGTGCTACCCATTGACAGCATGACAAAGTCATCATTTCTTCATCCTTTGAAAGTGGCTTCCTTGGTGAGATTCATGCTAATTATATGGCTGCAGTGCTTTCTTCCCAGCTTTAGGGGCAGCCTTGAGCAGTTTTGTCAATTCCCAGATTATACCTCTAGGATTACATTATAATTGGATCAGCAAGAATTGTTCAAATAACTAGGGTTAGATAAATCAGAACCAGAGAACTGGTGTAATGAATAGACAGAAATGGTAACAGAAGACGAGTTCAGCGAGAAATTGACTAATTGGTGAATTGCAGAAAATGATATGTACAAATGGATGTTTGCAACCAAAACATAACATGTACAAATAATTAATCTGAGTTAATGTGCGAAAGGCAGAAATGAAATTGCAAAAAAGATCGAAATAATTTCTAAATTTTGTGAATTAAGTTAAAGCTGAATTCTACTGGAAGACAAAATAGTGAAATAAGCACCAAGCCATAGCTACCTCCAACATCCTTTCCAACTCAGGCTAAATCTTATCAATGTCAACATTTTTTAAAGAAGGACAAACTTTTACAGAAGCCAATGAAACAAAACCACATCCACTCCACAAATTTTAATTTATATGTATCAATTTATATGTATTTCTCTTGTATTCAGTGATATACTTTGTAAGTTATTTCGTCTAGTAGTAATACTTATTCAGAGTGTTCCACAAGTACTTTACTGTATTTGAATTTTTGCTTTTAATTTTATAGGCAAGAAAATTCAGGAGCAACCTAACTCCAGGTTTCCGATTCAGAGACAGCAAGAACTGCAGGTGTTGGACCTAGCACTGAGCCTTATGGCACACTCTTAGTCACAGCCTCCAGTCTGAAAAACAACCCTTCACCACCACCCTCTGTTTTCTACCTTTCAGCCAGTTCTGCATCCAAATGGCTTGTTATCCCCATATTCCACGTGATATAACCTTGCTAACCAATCTAGCAGGAGGAACCTTGTCAAACACCTTCCTGAAGTCCAAATAGATCATTTTCACTGTTCTGCCGTCATCAACCCTCTTTGTTACTTCTTCAAAAAACTCAATCCAGTTAGTGAGGCATGATTCCCCTCACCCAAAGTCATGTTGACTATCCCTAGTCAGTCCTTGCCTTTCCAAATACATGTAAATCCTGTCCCTCAGGATTCTCCCCAAGCAGTTACCATCACCAATGTCAGGCTGACTGGTTTATAGTTGCCTAGCTTTACCTTACCACCTTTCTTGAACAGTGGCACCATAATAGCCAACCTCCAGTCTTCTGATATCTTATCTGTGGCTATCAATGATGCAAATATCTCAGCAAGGGGCCCAGCATCACTTCCCTTGCTTCCCACTGACTTCTAGGGTACACCTGATCAGGTCCAAGCGCTTTATTGATCCTTACGCATTTTCCATCATCTAGCGCCTCCTCCTCTGTAATGTGGACATTTTTGAAGATGTCACTACTTATTTCCGTGCATTCTATATCTTCCATATCCTTCTCCACAGTGAACACTGATGCAAAATACTCATTTAGCGTATCCCCCTTCTCCTACAGTTCCACACATATGTGGCCTTGCTGCTCTTTACATGGCCCTGCTCTCTCCCCAGTTACTATTTTGACCTTAAAGTATTTGAGGAATCCCTTTGGATTCTCCTTGACATTATTTGCCAAAGCTATCTTGTGTTCCTTTTTGCTGTCCGAGTCAGAGCCAACACAATGTGAAGCTGGAGGAACACAGCAGGTCAGGCAGCGTCAGAGGAGCAGAAAAGTCAACGTTTCGGGTAGAGACCCTTCAAGACCTCAGTCCTGATGAAGGGTCCAGCCCTGAATCATTTATATTGACCCAGGTTTACTATCAATTGCTATGATAATTCATGATTCACTTTAAGGATGTTTCACTTTAAGTCATGATTCCAATGATCTGATTGAGGAATTCCTCTATTCCCAGAAACAATTAACAATCACTTCAAATAGTTTCTTTTTTATTTTTTATTTATCAGATAAGAGTTATAGATGCTTGTAATCAACTAGTTCAGAACATATTTTGACAGGTAAGGTGGGGCTTGAATCGGGGCCTTCTAGCCCAGAGTTAGGGACTCCACCGCTGCACCCTCATCAAATGAGATTATACCTTTCAAAATTGGTCTTTCATCTATCTAGAATACACCTCCTCCCACCCACCCTCCTGCAAAAATTCCATCCCATATTCCCAATTCCTCCGCCTCCGCCGCATCTGCTCCCACGATCAGACATTCCACTCCCGCACATCCCAGATGTCCAAGTTCTTTAAGGACCGCAACTTTCCCCCCACGGTGATCGAGAACGCCCTTGACCGCGTCTCCCGCATTTCCCGCGACACATCCCTCACACCCCGCCCCCGCCACAACCGCCCCAAGAGGATCCCCCTCGTTCTCACACACCACCCTACCAATCTCCGGATACAACGCATTATCCTCCGACACTTCCGCCATTTACAATCCGACCCCACCACCCAAGACATTTTTCCATCCCCTCCCCTGTCTGCTTTCCGGAGAGACCACTCTCTCCGTGACTCCCTTGTTCGCTCCACACTGCCCTCCAACCCCACCACACCCGGCACCTTCCCCTGCAACCGCAGGAAATGCTACACTTGTCCCCACACCTCCTCCCTCACCCCCATCCCAGGCCCCAAGATGACATTCCACATTAAGCAGAGGTTCACCTGCACATCTGCTAATGTGGTATACTGCACCCACTGTACCCGGTGCGGCTTCCTCTACATTGGGGAAACCAAGCGGAGGCTTGGGGACCGCTTTGCAGAACACCTCCGCTCAGTTCGCAACAAACAACTGCACCTCCCAGTCGCAAACCATTTCCACTCCCCCTCCCATTCTCTTGATGACATGTCCATCATGGGCCTCCTGCACTGCCACAATGATGCCACCCGAAGGTTGCAGGAACAGCAACTCATATTCCGCCTGGGAACCCTGCAGCCATATGGTATCAATGTGGACTTCACCAGTTTCAAAATCTCCCCTTCCCCTACTGCATCCCTAAACCAGCCCAGTTCGTCCCCTCCCCCCACTGCACCACACAACCAACCCAGCTCCTCCCCCCCACCCACTGCATCCCAAAACCAGTCCAACCTGTCTCTGCCTCCCTAACCGGTTCTTCCTCTCACCCATCCCTTCCCCCCACCCCAAGCCGCACCCCCAGCTACCTACTAACCTCATCCCACCTCCTTGACCTGTCCGTCTTCCCTGGACTGACCTATCCCCTCCCTACCTCCCCACCTACACCCTCTCCACCTATCTTCTTTACTCTCCATCTTCGGTCCGCCTCCCCCTCTCTCCCTATTTATTCCAGTTCCCTCCCCCCATCCCCCTCTCTGATGAAGGGTCTAGGCCCGAAATGTCAGCTTTTGTGCTCCTGAGATGCTGCTTGGCCTGCTGTGTTCATCCAGCCTCACATTTTGTTATCTTGGAATCTCCAGCATCTGCAGTTCCCATTATCTCTTTCATCTATCACTGAGTTTACATTTTGAAGGACATTCCTGTCTAACTTCATTTATCCTACATGTTCAGTTCTTGTCCTAGATTTGTGCAGAATATGCAAGCCAACACCTTTCCTTTCATTAATCCTTCTGTTAGTAGATTAAAATAAACTGTTCCTTATCAGTAATAGTGGTATGAACTGAATGGGAATAAGAATAATTGTGTGGCACATTGATTGGCGTAAGATTATTTAGTATACATTGCTGATTATGTGCAAACTGGTTGTTATGTTTCCCGTATTATAACAAAGCACTTCATTGGTTGAAAGACTATTTGGGAAGCCTGACATAATGGAAAGTATCTAATCTTAATAGGTGTTTCTTTGTTTCACACTATCCAGTTATCTCTGGGAACAGTATTTATATTCAGCCCCGGATCATGCACTGGATCTCTATCCATAGGCTAGAGTGCTCCTACACAAAATCAGTTTGCCTATATTGGATCCAACACCACGGAAATGCAAGGAAAAGTGATAAAACCATTCCCACTTCAGCAGTAAATCATCATAAATCTTAGACAGACTACAGGCCTGGTGCTGCGAGTGTTAAGACAGAGAAGAGGGAGTTTTATTCTGCATTAAGCACTATTTTATCTGACATTTGAATGGACTGAAGACGGTGAAAGTCCAAAAATGAGAAGACATTATATTTTATATATAATGTGAAGACAATAAAGAAGACCTGCATTTATATGGCACCTTTCATGATCACAGGACCGAAAGCTGACTGCTCACTGGACTCGAACATTGACTCTGTTTTGTCTACGTAGATATTGAGTTTCTCCAGCAATTCCTGTTTTTGTTTCAGGAATCAGCAAACACAGTTGAAAGTACCTTCCTTCCATATTGTCATTTTCTGTGGTTTTTTTATGATCCTGTGTTTCTTTACATCCAATAACACTTTTTAAAAAAATGTATTTCCTGTTATAATGCCTGAAAAGCAGCAGCCAATTTCAAGCACAGAAAGCTCTCACAAACAACAATGACCCCAGACAGTCTGCTTCAATAATGCCAATCGAGGGGCAGAATAAGTTGGCCAGTGCAGTGACCATACCTCCCCTGCTTTTCTTCTGTATACTATAGTACCATGTGATTGCTGACTGCTACGTGGGAGGGCAAATGAGACCTTGGTTTAAAGTCTAGTCCAAATGAAAGAATACATTCATCTTATTGATAGAAATTGACAGTACGGTTGTGTGTTAGATTAGCAACGTATGAATTCATTGATTTTAAGATGTAATCAGTTAATATAAACACAAATTGAATAGCACTTCAGACCAGCACTACCAATGCAGCTCTTCAAGTCCAAGGGCACATGTTCAGTATAGCTTCAGGTTATACATTACACAGCACTTTAAATGGAAATGGACTTACAAGCTTTCAGTTTAAAACTTCACCCCAAGGGTTACACCGATAATGCCCGTGTAAATATACATGGCAGAAATAGTGGGTACAATTTTACAGTTTTTGAACTAAATGTACTATTCAAAGGGATAAATGTTAATATGCCCTTTTTTCTCCTCAGTAGTCAATGTTTCCATTCATTTCTGAATTAGAAGCGTGTGTGACATATTAGTTTCAGTATTCATGTTGAGTAATATTATCCAGCATGGCAATGGTGTTGCCCTGATCAGGTATGTTGACCTGGTTGTCCAGGACATTACAGGTGATAAAATTTGTTGAAAAGTCATATATTTTAGGTCCAGCAGTAAAGCAGCTCCTGAAATTAGTGAACAGCTCAAAGTTGCCTTTGCGATGTAGCAAAGACAACTGTAATCTATATAATTCAATGGCACTTCAGAAAGGATCACTGACTGCCGATGAACACATTATACCTTTCAGGCTTACGCAAGCCTCTGAACTTCAAGATTAGTCAAATAATCAGTGAAGTGGACTTGCAAACATGTTAATTACTTGTCAACGTCTCCTTTTAATGAGAAACTTACAGGTCTGGAAGCCAGCAGGTTCAGACTTTTCTACAAAAGTAACAGCCCTTTTTTTTGAAATGTACCATACTGCACAGACTAGGGCCACCAGATCAAGAGGTAGCAGAACAAGGTCAGTTCAGCAAGTTGACTCACGTCTTGAGTTTGATAGAATCAGAGAATTGTGTGGTACAGTTAGGAACAAAGGAAAAGGAATATGCTATTTAGCCTGTCAAGCCAGATCACCACACATTCAATATAATTATGGCTGATCAAACATTTAGATATCCGCCACAGCCACCCCACTGGTAATCAGAAATCTGTCAATCTCTACCTTAAACATACTTAAAGCCCTCTATGGTAGAGAATTCACAACCCCCTGAGTAAAATAATTTCTGCTCATCTTGGACCTCAGTGGCATTTAATTGACTTTAGTGTATTTCCCCTGGTTCTAGACTCTTTAATCAGGGGGAATACCTTACTTGCACTTACCCTGTCTATTCCTTGCAGTATTTTCTAAGCTTCAGTGTGATCACCTCTCAAGTCTTCAACAGCCTAGAGAACACAGGCTCAGTTTGTCTCTTCCTAAGGCAGTATCGTCATCCTTGGAACGTTAATGGTAATAGTATCTTTTGGAGATGAGAATAAACCGTGCATAGTACTTCAGGTGTGGTCTAACCAAGCAATTGGAGCAAGACTTCATGACAGCTAAATGCATATCCTCCGAAGGACGTTCAGCCTGTGCCAGATCTGAAACTATCCAATAAGTCTCATTCATCCCACTTCTTCCCTATAGCCCTGCAATTTGTCCCCTTCAAGTATTTATTAAATTTGCTTTCAAAACTTCCTTTCAATCTGACTCTGCCATCCCTTTCAAGTAGTACATTCCAATTATGACAACGCACTGCGTATAAAAAACTTTTCCTCATCTCTACTCCAAAATAACGTAAAGATAAATTCATTTGCTATTATTCATTTGCTTTTGTTTCTTTAGTGACATGAAATAGCCTTTTTGTAAAATTACAAGGCACAGCTCAAAGAAATAAACATGCTCTTTTGTATTAACAAAGCACAAGTAGAGAGGATTTTAAATTAAATTAAAAGGGGGAGGGTTCTGGAGAGGGGTTTGTAACATGCCTTTTTACCAGATTTTCTCCCTTTGACCATATTTGCTGCTTTTGTATGTTTGTGTGCACTGACACACTCTGTTCCACACTATGTATCATTACCTAAACAGCTGCACTGAAATACCACAAACAGTTTTGTCCCCTTTTCTAAGGAGAGATGTACTGGCATTGGAGGCAGTCCAGAGAAAGTTCATTATGTTGATCCTGCATATCAAATATTGTCACATGAAGAGAGAGATTGAGTAGGTTGGTCCTGCACAAACTCAGTTTAGAAGAATGAGAGGTGATCGTATGTTTAGGTGGGCTGACAGGCTAAAAGATAATGATAATATTCGACAGCTACATGAGAAGATAGATTGTATAAGATGGGCTGAACGGCTAAAATTGTTGATAATATTCGACCAGCAGCATGACCTTGGATGGGTCTTGTTAACATTCCTTTATGGGCAGTACCTGCAACTTGTTTTTCTGTAGCTGTGTTTTGTCTTTCTGTATCTGCTTGCTTTGTGTTGGCTGTTTGTCACATTGCATAAGAGAGAGAGAGTTTTGTTCCAAAGCATGGGACTTCACGTCGGCCCAGAATGATGAATAGTGCCAGGACCTGACCTAAGCCTCCAAACCAGCCTTCAATAGAGGAGCCCAGGACAGGCAGGAAGGCATGAGACTTATTGCTTTCTCTAGAAGAGCATGAAACTTGTTTCTTTTTCCTTTTCTCTTCCGTTTATTATTACCACTGTAATCATTTGTTAATATCGCTACAATCATTATTATTATTTAATAAGCATTCATATTTAAGCAAATTGCTGTGACTCCCTTGGTTATATTTACCTGAATCTGAAAAGAACCACTTAGATACATCAGAGATAATGGGAACTGCAGATGCTGGAGAATTAGATACATGTTGTGATCCAAGACAACTTATGGAAACATAAGACTCTTACAGGACTTGACAGAGTTGCTTCCTCTAGTGGGAGAGTCTAGGACCAGGGGGCATGATTTTTGAATAAAGGATTCCCATCTAAGTCAGAGGAGAGGAGGAATTTCTTTGCTCAGAGGATACTTAATCTGTGGAACTCTTTACCACAGAAAGTGATAAAGGCAATGACATTAAGTATATTCAAGACTGAGGTAGATGGGTTTTTTTTAATCAGTCAGGGAATCAACGGTTGTGTGAAAAAGAGAGAAAGTTGGAGTTACCAATTGTGAGATCAACCATGATCTCATAGAATAAAGGGGTAGACTCAATGGGCCAAATAACATGCTCCAACATTGTATGGCTTTAAGACAAGCATGGTGGTTAGGTTTCAATTTTAAATGTTTCCAACTTGAGAATTCTGTTCCATAATACAGCTAGTTGCCTGCTTAGACAAACAAAATAATGGGGAGACACAGCTTATGATTTTTCAGCTATTAAAACAAATTAGTGGAATCAAATGGTCAGTCAGGGAGATGTTCTGGAACAGTTGATGTCCCTGAAATCATAAAGATGACATTTGCTTCTTAGTGGGAGACCTACTCAGAATCCTATGAAACAGAAAAATAAATGTGGAGCATGCACAGAATGCCAAAGAATATAATTAGAACTGTTTTCAATCTCCGGAATTTGTACATGTGACAGAAAAATCATACATTTTAATAATTTTGTTAAAATGTCTCCCTGCTCAGAAATTGTGTTTGTTCTTAGACCTATGAAGCCACAGAGTAACTTCAAAGACAAGGTTTCAATATATACAGATACTCGAGCCTCTTTCAAAAGGGAATCAAGATGTGAATGCCATTATTTGTCTTGGGAAACTGATTGCTGCTATTTCATACAAATGATATTTTGTAGCTAGTGTACTGATAATATATAAGGCAAATCATGTAGCACCTTCCCAAATGCCATATGATAATTTAAAATATAAATAGTCTTGTTTATTTTTATGTCACAAAATAGTTTATATCCTCTACACTTAATAGTGAATCACAGTAAATTTTCAGAATTTCATAGGTATGCTAAAAGAATTCTCAATGGATCTACTTCACACTCAGCTCTCATCTTCACTTTTCAGTGGCAACTAAATTAAATGGAAACTAGAAATAAAATCAGAAAATTTTGGAGAAATGCAGCAGGTCTAGCATCTTTGGAGCGAGAAATAGAGTTAGCATTTCGAGTGTAATGAGTCTTCAGGAACTGAAGGTAGGTGGGAAATCATGGATTCTATACTATTGACAGGGGGAGAGGAATGAGTGAAACAGCTGGGTAATGGTGCTCAAAACAAAAGGCAAAGGGAATACTAACAGAGTTGAAGGAAGGATTGAGATGTAAAATAGATCTCAAATGACAAGTTTGAATAGGAGACAATTAATCAGCTCCAGTGACAGCAAAGCCAATGAGACACAAACAATCTATATAAAGGACAGTGTATAACATAGCAAAACTCGCAGATGACACTAAAGTAGGTGGGAAAGCAGGCTGTGATGTGGAGATAAAGAGGTTACAGTTAGAAATTTAGATAACGAAGTGTGGAGCTGGATGAACACAGCAGGTCTCATTTCTTGAGGAACGATGTATTAGCACTGGAGACAGTTCAGAGGATGTTCACCAGGTTGAATCCAGGGATGAAAAGGCTGTTGTATGAGGAACAGTTGGATAGCTTGGGATTATATTCGCTGAAGTTCAGAAGAATGAGGGGAGATCTGATTGATGTATATAAAATGCTAAAGGGGATTGATAAGGACATTGAACAGATATTCCCCCTTGTGGGACAGTCTTGAACAAGAGCTTATAGAGAGAGAGAGGAGGTAGGTTCAAAAGTGAGATGAAGAGAATCTACATCTCTCAGAGCATTGTGAAACTGTGGAAATCACTGCCCCTGAGTACATTGGAGGCAGAATCAATCAACAGATTCAAGAAAGAAATAGGTATGTTTCTGATGAAACGTGGGATATAGGGCTATTGGGAGCAGGCAAGAGAGTGGAGTTGAGACCAGGATAAAATCAGCAATGATCATATTGAATGGTAGAATGAGGGGCTGAATTGCCTACTCCTTCTGCTAATTCCCATGTTTCTATGTGAACAAGACACTGTGGAGGTGGGGTGAGGAGATGTTGTAATCAAGATGGAGGACAGTGTTCATGCTATAAAGTTATTGAACTCAAAGTTGTGTCCCAAAAGCTGTAAAGTACCCAAGGAGAAAGTGAGGCATTCCTCCAATTTACAATGTGCAGCAATGGAATACTGCAGCAGACCTAGAATGGAAATGTTAGCAAGGGGGCAAAGTGATTTTTATGTTAAATGGCAAGCAACTGGAATGTCCAGATCACTCTTATGGACAGAGTGGAGATATTCAGCAAAATGGTCACCCAGTCTATATTTGGTTTTGCCAATGTAAAAGAGATTACACTGTGGGTAGGAAATATAGCAAACTAGATTGAAAGAAGTACAAGTGAAATGTTCCTTCATCTGGAAGGTGTGTTGGGGGCTTGATTGGTGAGGAGGTAAAAAGACAAGAGTTACACCTTGTGTTATCGCATTGGAACATGCTGTAGACGTGATAAGGGACATGGTGAAGAAATGTTATGAGTCACGGAGTGGACCAGGATGTCATAGAGGAAATGGTCCTAATGTCCTAGACAAAGTGGGGAGAAGAAGAGCTGCTTGGTGGTGGCATACTGCTGGTGGAAGATGATCTTTTCAATATGGAGACTGGTGAGATGGAAAGTGAGGAAAGGGAAATTCTATCATTTTTCTGAAAGGGAGTTGAAGGGGTTAATACAGAAGTCTGGAAAATGAGTTGGACATGGCTGGTGGCCATGTCAACCACAGCGCGGCGTAGGGGAAAGAGTCCTCAGTTGAAAAAATTGGGGAATATAGTGTTGACACTCCTGTGGAACATACAACATTGAAGCAGAGATGGAGAGATTGGGAGAATGGAATGAAACCTTGCAGGAAACGGGTATAAGGGAGTGTAGCCGAGGAAACTGTGGAAGTCAGTGGGTTTGAAATTGATATTAGTGGATTGCCTAAACCCAGAAATAGAAACAGAGAAGTTAAGGAAGGGAGGAGCCAGAGATGGTTTAGGTGGCAGTGAGTGAAGAATGAAAATTGGAAGCAAAACTGATCAACTTTTCTTACTTTTCTCATGTCACCATTATTCTTTTATTCACCCCTGACCCTTTTGACTTTGGAAATCATCTCTCATTATTTGCTCTATTTCAGGACACGATTGATGCACCCCCCAACTCTCTCTGCTCTGAGGAGAACACCACAGTCTGTTCACATTAATGAAATTCATTCTGCATTCTGGTACATTCTAAACACATCTCCTCTGTGCCTTCTTCAAAATTCTGAGATCCTTCCTGATGGGCAAGGTCCAAAATACAACACAGTGCTCCAGCTGAAGTATAACCAGTATTTTATAAAGGCCAAACATGCTTGACTTCATATTCTATACCTCTTTATAAACTATAGGATGCCATGCACTTTATAACAGCCTATCAACATGCCACTTTCAAAGATTTGTACACATTGTTGTGATTCCAGTTATGAGAATCCAAACAAATATCTGGCTTGTTCGGATTCTCATAACTATTCTCATAACTGGAATCACAACAATGTGTACAAATCTTTGAAAGTGGCATGTTGATAGGCTGTTATAAAGTGCATGGCATCCTATAGTTTATAAAGAGGTATAGAATATGAAGTCAAGCATGTTTGGCCTTTATAAAATACTGGTTACGCTTCAGCTGGAGCACTGTGTTGTATTTTGGACCTTACCCATCAGGAAGGATCTCAGAATTTTGAAGAAGGCACAGAGGAGATGTGTTTAGAATGTACCAAAATGCAGAATGAATTTCATTAATGTGAACAGACTGTGGTGTTCTCCTCAGAGCAGAGAGAGTTGGGGGGGTGCATCAATCGTGTCCTGAAATAGAGCAAATAATGAGAGATGATTTCCAAAGTCAAAAGGACTATAATCATTGAAAGAATGACATGTGGAAGAACAAAGTTAAGAAGTACGTGGCAGGATTCTAGGGTTAAATTAAACACCAATAGAACTTAGCAATTCTGAGGAAGGCTCTCCAGATCTGAAACGTTAATTATGATTTCTATTCATAGATGCTGCCAGACCTGCTGAGCTTTTCCAGCAACTTTTGTTTTCGTTACCAATAGAACTTGTAGTGTTGCCATATGATGTAAATATGTACTATTAAATTACACAATATCATCAGCAAATTTGGACTTTGGATATTGGGAGAAAAACAATTAGAAATAAATTGGGACACTTTAAAATGATGCCAAATTCACCTGACCTACAAGTAGCCAAACTTATGAGACACACAAAGAAGTGTCTAATGGCTGGGCCCTTCTCACACAATCAGAAAAGGCCATCTAGAGGAGATTAACTGGACTTAAATTTCATCATCTGGAATAGGCCACAGTGAGACCTTCAAATGTCTCATGAGACTTATCAACAACAGGTATTGCTGGAGAAAATACTTAAATCTGAAACTGGTTGTGCAAAAAAGAGGATTGAACCACTCACGTCTGTATAAACTGTGTGCTTTTTTTTAACAGGAGAAAGGAATCACCCAAAACCATAGAGTGACATATAGGAACTTGCAGTAACATCAAGAATATAGTCTCTCTCTTTGGAAGTGATGCCTGTTACTTGAAAATTGATCAGCCTGTAAGCAAAATGTCTGCAGCAAACATTTTTAAAAATATGGAAACCTACCATTCAGAGATAGTAGGAACTGCAGATGCTGGAGAATATGAGATAACAAGGTGTAGAGCTGGATGGACACAGCAGGCCAAGCAGCATCAGAAGTGCAGGAAAGCTGAAGTTTTGGGCCTAGACCCTTCTTCAGAGAAAGGGTCTAGGCTCTAAACATCAGCTTTCCAGCAACTCTGATGCTGCTTGGCCTGCTGTGTTCTTCCAGCTCTACACCATGTTATCTCGAACCTACTGTTCAACTGTCTTCATAAGAAACAGTTCATTTCTTTTCAAAAATCTGTATTTACTCAGTTACTGTACCTTCTGCCCTATACGCCATTCTGTTTGCTTGCATGTGTGTGTGTGTATTAAAAGAGAATTCTAGAACAGAGAATGAGAGAGGGAGACATTAGAGAAATAAATGGAGAGAAAAGAGAAAATTGCAAGAAATAGAATTGAGTCAATAAAGGTAAAACCACTGATGGAAGGATGTAAGTACTGTTTAGACTGGTGACATGTTGTAAACCAACTAATCTGTAAACAAGAGACCGGATCTTTTTTAAAAAAAACACTACTTGTCAGACCACCAGATGTCTACTGAACATTAGCGATGTGAGATATTTAGAGCCAGATTCTCAAAGAGATGTTGTCTATCAAACAGATGACGCAGACTGACCGTTCATTGTGGAAAGTGTTGAATTTTTAACTACACTGAAATGAATGGAAATGAAAAACAGCTCATTTCAACAGAACTGGACATGTGGAAAATCTGTCTCTTGGATATGAATGGGAACATTCAACAGCCTAGCTTTCAATTACCCACAAGATCCACAAAGTCCTGAGCACTCGAGGGGAATATTATAGTATAAACAGCTTTATCATGTTTTTTCTCTGACAGAACTATGTTCAGTAAGCTTAAAACAAAGCAGGAATATGTGAAATTTGGATCTTATTATTTCAGGAGAATGAGTTTGAACAAGAGTTAGCTACTGCTAATTCATTTCTGTTCATTTTAAAAGCAGGGAAAGGCCTTTGCTGCTATTGTCCACCAGGTGGCATAGGATCAGACAAATTTGGAGTATCAACATTTTCCCAGTCTCTAAAGGCTGCCGGAAACGTTGAGGAATTACAGTACCAAGTAGTCTGTAAATGCTGATTGTTCTCTACCTTGAGCTCTTTCTCTGTAACAACCTCAGCCCATCACTGACAAAAGGAATTTGAATCTTCCTGACCAAATTTCAATTCCTACTTGTTCAATGTTCTTTGTGACTTGTGCTGAGTTGTTTCAAACTGTAAGCAATTGTCCTGATAGACTAACATTTGGGCTGTGCTGACCAGTTTATGCTGAACAATAAAACACACTGGATTTTCTGCCATCACTCAGTAATCAAAACATGAATTCAGAATGGGAAATAAGAGCAGTACAGAGCCCTGTAGCTTAATCAAGTAAAACAAATTTTTTGTTCCAATTAAGCTCTGCACCTCTTCCAAAAAGTCCGGATGTCAAGGATCTGGAAACAGAATCAATTGCACTAAAAATATGACCTCCTGACCTTTCACATTTCAGAGGCATTTATTTCAGGAACAATCTGGGATTGTCAGTTCAATATTTTAATTTTCCCTCATGCTGTCTTTTTCTGTTTGATTTTGTTATGGAAACTTCACTGTATTTTTGTATCCACCAGCCTCATCCACAAATAGTTTCTTCAAATTAGTAATGCCTTCTAAAGGACATGGTAAGATATTAAAGTGTGTGTATTAATAACAAATCATTAACCTCCCACTACTAACGTACAGAGTGGATAATCCAATACAAAGAATACTTTGCAAAATAGCATTACCACAGATTCCTTAATTAAATGTGAATTAGTGAGAACAATTTCATAGGCCTGCTAACTTAAAGGCTGACATATCTCAGAGTGCACTGCACACATTGCTGTGACTGATCTGAAATACAGAATATATAATGTTATCCGTTGACCTGGACTATTCTTGGCCCTGTTATTTTGTCAAAGAACATTTACAAAGTCTGCTTAGATAGGACTGAGATGAATATTATTTAAGAACATAACTAACAGTAATGTCTAGCTGTGAATTCATCCTGCCACTAGGCAGTAAAAGATTGAAATCATTATTGTGTCATTTGACACAGAATCACTTCCTGTGATGATGTTTGTGTCTTATTTGCATATCACTTCTTATACTATTGGGCTCACTTTAAACACTATGAAACCTTTAGCCAAATTTCCATATTATGAAGGACATAATTACACACATGTTGTAATGTTAATATTTCAAGGGTAAAATTTCACTGTATCCAGGATAGCAGTTGTAAGTTATTAAAAGATACATCTGAATTTCTGATTATTTAGAAGTTAATTATGTGTTTATGAATTGGGACATTGGATGAGGTTGATCATTTTGCAAAATAGAGTGTAAACATCTTCTTGGGTTCGTTTTGAAAGATTGAGCAGTTCTATGTTTCTTAGACTGTAGACAGTGCTATCTGTTTACACAACTAAATCTGTTAAAGAGATAAAGGGGCCAATTTTCAAAAGTCTTGATGAGCATACATGTCAAATCCAATTTTACATTTCTAAAACCTTAGGAAATCAGTTCTAAGTGCAAGGAACCATCTAGGCAGGCCAGCTGTTTGCAGCCTGATAAATAGACGGTCGAGGTGATAGAACTTAGAACAGTAGAGCACAGCATAGGAACAGGCACTTTGGCCTACCATGTAAATGCCAATCATGGTGCTATTCTAAACTAATCCCATCTGTCTGCACATGGTCCATATCCCTCTATTCTGCCTGTCATTGAGATAGTCTAGCTACCGTTGTACATGGTGTAGGAGAGACCACATGTGGAGTATTGTGTGCCATTTTGGCCTCCTCATCCGAAGAAGGAATGCTCTGATGACTGAGGGAGTGCAACAAAGCTTTACAAGACTGATGTATGAGGAAAGACGGGATTATTTACGACTATATTCATTGAAGTTTAAAAGAATAAGGAGGGGAATCTCATAGAAATCTGTAAAATTCTGACAAGACTGAACAAAGTAAGGATGTTTCTGATGACCAGGAAGTTCAGAACTAGTTTAAGGATCTGAGGTAGGCTATTTAGGACCAAGTTGAGCACAAATATCTTCATTCAGATCTGCAAGTCTGTGGAATTCTCTGCTACAGAAAGAGGTTGGGCCCAAAACATTGAATGTTTCTCGAAGGAGTTCGATATAGCTGTTAAGGATTTAAAGGGATCAAAGGTAATGGAAGAGAAAGCAGAATAGGGTGCTGAGTTGGATGATCAGCCATGATCCGATTGAATAGAGAAACCTCGAAGAGCTGAATGACCTACTCCTGGGATAATGGGAACTGCAGATGCTAGAGAATCCAAGATAACAAAGTGTGAAGCTGGATGAACACAGCAGGCCAAGCAGCATCTCAGGAGCACAAGAGCTGACGTTTCGGGCCTAGACCCTTCAACAGAGAGGTCTCTGATGAAGGGTCTGGGCCCGAAACGTCAGCTCTTGTGCTCCTGAGATGCTGCTTGGCCTGCTGTGTTCATCTAGCTTCACACTTTATTATCCTGACCTACTCCTGGTCTCATTTTCTTTGTTTGTCACAAATTCCTCTTGTCAATGCTTTATTGAAAATAGTAATTGTGACTATGGATTATAGAAACATTTTGTACTCTTTGGTGAATTAGTGTTGCCTTGTGGCAATCTAGGTGGATCAGTTGTCTACTGCACATCTCTCTCAATTTTCACTTTCAGTGGATAGCATGATTTGGAGAGATATATATTTTCTAATCTCTTTCCCTGAGAATTTGTACTTAAGGATCTGTGCCTAGGTACCATGGTACCTAAGATGGCACTGTGAGTGGGGATGTGTAAACTTTTCACTGTACTCAGGTGAGTACATCAGACAATAAAGCTAATTCTAATTCTAATTCGAAAGGGAGGTTGATCCAGTATCAGCCTGTATCTATGTCAAATGATTCGCAAAGGAATTTTACAAATCGATCAACATAAAACACTTTCCCACATTCCAAAAAGCAGGACACAAATCTAATAAGAGGCACCTTGACCTCCATTCCTGGAAATCCCTCCAATCAAAAGGCAGGGTTCAAGGCAGTTAGGACTACATGTTGGTTCTGGGGTGCCACTCCTGGGGCAAACATTTTGGGAAAAACACGGATCAGAGCTCAAGAAGTTTACCCATGCTCAGGATGCAGGCAAATAATTAGGATCATTAAATTGCCCTGTTGAGGAGGCTGACTGGGATTTTTTCAATATGATGAGGGAAAGCTTAGCAACCTCCTAGGAGTCTTGTGCAAACTTCCTTTGTGTCTGGGGTGGGGAAATACAGCTATACAATGCCCTGTCGAGAGACCCCTCTCCCAAACTACCGCTTACAGTCAACCTCGACCCCACCACAAATACAGATACACACACACACACACACACACACACACAACACCACTGTGTTGGTGGCCAAGCTGATTTATTTTTAAGAAGTAGCTGAGAGGACACCTTCTTGCTAAGGTCCTGTCCCAATTATTTTCCTTTTACTGCAGCCGCTGCACTAGTGAAACTGGAAAGCCTCATGTGGTCCCTCAGACTGGAGAGGCTGCCAGTCATCCTGAGCTGGCCAGGGCCTGTCACGTGAAAATCTGAACTTTAATCAGTCTTCCACTAGAAATTAGTTTCGAGCCCAAATATCCAGCCCCTTATCTATTCAAATGTTAGTTTTTGTTGAGTCACAGGCCCACTTTCATAAGTATATCGAGCGGATGTAATTGGATTTTTAAAAAAGCATTGGGCATGCACCACTGAATTCTTTACAAAGGCTTGAAGGAACTTTGCTGCAATGTCCACAGTTCAGAAGCAGGATTTGTCCTTAAGTCTCCTCAGTACAAACTATTTTTTTCTTGTTCTTACTTTTGAAATATAATGCCTGTTGTGAGCAGCTTCAATAGTAACTTGCAAAAAAAAGGGAAGAAAGATGTAGGGATATGGGGAAGAGGTTACATGGATGGGTCAGTGAGAGGCCAGGCAGGATGGTAAGGAGCTACTTGGATAGCTCAAACGATGACTCAGCAGTGGAACAATGAGCTGAGTGGCCATCTTCCTTGTCGTAAGCATCTAGGATTTCTCTCCCAATTCTCACAAATGCAACCTTTTTTTTGGAAATTTAGTTTATAATTCAGTATGGAAAAAGTGACAGCAACGGATATGCACTGTGAACCAGCAATATTATCACTTCACTGGGCTGGTCATCAAACCTGGTACCCATTTAAGGGGCATACTTGAGTATTCTTTCCTCCTCAGAGGGGTAATTTCAGCTGTGGCTCAGTTGGTAGCACTGTCACCTTTCAATAATGCTTGCATATTCCAGTCCCCCTTTAGTTCTTGAGCCAAAAATCAAGGCTGAAAATCCCATCCAGTTCTGAGAGATTGCTGCATTGCCAAAGGTTCCATCTTTCAGATCATACGTCAAACTGATCTGTCTATAAAAGATTCCTTAGCACTATTTTGAAAAGGATAATTTTACTTTGGTGTCCAGTCCAATATTTGTCTCTGAATCTAATACCACACAAACAGATTAACTGGTGATTATCACATCCTGCTTGTGGGAGCTTGCTGTGTGCAAATTTACTGCATTTTTTCCTACATTACAACAGTGACTATACATCATGAAGTATTTCATAGGCTGCAAATGCTTTGAGATGTCTGGTGGTCTTTAAAGCTGTTATTAAAATTCCAGTCTTTTTTTTTAACATCTACTGTACTGTGACCTGAAGAATAAAAACTCATTTAACATAACCTGACAAAATACACTTAGGTGAGAATATTATTGCATATTATAACATGGTTCTTTTGCAATGAAAATTAACTATTCATTAATGAGAAATTCATGCGCAAGTTTTAATTGTGTCCTCCAGATAATTAATCCCCTGGGTACTGAGTGTCCTTCTGGTAGCTTTCACAGTTCATAGGAAGCTTATACCTTAAGTGTCTAGACAAAAGTACTGAATGCTACGCTTATTGAGCTAAAACCACCAGGAACATTTCGAGTCCCAACCATTCTCGACTGAACATGGTATTCTTCATACCTTGGCAGCTTAGGGAGTGCTTGTCCAAGTGTGAAAAGGGATAGAGAGAGAGGGAGAAAAAAAAAGGCATCTAACTGGAAAGAGCTACTGACAAAAACTGAAGCTATGTTCATTATGTGAATTACCTCAACCACCAATAAAAGAAGGGGGACAGTGAAGAACTGGCAGAATAATAATAAAACCAAAATGAAAATCAAATTGCTGCTCTGACTGGTGTTCCCGTGTGCAGTGATGTATGATCAGTAAGACGTGCTGAGGGGGTTAGAGCATGCTCAGAGGTCACAAAGTTGCTGATTGCCAGGTAGGTTTTCATGTCCCCATGTTGTCAAGCAATCTGTGCCTTCATAAAATTACCCATAAAACATTCATAGAGGTAGATTAGGTTTTAAAATCTACCTAATGTAGCATGAAATTCTGACTCCATGCTCTAGTGATCATAGTTGTGAGTGGTGACCTATTTTTTTTCACTCTGCAATCACAATATTCCATCTTTACCCTTTTCAACTGTTTCCTTCAAAAGATTAAGACCAAAAGAGATCATAATTTCTTCAGCCTTTCATTACGCAGCGTGGTCAGACTAGACTTGTTACATTACTCATGTAATTTAGTTTGTTCACTAGTGCCTTGACATTTGACGAAATTGAAATTTCAATAAATATTCAACTGCAAGGACATTTATAGAATTTAAAAGCTGCCTTTTCAGTTATGAAAAATATAATTAAAATAAATTCTGGAACGCAACCCTTAAAGATACTTTGTTCTCCAGTATATATAATAAAGAAAGTAAAGGGAAAATTTGATCAGAAGTTTTCAAAGGATGAAGGAAAACTGATAGGACAGACTGTGCGAGAGTATTTCTGCTGGTTGGGGAGTCTAGGAAGAAAGGCTGGTGTCTAAACTTTAGAATGAAATTACTGAAAGTGTTGTAGAAATTTAGAACTCACAAATGCCAGTAGCAGTCAGTGCTAATTGAATTGTTAATTTTAAAACTGAGTTCGATAATCTTTTTGTTAAACCATAAAACCATAAGCAATAGGAACAGGAATAGGCCATTTCGCCCCTCATGCCTGCTCTGCCATTTAGTAGGATCATGAATGCTCAATATTCCTCATGTCCACTTTCCTGCCCTTTTCCTATAACGCTTGATTCCCCTACTGATCACAAACCTATCTAAGCCTTAAATTTACACAAAGACTATGCCCCTCTGAGGCAAGGAGTTGCAAAGACCCTCAACCCTCTGAGGGAAGAAATCATGGTAACAAAATGTGAGGCTGGATGAACACAGCAGGCCAATCTCAGTTTTAAATGTGTGCTCCTTTGTTCTGAGACTATGCCCTCCACTCCTAGACACCCGCCTGAAACATCCTCTCAACATTTACCCTGTCAAGCTCCTTAACAATCAATAAGATTTCAATAATCAATAAGATCACGTCTCATTCTTGTAAAATCAAATTCCAATTTTCTAGAAGTATCAAAGCATATGGGCGAAAAGAGTTATATAGAGTTAGGTTAAAACTCAGCCATTGTCTCAGTGAATGACAGGCCAACCTCTTCATATCCCAGTAAAAATCAGAAAGAACTGTGCATGCTGGAAATTAGAAACGAAAACGATCTGGCAGCCACTGTGGAGAGAAAACGGAGTTAATGTTTCGGGTCTCGTGACGCTTCTACAGAACAGATCTCCAACAATAATAAAGTGTGAAGCTGGATGAGCACAGCAGGCCAAGCAGCATCTCAGGAGCACAAAAGCTGACGTTTCGGGCCTAGACACTTCATCAGAGAGTTTCTGTTTTTGTCTCCTCATGTCCCCATGTTCTTATATAGATTTAATATTGCGTTTTATACAAAAATAAACATGATTAAAATCACATTTTGCAGTTCTGGATGTGAGTTTGCTCGCTGAGCTGGAAGGTTAGTTTTCAGACGTTTCGTCACTATTCTAGGTAACATCATCAGTGAGCCTCCGACGAAGCACTGGTGTTATGTCCCGCTTTCTATTCATCTGGTTAGGTTTCCTTGGGTTGGTGATGTCATTTCCTGCATTGGTGATGTCATTTCCTGTTCTTTTTCTCAGAGGATGGTAGATTGGCTCCAAATCAATGTGTTTGTTGATGGAGTTCCAGTTGGAATGCCATGCTTCTAGGAATTCTCGTGCATGTCTCTGTTTGGCTTGTCCTAGGATGGATGTGTTGTCCCAATCAAAGTGGTGTCCTTCCTCATCTGTATGTAAGGATACGAGTGATAGTGGGTCATGTCGTTTAGTGGCTAGTTGATGTTCATGTATCCTGGGCTAGCTTTCTGCCTGTTTGTCCAATGTAGTGTTTGTCACAGTTCTTGCAAGGTATTTTGTAGATGACGTTTGTTTTATTTGTTGTCTGTATAGGGTCTTTTAAGTTCATTAGCTGCTGTTTTTGTGTGTTGGTGGGTTTGTGGGCTACCCTGATGCCAAGAGGTCCGAGTAGCCTGGCAGTCATTTCGGAAATGTCTTTGATGTAGGGGAGAGTGGTTATGGTTTCTGAGCCCGTTTTGTCTGTTTGTTTGGGTTTGTTGCTGAGGAATCGGCGGACTGTGTTCATAGGGTACCCATTCTTTTTGAATACGCTGTATAGGTGATTTTCCTCTGCTCTGTGTAGTTCCTCTGTACTGCAGTGTGTGGTGGCTCATTGGAATAATGTTCTAATGCAGCTTCGTTTGTGGGTGTTGAGATGGTTGCTCCTGTAGTTCAGTATTTGGTCCGTATGTGTTGTTTTCCTGTAGACGCTGGTTTGAAGCGTCTATACAGACCTATACAAACCCTATACAGACAACAAATAAAACGAACGTCATCTACAAAATACCTTGCAAAAACTGTGACAAACACTACATTGGACAAACTGGCAGGAAGCTAGCCACCAGGATACATGAACATCAACTAGCCACAAAACAACATGACCCACTATCACTCGTATCCTTACGTACAGATAAGGAAGGACACCACTTTGATTGGGACAACACATCCATCCTAGGACAAGCCAAACAGAGACATGCACGAGAATTCCTAGAAGCATGGCATTCCAACCGGAATTCCATCAACAAACACATTGACTTGGAGCCAATCTACCATCCCCTGAGAAAAAGAACAGGAAATGACATCACCAACCCAAGGAAACCTGACCAGATAAATAGAAAGTGGGACATAACACCAGCGCTTCGTCGGAGGCTCACTGATGATGTTACCTAGAATGGTGACGAAACGTCTGAAAACTAACCTTCCAGCTCAGCGAGCAAACTCACATCCAGAACCTCAACCTGAGCTACAAATCTTCTCAAAACTCGCTAACATTTTGCAGTACTTGGTTCAAGGGTAAATTGTATTCACTTTGCTGTTATGAAAAGGAAAGAATGCAACCTGTATTTACTTTTATACCAGAGATAACAAGGTGTAGAGCTGGATGAACACGGCATGCCAAGCCGCATCAGAGGAGCAGGAAGGCTGATGTTTCAGGCCCAGATCCTTCTTCAGAAATTGTATACCCACAAGTTAATTAGGGATTTATAGTCGGTAGGAAGTTGTGATCAGTCTGACAAACAGAAATCAGAAAAATTGATCTCCAACAAATGCCTACTCACAACTCTTAGAGATCTTTTAATTTAAAGGTGTGAGGCTTACTGTCTCATTTCAATTTTCATGTTAGTAAGATAATAAACTAAGTGTTAATCTCACATAACTGTTATTGCCCCATATGCAATTTTACATGTAGGAGTTTATTTGTTATTATCATTTGTTGTTATTTTGTTAAAGAACCCTGATGGCTGATTTCGTTTTGTACATCCAGCGAAAGCACGCTCATTTTATGTGAATTTCCTGGGCGTTTCCAATCAGAAATTCATGCAATGCCCAAATCTCCTCACTTGTTTTGGGCCATGCATCTAATAAGATGCTTGTAGCTTGTGAAAATAACTGCTGTCATCAAACCCACAATTCCTACCTCCCACTGAATTCTTTACTTGCAAATTTCCTACCGTGACACTGTTTAAAAATGGATGTAACAGCAAAAATAAAAACCACTTCATTGCTGTTTTCTAAGGATTATTTAAACATTTTTAAAAATGTATCCTCACTAAGATCTGCAACATGTTTTCTGTTTCTTTGAATGAACATTATGGGATAAGTATGGATCACATTCAAATTGGAACATATTCCCTAATTGCATGTTCTCAAACTTAATAACAATCAAATGTCTTGACATTTTAATGGTTATGTTTGAAGAGAGAATGTCCAGTATGAGTCTAGCACTCTCCTCAAACCCAATTCATACCTGTTCTAGCTTGTTAATGCTGTTGTTCATTTGTTTGCACTCATTTCAATAATCCATCCTTTACTAAGGACACTGACAGGAAATTTTGCCATAATTTTACATTAGTATGTTGGGATAATTTTAACTCTAATTTCATTCTAATGCTTACTTTTTAATCTTTAAATTCTGAGTCTTGACTTTTAAAGGAACAAATAAAAAATCTGGCTTTATTTTCAGAATTGTGCACGGTTGAATGGTGCTTTCCCTGCAGTTAATAAATTATGCAATGGTTTTAAATAGAGAAAGTCATCAGAAATGATGTGCTTTAGCTGGGACATCCTTTTCAATGTAGCCAGAGAATAAGTACTGGAAACACTATCAACACTCTTATGTTGTCTCCAGGTTCCCTCGATCTTATGGTTCTGCGGATATAGTGCATGTAAACAGGGAAACAAGATGAAGTAACTGAAACAAACTGCAGCTGTCTGAATGAGAAATGCCATACTCAGGGTATGACTTGAAACAGCTTACAAAGGTTTATCTAAAGTTATATTTCTTACAATGCAGCGAGATTACACTTCAAAAAGTATTCAAATAGCTGTTAGTCACTTTGGGCCAGGTTGAGATTATGAAATAAACTATAAAAATGAAGATTATTTCATATTTGTTTTTGTTTTAAGTGTAAATCTTCTATGATATTTCACTGTGGGTTTGTAGACTCGATGTCAGGAATTCGGATTGATAAGAAGTTTGATAATATCATTGATGGAGTGAGATTAATTGAATGGATCTTGCAGAGAGGTGGTGTGGACTCAATGGAATGAAAGGCCTTTTTTCTGTACTGTAACCATTCCACGATTCAATCTGTGACTTCAGGAACCGTGCAGTCAGTTGACACCCACTTCTGGCAGGATCTTGGCTTTCTACAGTTGCATATTAGGATCCAGTGGTGGATATTGACATGAAATCTCACCCCTGGGAGCCCATCCTCCACCAAGAAAGGGCTCTTTAACACTGGGCTGCATTTCATAAACTTGGATGTGATGGGGACACTTGAGGCCAGGTATTCGCACGATCTGAAAATAAAACTCCCAGATGGCATTTCAGTTTTATGATGCTTTTCAAAAGGTTTTTTTTTGTACATTTAATACCTTGGATCTTTGCAGAGATAATACTGGTTTCTATGTCTGTACCAGAGATAATTCACCATGTTATAAGGTGTCAATTTCATGCTTCTAGCTCTAGGTTACAATAATTTCTACAGCTTGTTTATTTTCCTCTGAGTCCACACCTAGACTTAACCAATCAAGCACAGGGATCATAGTAAAGAGGCTTTATAATCAAATACAGAACAATTGAATACCCAAGCATGCAGGAAGAGAGAGGGAGATGGTGCCCACACATTTCCAATTCACTGGCAGTTATAATCTTCAAAGAGCTTACTGATGGGCTAAAGAGGGACAGAATCATCAGGGTAATTTTAGTGCACAGCTGTCAGGAGCACAACAAGTAGCCTTTATTTATTGTGGCTGCTGATGAACAGTCTTGTATCTAAAGAACTAGTCAAACTGAGGTGCTCACACAATGACACAAAGCCAACATCGCTTGAGTAGAATGACTTGAATACCTGATGAATGAGTATGTGAGTGTATATGCATGTATCCAGACACTGGTGTGTGCTGTGATGGTATTATACCTCTCCTACCTGCTCCAAGTAATGGAAAATCCAGTAAAGGCTGATGTTTGTTTTAAAATTGCCCTCCAGAACTTGTTGCTGTCTCTTGCCCTGCCAGCTGACACAAATTGGGCCAGGAGCAAACAGGAAGGATTAGCTTAGTATGGGTTTATATTCGGCATGTACTGGTTGGACCAAAGTGTCTGTTTCTGAATGACTCTGTCACTCTATACATCAGTAACTGATCTCACCTCATTGGGGTCTTTCCCATTAAAAATCACAAAGTATTGTTGAGGTTGACATTGTGAGGAGTTACAATCTAGTAATAACTCAGGCACAGGTTCCCAGCCCTGAATTTAAAATCCAGCCCTTATTCTTAGAGAATTTTCACAAACATGGTAACAACCCTGACACAGACGCAAGTGACAATGACTTCGTGGTCACTCTACAATTAACTTAAAAAAGCCTTAACTTTTATCATAATGAGCAAAATATTTCAATTCAGATTTTCGTTAAATCAGCCTTCAGTTGGAAATATAGTCATCAGATCCATTTTGAGTTTATGGACTGAAAATTTCAAGATCTGCAAACAGTTATTACCTTGGTGCCTTTGTAAATGGCTATGATTTCTGATGAAGTATCATTGACCTGAAACATTTAACTCTGTTTCTCCCCACAGATGCTGCCAGACCTGCTGAGTATTTACAGCACTTTCTGTTCACATTTTAATTTTCCAGAATCTGCAGTATTTTGCATTTGGACGTGGTTATGAGATTTTATTGCAATATTTAAACTCCCTTGACAGTGATGGGGGTGGGATGCTGTACATGGCCCAAAAGTTTCCCTTTTATTTAAGCCAATCAATTGGCAGCTTTGTCAGTCTGATACTCACATAATTATCTCTTCCCTCTTCGTTTATTAAGTTTAAATCAGTAATGTATCATTGGGCTGGTTGAATTTTCCATCAAAAAGACAGTCCCAAAGGAAATATTCTTTCTTCATACCAAGCATACACTGACTTGAGTTTTGGCTGGGACCCTACTTATATCCAGCCCTCTTCTGCATGCAGATATAACATTACAATGTCTTAACAAACATGCACATTCACGGACCTCAATATTTACACTAATCCTATTGAGGTATCAAATGAAGTCATTACAAGGAAGAAATACTAAGTGAGTCACTGCAGCCACGAAAAAGCCGAATTTAAAGAAATCAGGATAATTAGCTATTTAGGATGGAAGGTTTATCGTACATCTAAGTTAAGTTTCCTTTTTCAAAATATGGTATATGGTATATAAAAACCTTTGATTGCAGCAGACCTTTCAATCCACAGAAACTAAAATACTTCAGAACTTCTCAGCATAAAGTTTGTAAAGTAAGGAGGTCTTAGACAGAATTTCTGTAACCAGTTGCTGGTAAGTTTCAATGCAAGTGATCTCTGTAACTTGTGTGGAACACAGACTCACTTGTGGCTGTTGGGCTTTGCATGGTCACTTATTTGACTGGCATAATTTGGTATCTTGTGCAATGCATGACTAGATCTGTACTCCCAATATTGCTGTACATATTATGGGGAAAAAATAGAATGACTCTGTTTTGCAACAAAGTATGAATCTCTAATCTGCTGGAGAGTTGAATTCCCAATGACTGAAGTGACAGCCTTTTAACGCAGATTTTACACAAAAACCTGATTCTTCTGACAAAAAACATTTCTTAATGGCAATGATGTGGCCATAATGTACCCTAAATATCTTGAAAGAAGTTCTTTACATTTCTATAGCACCAATCATAACCTCAGGACATGAATTCTTCAGAAGCAAGCAAGTTGTAGTGACCCGTGTAATATGGGAAACAAACAGACCAATTTATGAAAAACAAGCTCTCACAAAAAGCAGAGTGGACAATGATCCCATTAACCTGTTTTTGTGATGTTGCTTGAGGGATGAGTCATGACTAAGATATCAGCAATACATTGCTCTTCTTCATATAATGAGCATCCTTTTTTATACCATTTGATACCCACAGTTTAGCATCCATACTCAAATAACACAATCAAAATTTAATGTTGAACAAATGTAAATTGTATCAAGTTTTAAAATAATATCAGTTGTAAATTACTAAACAGTTTTTACTAGTGGTAATACCACTGCCAATACTAACAGGCAGTTAGTTAATGGATTGGTGTGACATTCCTCTGTTATTTTAGCAGAGGCATAACTCTTTAAAATCATAAAATCAGGCAGCCCAAAAGGACAGCATTTCCCCAGCTCTGAAAGAGCTACCAATCAGTTAAATCACCTCCCCAACCTCATTCCTTTTACATAACTCTAAACAATTACATTTCAAGCCTATATCTACATGCACTAGGATAACAATGCAATAACAACAGATAGAAAAATGCAATCCTTTAAGCATTCGGTTGCTTATGTTATTGATTAATAGGTAGTAGACTGCAGTTCAGGATGCTGAGAGTAGATTCCAATCAAGTTTTTAAGAGTAGCATATCAATTGCGCTTGTTATTACCAAGCTCTATTTAACTGATCCAGTTGGCTTAATGATTGAATGTTATTGTTTTCTTAATTGAGCTGATTATTGTTTAGTTGTGGGATTCAGTTGCAGGTAGTGATCACACTGAAAATTACGATTCCTACAGAGGTCATGAGCAGATCTCCCTTGTGGGGCTGGATCAGTCCCTGCTTCACATAGTCCCTTTATTCATCAAAAGATGTGTTTGAATTCCTTCTTCAATCTGCCCTTGTTCAGTTTCATCTGCATCCTTCCTCACGCAGATGGGATATGAGTGAAAAGTTAAAACTGGAAAAGAACAAAAATCCAGGTTTTGTTTTACCCAAATCAGGAAGAACTGTTGGGTTTATTGGAAGTGGCAGAGCTACTGCTGTACAGTGAGTGAATAATTTGAATGTTGTGCCTATTAGTTGGAATTCAGAAAATATTTTAGGGATCACATTCCACATTTCTGTTCGATAAGGGAATAAACAGCAGTGTTCATAATTATTTATTATTGTCTCTGGGTGTGACTGGCTAATTCAATTATATTCTTTCACCATCATTAAGATTAGCACCATCAGAATATTTTCTATAACTGTAAGATTTTATTATCAAAATCAGTCTTAAATCAACAAGAGCTGAAACTAAAAGGCTAAATGTTACACAAATGACCATGCCAGACTTAACTTTACATTGGCTGAAATGATTCAAAAGTGAAGAAAGATTAGAATTTGCAATGCTTTTACATTGTCCACACATCACCTTCCATATCCTCAATCTCTCTGTGCAAAAGCATCACCTTTGAAAGTCTTGCTTCAACCTGGAGCCAATCAATTGAACCAACAAGAAGGAGCTAGATGGTGAAAAAGGGAGCAAAAAAAATCTGTCAAGTCCATTTGCACCTGATCTTGTCTCATTTCCCACTGACTACCTGAAGGTTGAAAGACATGTTATGCAGTGAACAGTGCACAGTGAATAGTGGCTGCCTTGTCACATTATTGGCTGGCTGCTCTCAGCCTCATTGAGCAGGCCATTGTTACATTAAACATCATTACTGGTTTCAAGGAAGCATGACCATTTTTTTTCTCTACTGGGCTTACTGCTGTAGGCAGGGTTGGCTAATGATCATTCCTGCTTTAGCTGCAACCAGTAGCTTATATCTTATGATTTATGGAAAGGGAAACATTAGACTTCAGTGTAATGGCTTTAAAGTTGAGCAAAGACTAATGTGCCTCTGTAACTAGGCAAAGCAAATGAGTGGGCAGGTGCTTGATATGTTTAAGTGTGTGTCAAAGATGGCAAATGACTTCATTTTGATAATGATGATAAACTTTATTTTTTAACAATGTCACTTGACATAATGATCTTTTCGTAGCATAAGTGACTGAGGCAGGCTCTGGAATATATTATATCAGTGTGTCTTAAATGTGAATCTCTCTAGCTAAGAAATATCATCTGAATTGTAAATGTATTTCTCTGTTGCCATTTATTCCACATTAAATTTCCTGAAGGTGACTGGAATGATAAGCAATTGGCTTATACGCCACAGCCAGTGATGGGATACAAGCTGCTATACCAGCTGATATTAGCCCTGGCTGTAGCAGTGCCTTTGAACCTGTTGGCAATGAGACCGAGAGAACATGGAAAGCAAGTGTACCTGATCGTATTGTTACTTACTGGA
Organism: Stegostoma tigrinum; assembly: GCF_030684315.1. Taxonomy (NCBI): domain Eukaryota; kingdom Metazoa; phylum Chordata; class Chondrichthyes; order Orectolobiformes; family Stegostomatidae; genus Stegostoma; species Stegostoma tigrinum. The sequence continues at coordinate 45,916,538 of NC_081358.1, forward strand.
GTTGGATATTTCAAAGAGATTCATTTCAGTCTGACTGACCGGAAAATAAAATTCCACAGTGTTGGCAATGTGGCTAACTCCTTCCTCAGATTTTCTCTATGGAATTGTTAAAATAACAATGTGACTCAACTGTCCAATTGAATACAAGCTTCAGAGGACATTGAATTTTAGAGTAGCCTTGACCAATACTTCTCCATTATGGATTTTATGACCTTGCCACAAGCCCCAGAAATGTTCAGTGGACCTCAGTCATGTTTCACCTAAGCGGTGTTGTCACGTGGTGGCTGTGAATTATCTGGTTATGTAGAAAGAAAAAAAGATTTTGCACTAATATATCACCTTTCATGAGAGAAAAGCGTCCAATAGTAGTTTGCAACTAATGACATACTTCTGATGAATAATCAATGCTTATTATAGTCACTCAACAGTTAAATATGTTCTATTAGATTACATTCTAATCTAAAGATTACATTAACACATTCATGCAATTTTCCTTTGTCCACTGTCTTGACAAATGGCATTATGCCATTTCTGCTAACGTTTTCATCATAATAACAGGGACAATAACTTTAAGAAAATAAGACTCTGTTCATTCACTAGTAGCCTGTTAATCGTGCCACCTTATCATAATGGAAACAAGTCCCATCGAATCATGGCCAGCCTTAACTCAAAGGGTTAAATTAATAGGCATTGGCTGCTAAACAGTAGGAAAAGGTTCAATGTGGGAAAGGGATTACAATATCAGAGGAGAATTAGTGTGGGGAATCAATAAACGTTAAATCATTAATGGGAGTGGTGAACAATATCTGCACAAATGGGAGAATTATTGAAATGTGGCAGAGAAATTTAGAGGGAAAGGAGACCATATTACTGTATACAATATAATGTGTCTGATATGGACTTTAGGAATGTAAAACTGATACATGTGGAAGAATAGGCAACAATCAAAATAACAATCAATTTAATAACAGTGACTATCGAACCTCATCCCATTGCTTCCCTTGGTGCCTCCAAATAGAAGCAAAACCAAAATTAATAACTCAATAAGGTGAATAATTAAATTACATTTCACAATTTCACATATTATTGCTCACCTGCATGATATATAAATATTTGCTTCCATTTTATTCACACAATTATCTCAACTATATTCTCCAACAAATCACTATTATAGTTGTGATTCTGGGCTCAAAATACCCTGTTTACATTTCACCACCTGCAGCCTGTCAATTAAGTGCTATCTTGTTGTCATTCAGTCTTTTAAATATGTCCTGACTAATTTATATTCATCTTTCATGTATTAGTCTTCGTCTGTCTCACATGCATTTATTTCAGACTGGCCAATCTTCTCCAGATACAACTGTTTATGCAATCTGTGTGCAAATATGTGTGCTTCTTATCATAATGTACTTTTACCTTGTTTTCATTTTACACACAGCTTATTTTCAACAGATCACATTAATGTTGTTGTTGCATATAACGTCTGGCATCATTTGTCTCATTTAGAGTCTCTTTAATTTAATAGTAAAGTTAAACGCCAAATCAAATCAATAAGCTTAAAATGAACTTTCCAGGCTCTTCTACACTCTGATAAGAGAAGGAACTGCCTGAAGGACATAACACAGTTAAATGCTTTAATTACATTAAGGTCCCTCAATACAGCATAAAGGTTTTGAGATATTCACTGTAACAAGTGATGGCTAGAAGGAAACGGGATGATCAGAATGCCTGAAGACCTCCAGATCAGACTGTTCTAGAATCCCTTTAAGAAACTGTGTCCCCACCCTCAGAATGTGAGGCATCAGTAGAATTAATGGAACTAATGTGGCAGAATACAACATATACCCTAAACTATATCAAATACAATCCATAGTTAACTTATTATATAAACAATACATAATCACATTACAGTTTCTACTCCCCTCAGGATCCATGGAGAATGTTGTTATTTGTAAATGTTATTGGTCTATTCCCTTATCTGGAAGACTGTCAACCTCCTGCATTTCCTCTCTGCAAGATAGCTGCCCTGTTGAAATAAGTACTTTCTATTTGTGATTCTTGGTCGAAATATTCCAAAACTCATTTGATTACAGGAGATTTTTCAGTAGATTGGAAGTCATTAATATGCACACCTGTTCAAGAAGGGAGGGGGGCAGAAGTCAGAAATTGATATCCATTGGGCCTAATATCTGTCTTGGGAAATTGACAGAGTCCATTACAAACAAAGAAATAGCAAGGAAATTTAGAAAATCTTAATACAATAAACCAAAATCAACCAAGTTCTGTGAAAGGGAAATCATGTTTGGCAAATTTTGTAGACTTCTCGAAGGAAATGACAAGCAGAATTAATAAAGGAGAAGTGCTAGATGTCATGTATTTGGATTTCCAAAATACAAGATATGGGCTCACTGTATTGGGGGTATTGCATTAGCATGAGATTGATAATCACACAGGAGTCAGGATTAATGAGATAGTCAGAACTGCAGATGCTGGAGTCAGAGATGGAGCTGGATGAACACAGCAGGCCAGGCAGAATGAGAGGAGCAAGAAAGTTGATGTTTCAGATTGGGACCCTTCTTCAGGGTCTTTTTCAGGTTGGAAAGACATAACTAGCGAAGTGGCGCATGAATCAGTCCTAGGGCCTCAATTATTTACTATCTATAACGTAGAAGTGGAAGCAAGGTATCGTGTATCCAAATTTGCTGATGATACAAAAATAATTAGGAGGGTATGTTGTGACAAGGCCTTAAGGAATGTAAAAGAGGATATAAATAGGTTGACAGAGTGTGCAAAATCTTGATAGATGGAGTTTATTGCAGGAAAGTGTGAGATCATGCATTTTAGCAGGAAGAATTGAAAGGCGGATTATACTTAAACAGAGTAACTCCAAAAAAGTGTAGTAGAAAGGGATGCTGGTGTTTTTGTGCACAATACATAAAACGTTAGCTTGCAGATACAGCAGGCAATGAAGAAGGCAAATGGAATTTTGACCTTGATTGCTAAGGGATTCAAAAGTAGAAAAGTCTTGAAATAACCTGTAGAGGATGTCAGTAAGGCCACATCTGTTTTCATCCCTTTGGAAAGGGCAGACTGGAACTGGAGGTTAAAAGAGACTCACTAGGCTGATTCCTGGGGTGAAGGCGTTGACTTATCAAGAACGATTAAACAGTTTAGGCTTTTATGAAGAGTCATCTAGACTTGCGACGTTAGCTTGCTCTCTCCGTAGGGATGCTACCTAATCCACTGTGATTTCTAGCATTTTTAGTTTTCAGTACAGATTCCAGCACCTGCAGTAATTTGTTCCTAGACTTTTATTAATTAGAGCTCAGAAGAACCTTTGGTGAACGTATTGAAACGTACAAGAATCTGAGGAAGCTTGACAGTGTAGATGTTGAGTAGATAATTCCATCATTGGGAGGAGTCTCAAACCAGGGGACATATTTACAGAATAATTGGACACTTATTTATAACTGAGGGCTAAACCTTACATATTTTTGGTTAAGTCTGAATTGGGTTGAGTTTTTTTGAAGGGTATCTCCACAAAGTCATAGTGAGTTTTTCTCACTATATCTTAACAAACTCACTTCATTAATGACCGATCAAATCCCGATGGTGTCTCTCAAATCCAATTTCCAACCCATCTTACCATGTGCTGTTCCTGGAACAATTTATCACCCACCAGAATCCCTCGTGCCCAGGCCATCTATAAAACCCAATTGGTCACCTGCTCAGGCACTATCAGTCTGGAACTGCCTGCTGGTTCTTGACATTTGGCCTAGACATGGCAGACAGGGATGACACATGGCTCCCCAATTCATAAGCAGTGCTCAGGAGGTTCTGTTGGGATGGTGCTGTTATGGGACTTCCTTCTCCCCAGGACAAACAGTGGAATCCACAATCCCAGAACACACCAGCCTGATCTGAGGTTGCCTCCCACGTGAAAGCACCCTCAGCTCTCTGGAGGAATGCCTAATACCATTGGAAGAAAGGCAATGTCCTTCTCCAGTCTGCCAGGGTGAGTTCCACCATTTTTCCTCCAATACCCTCTTTCTGCTATATTACCCACCATCCATCTAGGTTCATGCTCCATCACTCTCACTAATGCCTGTGGCATCTTCCCACTCACTCTCATCCACCTCAAGACAAACACCACTAACCCTGCAGGCCCTCTGCTGCCTGTTCACTCACTCGAGGCACCTCCATCAATAGTACCGCCCACTTTCATCTCCCTAAATACATGCCTCTGTCTGATTCCAGGAAGAAGACAACCCACAATAGGCAGAAAGAGCCACGACTGGTGGTGGGCTGCGTTCCATTCAGCTGCTCACTACTTTTATGGAGAGGATCCTGTCCTGGATTAACTGTCCTTGTCTAACTGTGTCAGGATCCCCAGAGCAAAGGCTATTGCCCTTGACATGACTGATGACTTCAGTAGTATGAGCCTGGCATCTCTGTCTGAGGGGGACAAAGAACAAAAAAGTGAAGAAAGGCATTGCAAGGCAGGGATGCTGTGAGCATCCAGGTTGGCCCAGAGTGAGTGAACACTATGACAGTGAGCGAAGAGGACAGAAATACAGCCTGGTGCAGACCACAAGCTGGCTTTATATCCCTGAATACCACGTCCTTGCTGCAGCATTACAATGATAGCTATTCATGTAGCCTAAGATACAGCTCTGAAGTGCAGAAAAGTCCTGTGAGTGGATTGGAGGTGCACCATGAGTGTTCTCAGAGGCTAGCACATGTCAGATACCAACATCCATGCATGTGGCCTGTGCCCTGAGATGTTGGAACCCAGTATCCAAAATGGAAGTCATTTAGAGAAACAAGTGCAACAAATTCTGAATTTTCCGATTTCTGAAGACTTCTGAAGAAAGGTCCCAACCCAAAGCGTCAACCTTCCTGCTCCTCTGATGCTACCTAGCCTGCTGTCTTCCTCCAGCTCCACACGGTGTTATTTCTGACTCCACCATCTGCAGTTCTTATTATCTCTGCTCTTCCTGTTTTCTGTATTGAGGTTTCCTGACATTAAGCTTGTTTGGAGAGTTTGGTAAGATGAGTGTCTGAATATTACTGCCACGAGTTGAGCTGTTAACAAAATGTTTAACAAGAAATAATGACTGTCAATTGGCACGTCTCTGTGAAATGAAGATCTGGTGGCCTCTGTTGGGCAGACAGTTCTCACCACTGTTGGGACTTCTACTTAGAGTCCTCAATCCCTGGGAAGGCCTCCTCATAGAATCATAGAGCTTTACAGCACAGAAACAGACCCTTTGGTCCAACTCATCCATGCCAACCAGATGTCCTAAATTAATCTAGTCCCAATAACCAGGATTTGGTATATATCCCTCTAAACTCTTCCTATTCATGTACCGATCCAGATGACTTTTAAACATTGTAGTTGGAATTGGTGGTGCAGTGGACAGTGAAGAGTGTTATCTCAGAGTACAACGGGACCTTGATCGATCGGCCAAGGAATGGCAGATAGAGTTTAATTTAGATATATGTGAGATGTTGCATTTTGGAAAGGCAAATCAGGGCAGGAGTTATACACTTAATGGTAGGGTCCTGGGGAGTGTTGCCAAACAAAGAGACCTTGGGGTGCAGGTACATAATTTCTTGAAGGTGGAGTCACTGGTTGTAAGGGCAGTGAAGAAGGCATTTGGTACACTATCTTTTATTGGTCAGTGCAGTGACTATAAGTATTGGGATGTCATGATGTGGCTGTACAGGACATTGGGGTACTGCTGTAGGAAAGACCTTGTTAAACTTGAAAGAGTGCAGAAAGGATTTACAAGGATGTTGCCAGGGTTGGAGAGTTTGAACTATAGGAAGAAGCTGAATAAGCTGGAGCTATATCCCCTGGAATGTGGAGGCTGAGGGGTGACTTTACAGAGATTTATAAAATGAGGGATATGGACAGCGTGAATAGCCAAGGCTTTTTCCCAAAGTAGGAAGAGTCCAAAATTCGAGGTGATAGATTTAAGGTGAGCAGGGAAAGATATAAAAGGGACCCAAAGGGCAACCTTTTCACACAGAGGGTGGATTGTATAAGGAATAAGCTGCCTCCTACCGCCAGCTGGCATTTAATGTGGCAGGCTGTTCCAACAAACAAAAGTGCAATTCTCAGTTCTCCAGCCGGCAACAAAAGTTCCATTAAAATTTGCCTCATTCTCCCTTAACATCTAAAAGTCACTTTCCAGTAGAGCACTATACAACTGGGCATTTCTTTGTCAAATCTACCTCTACAGCATAACATTCACTGAAAATATTACCCTGCAACAAGATTGTTCTATTTTACTGCTTTCGTTTCCTTATTATGTATAACTTGTCAGGGTGGAAATTAGACTCATTGTATTAGGTTTCAGACAGAGGCAACAGAGTTCAGTTTAGGGAGTCCAACCTTTCTTGAGAGCATATTTGGAACAATATTGGTTTAACTGCTGTAAAAAGCAGGTGTTAGTCCCAATAATAGTCTACCCGATACCATTTTCTGGGGCTCAGGCTGGATTGTCCTGAGCAAAAGAGACTCTCTTCAGGATTACCAGGTTAACCTGTGACCTCACCAGGCTGTCATTTTGTCTCGTTAGAAAAAACTTAATGAAACCACAGGATGCTTTTGGCCACCATCTTGTCCCTCCCTATTGGCCAAGGTCAGGACTCACTCGAGTCTCTGGATTTGCAATCGAGCTGGCTTCGGTGGCTGTGACAGGCACCCATCAGTACAATCCCCAAAAACCTACATTTGTGGGCAGACTTGCAGTAGCCCTGTTACCAATCTCACCTGCAAGCACCACAGCACATCCTGACCCAGGTGCAGTCCAATTTCCAGGTCATTGTCGCCTCATGAATAAACCATCACCACCGGATCTACAAGGTGGTACCCACTCAGTTCCAGGCCACTTCAAAGCAAAAATTAAGGGCAAAGAGATCTTACAGTGAAGAATCTACAACAATGAAAACACTCACATACATTCATCAAGAAGCAAGTTGAGCCTATGCTGTGTGCTAAGTGGGGATTTTAGTTTATACTTTATGCACCTGTACCATGATCTGATAAGCATCAAATGAGTAAAACAAAGATAAGTTCAGGATGAAAGGAGACTGGAATTTATTTTCACAAATCAAGATGGTCGGGGTCAAAAGTATGGCCGAATTTTGCCATTAGTGTTCCTGACCTCTTGACCCTCAAACCCTTTTCATAACAGACAGCGTGGCTTGACAGGCCACTGTGCTTCAAATTGTTAAAAACACAGCTACTCACACACATTTGCTTGTGGTAAATTGGCTGTGCACTGCTAACTGCATTGTTTCAGAACTCAATACCAAGGTATTTGAAACATCAAACATATCCTTCAGATGCCAGCTCATTGGCACTCCCTGATTGATAAAGTGCAAATTAAAGCAGCTTAGTTAATTAAGTGTTGAGAAGAGAAAAATTACCTCTGCAGCCCGTGCTGCAATCTATTCTATGTCATTTCTGATGTATGGGAACCCTGCCTTCACTTTCTCAGGGATCTGCGGAGATTCTTTACTATCACAATCATGTGAAACTCAAATATTTTCCTGGCTGTTACATTGCATCCTGCACCATGGATAGAATTGCATTTATTTTTCCCAAACTTTGATTCCCTTCAGAGGACAGTTGAGGATGAGGTGCATTACCACAAAAAGCATCAGCAAAATTTAAAAGCCATTCCATAAGCCCTCCACAACAGTCAAGCATCTCTTAAAAAATATATGTACCAACCCCGAGATAAAGGATCATCCATTTTAGGAGCCCCTTCAGTTTAAAGATAATAGAAACCGGGAAGGCAGTAAGCAACCTTATAGAACTTCCACCATAACATGCAAATGTTAATCATGATATAAATTTCTTCTCCATCCAGCAACAAATGAAGTGAAAAAATGAAGAGGATTTATTGAAGGCATGAGCTTTTACTTCAGCCAAATTACAAAGACTTGTGTATACATAAGCTTGTGCAGCACTGACGGAATACTGCACTGTTAAAGGTGTTGCCTTTTGGATACAATGTTAAAACCAAAGTCCCATCCATCTCCTCAGGTAAATGTAAATGATAGCATAGCACTATACAAAAAAGATGAGGGGAGTCATTCTTAATATCCAGGTCAATATTTATTTCTCCAACCAACATTTTGAAACAGCTGAAAGCAAGAACTGCAGATACTGGAGTCAGAGCCAATGCACTGTAGAGCTGAAGGAATACAGCAGATCAGGCACTATCCGAGGAGCAAGAAAGTCAACATTTTGGGACGAAGGGTGTAAACCTGCTGTCTTCCTCCAGCTCCACACTGTATTAATTTTAAAACAGGTATCTGGTCATGAACATGTTATTGTTTAAGGGAACTGCCTTCATGCAAATTAGCAAAACAACTCAGACTCCTTGAGTGAACTGTAGTACACCGACACCACGTATAAAAGCTCAAGTTTCCAATTCATTCCTTCAGCTTTTAAGTTGTAGTATTCTAGTGTTGGAAAATGTGTCAACCTCTGAACACTTAATACATTCAATGACTGAGCCGCCTTGCCATTCTATGGCAAACAATTTCAAATTTAGGTAATGAAAAAAGTGCTATATAAATATAACCATTTCCTCACCGTGGAATTTTATCTTTTAAGTGAAAGCAAAACTTCACACTGATAACTGACTTTTTCAAATAAAGGCAAGGATAGTTAAAGTCAAAGTAAATAAGACTAACTTGAATGAGGAGCTATGCAGTAAAGGAAGATCTTATTAAAATACACAAACATTGAGGAAATTTAACAGTGAAAAATAACTTCTCCCTCCTGTCAATTTCACATCCTTAAAAAACTCAATGTTCTTCCAACCCGTCACTTACGTTTTAAAGAGGGTTACGGAGACAAAGATAGGCCACTTTGCGCAAAAAATGATTCAAGATACAGCAAATGAACAAACTGACAATATAATTGTGAAGATACAAAGTTAAGCAATTCACTCTTCAGCTCATACTTAATGACTGCCATGGCATTTTTCTACATCCATCTCAAAAAAAGACAGAACCTCAGTTTAGCATCCAATGTAAAAGACGCCTTTGATCAGGGCTAACTGCATTCTCTTTGGTGATGCTGGCTTTCTGCAATTGAATTGGGGCTACCCCAAGGCTCTCAGATATATTTGTTGACGTTCCGTGCCCTCACTGCCTTTACATTAAAACAAGATCTTCACTCCCAGATCTCCATTTTCACTCTGGCTCATTCTGCTCTTAATTCTTAACAGATGTCCGGGAATGATGACAAGCACAAATGAGCAGGATGGAGCAGACCAAAAAGGAAAGGATCCTACTCCAGCACAAATGCTGCAACAATGAGAATTCACAAACAATGACTGAGAATATTGAACAGCCATCAATAGCTATTAGATTTTTAAAAAACTTACATTTCTATAACATCTGCCATGCTCTCAGTACAGCACAAAGCATTTTACTGCCAAATAAGGACATTGAAATTAGCCACTCCAATAACATAGAAAACATTGCTGTTAGTTAGAGCACAGCCAGCTCCCACAAGCTGCAGTGAGATCATTTCCAGCTCATCTGATATTGGTTGAGAGACATAATTGACCAGAATGGCAGGGACAAATGCCTTGATTTTCTTCAGAATACTGCCAGGGGATCCTTAATGTCCACCTGAGAAGAAAAGTTACTCTCTAGTTTAGCATTTTGTCCGAACGACAGTATTTTTAATAGTACAGAACTTACATAGTTGGCCTCAAGTTGAAGATGGAGGAGCCAAATGGGTTAATATGGAGTGGGCAAACATTTCAGAGGAATCTGACTGCAAATACAATTGCACTAATGTGGAATGGAAGCATCATCAAGGGCAGTGGGCAAGGAGGTGGGTTGAAGTTGTTGACTGTAGTTAGATAGATGTCTTTCTAGAGGTTTCGACGCATGACCTTTTGAGTCCAATAGGCTTCCCATTTCTCCCATCCGCATCCCTCGCTGTCCTGCTGAGCAGCTTTTCATCCCATTGCCCAACGATCTGTCTCTTGCAGAGCCAGGAGAACAAGTAAGAACTGTTCGGAACTCCAGGACAATCCGAGAGAATTTGCAACTCAAAACACGAGCACATGGTTACATGAAAAGAAAATAGTTCTTTTACATAAGTTTAAAAAGTATAAAATACTCTAATACACTGAAAGCTACCTAAGTAGTTAAAGCAGGAAAAGAAGTCTGGAATAGTTATAGCTCAGAGAGGCCAGTTGGCCCATCATGCCTATGCCAGATCTTTATAAGACCACCAAAGCTAGTGCCACATCCCACACTTCTCCACCCTTTAATCGTAGCCCTTCACATTACTTTTCTTTCGATAAAATTCCAGTTTCTTTTTGAAAGCCATGAGTGAACCTGCCTTCTCCATACTCTCAGGCAGTGCATTGCAGATGCCAACCACCCACTGAGCAAAAATGGTTTATCTTGTCCTCATTGCATTTTTTGTCAATCACCTTAAATCAACATCCTCTGATTCCCCAACCCTTTCGCCAATGGCAACATTTTCTCCTTATCTACTCTGTCTACATCCCTTAGGATCTTAGAAAGCATGTTTAATAACCTATCTTGAAGTAGAAAAACAAGACTATCACAGCAGAGTTGACCAGTGTGGAGATTTGACCTGCACAGCCAGTGGTTTATACATATACATTGCTCTCGATAAAGTCATTTTTTGTTAAGGCCATGGGATAGTATAGGCCTTTGAATATCACGGCAGCCAGTCACTTAAGACCAATGTAATGGGATTTCACCTCCGGCAGCTAATTGACCCCTTGAGCTCATCACAACACCAGAAGGGGAACCAGAGTCAATTAAATAAAGTGCCAGGTGCTCACAAAAGTGGCAGTGAACACAGATGGTAAAGGGGAGAAGTATTCTACTTAAGATAAGTCATTCGGTTTCTCTGTATTTCTCTTGCCATGATCGTTGGAATCTCTGAGGGTGGTATCAGAAGTCCAGGATCAGGAATGTGATTGTTTTAGCATGAGATTTGAGTTATAGTTCACTTTTCCACGAAGGATGAGCAGGAAATTGGAGGCACATTCGGACCACCATCACTCAGCAACTTTGGACAAATGTCAGAGGCATCAGAGATGGAACTGGCAATACTGAGAATATCCTTTTTGAAGGCAGTCCCTCAAAACTAAGGATGATTTTCCTCAACTCCAGAGTTGTGGATCCTGAGATGAGTAAATAGTCCAAGTTTGGATCCACGCTCCCTGTCACAAGTTGGATACAGGGTGTTTAAAGAGATGAATGGATGGGATTCTCAGATGTTCGCTCACTCATTCTGCACTTGGCTTCCATTTGAGCCTGTCGGAGATGCTCAAAATGTTTGATGCCTTCACAGGTCCTTCTCATCTAGTTTGGGTGGTTTTGGGTGAGAGGTTCTCACATGTTAGTAGGTATATACTTAGAGGGCATCCCTGAAACATTATCTGTGACCCCCAAGTAACTTATAACTACTTGCCATGATGAAGCCTGGAGTAGGAAGCCTGTTTTGGAAACGATATGTGGATGATCTAGCCTTCCCAACATAGCTGGTTATCAGTAACCAGTGCCTAGATGTGGGTGCATTTTGGCCTGAGAGAGGACACTGATATAGAAGCACCTATTCTGCCAGTGGATTTTGCAGGAGCATCACTGTTGGTATTTCTCTAGGACTATGAGAATCTGCTACACATCGTACATGCCATAGATGTATACTAAAGGGCAGATAATACTATTGCCCTGTAGACTCTATGCTGGGATGGAGAATTTCTTCAATTCAGAGAGTTGTGAATCTGTGGAATTCTCTCCACAGAAAGCTGTTGGGGCCAGTTCATTAGGTATATTCAAGAGGGAGCTAGATGCTGCCTTTGTGGTTAAAGTCATCAGGGGGTATGGAGAGGAAGTGGGAGTGAGATACTGAAATTTCATGATCAGCCATGATCATGTTGACTGCTGGGGCAGGCTTGAAGGGCTGAATGGCCTACCCTTGCAACTATTTTCTATGTTTGTGCCTTGTCAGAGATCTTGATAGTCGAGGACGGCATTACACAGCAGGAGCATGCTGGTAAAGGACTTCAGTCTTGTGGATGTTTAGTCCAAGGTGTCACAGTCCTCTGAGAATACAATGGGCTTCACATCAGAATGTGGGCACACACACAAGAATCATCTGAGTACTGCAACTCAATAAAAGGTTGGTTATGTTCTAGTTCCAGATTGGAGGCGAAGATTGAACAGTTTCCAGCTCATCTGTAGAGAAGCTCCAGTCTAGCAGAAAGATTCATGTTACAGGATGGAGTGCTACAGCCAGAAAGAAGGAGAAGAGCATTAATGTGAAGATAAAGCATTGCTTGACCCTATGTGTACATCTATTGAGTCATGAGGTGGATCTGCTGGTAAGGGTCACAGCTCGCATGCCATCATGCAGTCATGTTTTTCCAGGCAGCTGGAGAATGCTCAAAGCTGACAGAGCCGAAGGCCTCTGTGAGATTGAAGAAAGCCATGTGTTATCATTGCTAAAAAGTGACATCCAATTTAGTAGCTAACTCAAAAACAAAAGATTCTACCTCAGCAATTATTTTGCTTAACATGGAAGTCTAGATTTACTTAGCATAAAATCACAACAAATCTTATATCATTTTATAAGGAGGAAGAGCACAACAGCAGTTACAGTTCTCTGCACTGTTCTTGGACCTGTCTTACTGTGAAGATAATGTCCATTGTGCCTCATGACAGATATGAATCTGCCCCACAGCCGTGTTAATGTCATAGTAGAGTTACCTAGTGCAGTTACCCAGCATCAGAGTCACGTGCAGCAGGAGAGAGGTGGAGCCAGCCAGTTGGAATGAAGAGAAGGGAAGGCCCAGTGCCCTGAGCCTGGAAATCATGAAATCAGGAATTAAAGAGTGGGATTAGTGTTGATGGAGGATCTAATTGGCTATTTGTGATGAATGCAGCATTTTGCTGTAGTAGAAGCAAGTTCTTGCTGATTGATCCAACAGTGGCTGGTCACATACAGCATGCTCCCCACTCCCGTGTTGATCCAGAAACAAGTAAAACTGTGAACTCCTAGGCTGGGCAAGTTTCATAGCCCCAACCCATCCTGCAGAACCTGATTTCTAATTGTCACAACTATCATACCATTGGACAAAGTCCTTTCTCCACCAGAACCATGTTCTAGACAGTGTACTATATCCACCCCATGTTAAAAGATCTCACGAGTAGGCACCTTTCAATCCCTCAATATTAAGTAGAGGGGTGGATCTTCGTGAACAGCTTTAGCAGCAACAGGCCTGTACGTTGCATCACTCAACTACAGGCAATGGTTCAGCATACATTCAACGGAGTGCAAACCTCCTCCAATGCAACAATGATTTTAATGATTCTGGGTTCTGATGGATGGCTCTCTCCCACCAGAAAACTCCTTCACTGCCATCACCAAGAACACATAACACATTGACAAATTACCAAAATACAGAAGATCCCAATCCACCACTGTTCCATTAGCTACAGATACTATATAAATGTAAAATATTGTAACTGCAATAATATTAGTATTAATACTGATAATAATGCATTAAGTATAGCTTTTTGCTATAATCAAGTTGTTTTAAAAATATTAATCACAGCAGTGGCTTTGGTGATAGTTAGAATAGTTATAATAGTAGTTTTCTTAGTTACAGTAACCTTAATCATAGCAATATGAGTTTTGTTGGTAGCAGTTAAAGCAGTTATAATAATAACAATAATATTAGTTATAGCAGATATGGTTATAGCTGTAGTGCTGTTTAAAATAGCTATTATAATTACACTAATGATATCGGTATTAGTGGCCATCAAATACATATTTAAGATGAAGGTCCAGTCCCAGCACATCAGGCTGACTAGAACTAAGTAATAAATTTAACCTAATCAGATTTGCCCCAATCTACGAACAAATGAAACTTGGAGACTAGTTGAATAGCACCTGACAACTGCCATCCATCAATATATTTAATACTTTATTTAATCTTTTGCTAACTAAGTTGAAAAAAATAAATTAAGCATGTTAGATCCAATACAGTTGGATAGGTTCTTATTAATAATACATTCCAGTTTCTTTTTCTGACAAAGAACTCCTGCAGCCATATGCTGGAAAAATGTAACATTAATTTGGGTGTGTTAAATATTTTATTGAAGAGATTTTCCATAATTTCTTTCTTCTGTTGTAATGTAAGAAAACCTTGATTCAGAAGGTTAAAATAATAATGGATTGAAATGGCCCATTTGACCCAGAGTTAAAATGTTATAGTCCTAGTCACTAAGGCATCTTTTTCACCCTGTCAGCGAATAAATATTGTAGGGAGATTCTGGAAAAATGAGCTCTTAAAATCTTGCTGTTATTATTCCAAACACTTTCACAATTTTTTTAACTGCTCAAACGTGAAACTTTCATTTGCAATAATTTGCAAAGTTAATTTTAAGGCCTCGTTTTTTCTTCATGATAGATGACTAAATCACACAATTAGGATAAAAGGTAAAGTCATTGAGCTTTGAAATGATACTGGGCAAATCCATAGCGCAAGGGCTTAACATGTTTGTGGGTATTTTTACTCTACAGTTATGATAGTGCTATTTATCTGTTTATTTTAAACAAATGAATGTCTTTGTTAAGATATTCAGGAAATGCATTAATACCTTTGTTCATACATTTTCTCATATCCCATAGTGTAATTTTCAGTTTATTACTTGCTGATGCGTAAGGAGCCCTGGACTGCTGCTGAGGCCAGAGTCTGGTGTTTCTGACACAGGTTAAAGGTGACACCCAATTTAGTAGCCAACTCAACAACCAAAGATTCTACCCCAGCAATTATTTTGCCTAACACAGAAGTCTGTGATTTACTTGGCTTGTCAGTCCCCATAAAATCATAACAAATCTTATATCATTTTATCAGGAGGAACAGCACAACTGCAGTTACAGTGAAAGCCTTTAACTATATCAGGTTATAATAGGACGAAATAGGTAAACGTATAAGAGATGCTTTCAGGGCAGTAATGAAAAGTTGCAGATCTCATTGTATTCGGTACAGAGATAATTGATAGCTGTTAGTGAATGCCAGGCAGTAACTTAATAGGAGGAGTTCAGGTGATAACATAAACTGCAATGATAGAGCTTGAGCAGTTTCTATCACCTGGGTTATCACAGTGAAATGACCCTGACTGGAAATTAGATCTCCAAGATCATTTGTATGCTTCAATTTGTTATGTAACATAACAAGGGGTAAAATTACTGGACTAGTAATTCAGTCGAATTATGTGGAAATAGGATTTGAATCTATCACAGTTGCTGCTGGAATTTGAAGCGATTTAATTCATAAAAAATATATTATTAAAATAAAGCTGGTCTCAGTGATGGTTGTAGTAAAAATTACATCTGGTTCTTTCATGCCCTTCAGTTTGACTCACATGTGACTCTTGATCCTTCCACCCACCTTCTCAAGAGCAACTAAAATGAGCCATAAAATGCTGGCCTATCCGGGGAAGAATAAGAACTAATTCTGGCTCAGCCAATTGAGCATGTTGCTTTGTATTTTTGGGGTGGCCCTTTGATTTTCTGGCTTTTTTTTTGTTGGCGAACAGCAACTATTCTCTCCAGCGACGAGAACATCCCTGTTACATAAAGAGGAAGTTCTGAAGGCATAAACGTCCATGTTATGTCCTATTGATATTCTCACACAGTCTGTCATGGTAATCAATGAGTTCTACTCTACGCTTCAGAGTGAAGCAAATGTTTGTGTACCAACTCCCTAAGACCCTAGTGATTAAGCCTGGCCAGATATATTTGTGCTGATTAATAATAATAATAAAGAAAAGCTTTCTTGTTATCTCAGTAAATGTATCTTTGGTGAATACTCAATCATGGTGTACGCTACTTACAAAATTGCCTCAAGACAATGCACAATTGGTAGCAGTGAACTACTCTAAAAAACCTTTTCCAGTAACAGATACTAGTCGAGGTTGCAAATACCACAGGAGTAGTATTCTGGGAAAATACCACAATCTCAGTTTACCATGTGATGATCAACACTTGGTTACAAAAAAAATCAATTAAAAGCCAAATGAGGAATAGCCTTGATTCTGATGATCGACTAATTGGCCACCAATTAGCTGCCCCCAAGTTGACTGCACATTTCCAAAAATGTTACAACATTTGTCCAATTGAGCCTGTCATTTGTCTTTAGCTGATTTTTCCCTCCCATTTGTTTGCACTTGTCCTCTGAACAGTCATCCTATGAGGTCAAAGTGTATAGACAAAGATCACTGGTTTTCTGTTCTGTCAATTTCTGAAAATGGGTTTGTGTCATCAGCCAGATCATTGCAATAAAAAATGTTAGCTTTGAATAATAAAGTCTTCGAAATATACAGTTTGTTCTCTTGATTGCTTGAAATCAGATGCAGAAAGACCAGAAGAAAAATCTGTTAGCAAAATAATGCTGTGAAATGAGGAGGGATTGGGCATAGAAGGCTGAGGCTGGAATTGTTTTTGTGTGCAAATTATCAGCACATCATTCAGTTGGAGGAACAACACTACATTCCACTCAAGCCAAACAACCTTACTGCCTTAGGCAAGAAGCCAAACAAAGGTGTGCTCAGGCATGAAATAGAGCACTATCATAAGAGTCTCCAAAGGACTAAGGAAACTCTCCAGGGAGATCTTAGGTGGCCTTCCAGCTTCCTAGTGTCCTGTAACCTGAACCTTAGCCACAATGCTGAGTTTTCTATGGAAGTGAGGAGTGAAGAAAGGCTGGGGAGGGTGGGGGATGGGGAGGGGGAAAGGGAGGAGAAAGAGTGTATGGTGGGTGAAGGGGGGGTAAGCGTTGAAAAACTGAGAAGATAGCTAGCTGAAAGAAGACTGCAAACAATAGGGGTCAGAGAAGTTGCTGAAAGTAGAATATCCTGACATATCAAACTGGAGAAATGTTTGAATGGAGGGTACATAAATGCTATATTTAGTCATCATACTGCACAATTAACTGAAGGTGACAATGCTTAAAAGGCAATTCATTACAGGTCACGGATAAGGGCACACATCAGCAATGTTCTTGTTTTTCTGTATTCTTCTAATAGGAAAGGCAGTTTCCAAGTTTTATAAAAGCACATATAAGTGTTATATAACTGTCCTTCAAAGCGCAGAAACTCGATAGCTTGGACAACAGAAATGCTGGGCCCATCTATGTCATCCCTATTTGCATTAATACAAAGATTAAATCTGCATGAGCTTGTTTAAAGAAAGAACAATCTCGGATTAGGATAGGAACCAGCTACAGCACACATAGCAGCATTATTGCAAACAATAAAATCTCATAAGCACACCTGCCATAGTAATGCATGTGCACGGGTAGTTTGTTATCATCTTTGATCCCATAAAATGATTGTTAACCTCCATCTACAAGTAGCCACAAAAGTCAGATTAAAATAGTTTCTTGGTCTGTATCTCATAGGATGAAAACTATTGATCCAATCTTTGGCATAAACTACATTTTCAGCAAATAAGCCCCATTTTATCCCTACATTTGTTCAATTTTGGATATAATTGGATGGTAAACAGAAGCGCAATAGTAAAAATTGAATGAGCGCCGTCCTGCTAAACATGCATATTGACATTTATGACAATGGTTATAGTCAAGTAACAGATGGATAACAGTTCCATAAGTACAACATAAGCCACATGACCGAATAGTAGTTGTTACTTTGCAAGAGTGTCAACTATCGAGCAGAGCTATGGTTTAAGGTTTGCATTCTGAAATATGAAAGGGCTAATTAATAATCAATGTGCAAATAAGACTTTCAGGAAAAGTGACCCTAATATGATAGATTTTTACATTAAGCTTGAAAGTTAAATCTGAAACTAGGGACTTAAATCTAAGCAAAGGGAACAATAAATAGTGAGAAAATTAAATGTTGTACATTGGGGAAAGAAAGGTTTAATGGTAGACAGGGAAACTACTAACATTTTAAAATTAATAAATGGTTTACAATGCATATATATTATATGAGCCACAAAAAACTAATAAGAAAAAAATTGACAGAACTATGGCTAGCATGAAAATTTAAATATTCTTGATTGAAATAACTGTACAAAACGTGATCAGAAATGCTAGTAAAACAAAAGCTTGGAAACATTTTAGAAATCTGCAAAGGGGAACCAAGAAACTGATAAAGAAGATGAAAACAGTATTTGAAAGTAAACAAGCAAAACATGCCAGCCGAAATAGCTCAGTTGGGAGAGCGTTAGACTGAAGATCTAAAGGTCCCTGGTTCAATCCCGGGTTTCAGCATAATGTGAGCTTGCTGATGGGGCCAGCCCTTGTTTAGCTGTAAAGGAGGAAAGTGAAGCCTTCCTTATGAAAAAGGCTGGCACAGAGTCTGTCCCTGCTGCTCAGAAGGCTAGGGGGAAGAGGAGCAGAGCATTAGTCACTGGGGACTTCATAGTTAGGGGGACAGATAGGACGTTCTGTGGGGACGAGAGAGACTCACGGTTGGTGTGTTGCCTCCCAGGTGCCAGGGTGCGCGATGTCTCTGATCGTGTTTTTGGAATCCTTAAGGGGGAGGGGGAGCAGCCCCAAGTCGTGGTCCACATTGGCACAAACGACATAGGTAGCAAGAGAGATGGGGATTTAAGGCAGAAATTTAGGGAGCTAGGATGGAAGCTGAGAGCTAGGACGAACAGAGTTGTTGTCTCTGGTTCATTGCCCGTGCCACGTGCTAGTGAGGTAAGGAATAGGGAGAGAGAGGAGTTGAACACGTGGCTGCAGGGATGGTGCAGGAGGGAGGGTTTTGGATTCTTGGATAATTGGGGCTCTTTGTGAGGTAGGTGGGACCTCCACAAGCAAGATGGTCTTCCCCTGAACCAGAGGGGTACCGATATCCTGGGGGGGTAAATTTGCTAAGGCTATTCGGGTGGGTTTAAACTGATTCAGCAGGGGGATGGGCACCAAAATTGTAGTTCGACTATAGAAAAGTTTGAGAGTAGGGAGGTCCGAAATAAAGTTTCAGAGAAGCAAGATGGCACCAGCAAGCAAGAAGTTGGTCGGAAGTGTGTCTACTTCAATGCCAGGAGCATCTGAAATAAGGTGGGTGAACTTGCAGCATGGGTTGGTACCTGGGACTTCGATGATGTGGCCATTTTGGAGACATGGATAGAGCAGGGACGGGAATGGTTGTTGCAGGTTCCAGGATTTAGATGTTTCAGTAAGAACAGAGAAGATGGTAAAAGGGGCGGAGGTGTGGCATTATTGGTCAAGGACAGTATTACAGTTGCAGAAAGGATATTTGGGGACTCGTCAACTGAGGTAGTATGGGCTGAGGTTAGAAACAGGAAAGGAGAGGTCACCCTGTTGGGAGTTTTCTATAGGCCTCCGAATAGCTCCAGAGATGTAGAGGAAAGGATAGCAAAGATGATTCTCGATAGGAGTGAGAGAGACAGGGTAGTTGTCATGGGGGACTTCAACTTTCCAAATATTGACTGGGAACACTATAGTTCGAGTACTATAGATGGGTCAGTTTTTGTCCAGTGTGTGCAGGAGGGCTTCCTGACACAGTACGTAGATAGGCCAACAAGGGGCGAAGCCACATTAGATTTGGTCCTGGGTAATGAGCCTGGCCAGGTGTTAGATTTGGAAGTAGATGAGCACTTTGGTGATAGCGATCACAATTCTGTTATGTTTACTTTAGTGATGGAAAGGGATAGGTGTATACCACTGGGCAAGAGTTATAGCTGGGGGAAAGGCAATTACGATGAGATTAGGCAAGATTTAGGGAGCATAGGATGGGGAAGGAAACTGCAGGGGATGTGCACATTAGAAATGTGGAGCTTATTCAAGGAAAAGCTCCTGTGTGTCCTAGATAAGTATGTCCCTGTCAGGCAGGGAGAAAGCTGTAGAGCACGGGAACCGTGGTTTACGAAGGAGGTGGAATCTCTGGTCAAGAGGAAGAAGAAGGCTTATGTTAGGATGAGATGTGAAGGCTCAGTTAGGGCACTTGAGGGCTACGAGGTAGCCAGGAATGATCTAAAGAGGGAGCTCAGAAGAGCCAGGAGGAGACATGAGAAGTTGTTGGTAGATAGGATCAGGGTAAACCCTAAGGCTTTCTATAGGTACTTAACGAATAAAAGAATGACGAAAGTAAGATTAGGCCCAATCAAGGATAGTAGTGGTAAGTTGTGTGTGGAGTCAGATGAGACAGGGGAAGCGCTAAATGAATATTTTTCAACAGTATTCACTCTAGAAAACGACAATGTTGTCGAGGAGAACACTGAGATACAGGCTACTAGACTAGGTGGGATTGAGGTTCACAAGGAAGAGGTATTAGAAATCCTTCAGAGGGTGAAGATAGATAAGTCCCCTGGGCCGGATGGGGTTTATCCTCGGATCCTCTGGGAAGCCAGGGAGGAGATTGCCAAGACTTTGGCATTGATCTTTAACTCGTCATTGTCTACAGGAATACTGCCAGATGACTGGAGGATAGCAAATGTGGTTCCCCTGTTCAAGAAGGGGAGTAGAGACAACCCTGGTAATTATAGACCAGTGAACCTTACCTCAGTTGTTGGTAAAGTGTTGGAAAAGGTTATAAGGGATAGGATTTATAATCATCTAGAAAAGAATAAATTGATTAGGGATAGTCAGCACAGTTTTGTGAAGGGAAGATCATGCCTCACAAACCTTATTGAGTTCTTTGAGAAGGTGACCAAACAGGTAGATGAGAGTAAACCGGTTGATGTGGTGTATATGGATTTCAGCAAGGCGTTCAATAAGGTTCCCCACAATAGGCTATTGTACAAAATGCAGAGGAATGGAATTGTGGGAGATATAGCAGTTTGGATTGGAAATTGGCTTGCTGAAAGAAGACAGAGGGTGGTAGTTGATGGGAAATGTTCATCCTGGAGACCAGTTACTAGTGGTATACCGCAAGGGTCGGTGTTGGGTCCATTGCTGTTTGTCATTTTTATAAATGACCTGGATGAGGGCGTAGAAGGATGGGTTAGTAAATTTGCAGATGACACTAAGGTTGGTGGAGTTGTGGATAGTGACGAAGGATGCTGTAGGTTGCAGAGAGACATAGATAAGCTGCAGAGCTGGGCTGAGAGGTGGCAAATGGAGTTTAATGCAGACAAGTGTGAGGTGATGCACTTTGGTAGGAGTAACCAGAAGGCAAAGTACAGGGCTAATGGTAAGATTCTTAGTAGTGTAGATGAGCAGAGAGATCTCGGTGTCCATGTACACAGATCCTTGAAAGTTGCCACCCAGGTTGACAGGGCTGTTAAGAAGGCATACAGTGTTTTAGCTTTTATTAAAAGAGGGTCGAGTTCCAGAACCAAGAGGTTATGGTGAAGCTGTACAAAACTCTGGTGTGGCCACACTTGGAGTATTGTGTACAGTTCTGGTCACCTCATTATAAGAAAGATGTGGAATCTTTGGAAAGGGTGCAGAGGAGATTTACTAGGATGTTACCTGGTATGGAGGGAAGGTCTTACGAGGAAAGGCTGAGGGACTTGAGGCTGTTTTCATTAGAGAGAAGAAGGTCGAGAGGTGACTTAATTGAAACATATAAAATAATCGGAGGGTTAGATAGTTTGGATAGGGAGAGCCTTTTTCCTAGGATGGTGATGGTGAGCACAAGGGGTCATAGCTTTAAATTGAGGGGTGAAAGATATAGGACAGATGTCAGAGGTAGTTTCTTTACTCAGAGAGTAGGAAGGGAATGGAACGCTTTGCCTGCAACGGTAGTAGATTCGCCAACTTTAGGTACATTTAAGTCGTCATTGGATAAGCATATGGACGTGCATGGAATAGTGTAGGTTAGTTGGGCTTGAGATCGGTATGACAGGTCAGCACAACATCGAGGGCCGAAGGGCCTGTACTGTGCTGTAACGTTCTATGTTCTATGCTCTAAAATAGACTGTTGAAGTACCTGTAGCTATATAAAGAGGTAAAGATTATCTAAGACAAATGTGGGCCTAATGCAGGCAGGGACAGAAGAAGTTATAACAGGGAATAAGAAAGGAAAGAAAACATACTGAGAAGCTGAACAAATACTTAGTACTTGTCTTTACGCAGAAAAATTACAGAACAAAGTAACAAGCGTGAGTGAAGAAACAAAAGAACTTAGTATTTGTAAAAACATGGTACTGGAGACATTAATGGGGCTCAAATGTCATACATCTCCTGGACCTGATGGCTGACAACAAAACTTTTAAACTACCTTTAACACTGAAAAAAATCTCTAAGAAACTTCACAGAAACACAATCATAAATAAACAACAGTCGTGCCAAAGGAACTATTGCGCATGCGCGCGACATTGGCTCCATCTGTTGGTGGGGTTGGCCACAAGTGAAGCTGAGTTATGTTGTAGACTTATGTTGAGAAGGCCACATATTCAGGGCACATAACAGGTACATGGCCTAAGACATCATGAATTGAGCATGCATACACAAGTATAAAATACCCATTTGAGCTTTTAAGAACAGATTCCATCACCTACATGCTTTTCCATTATATGTTATCTCCCCAGGTTATAATGGTGAACATGTGAGTTTACTATAATTGTGCTTACCCAGAAGCTCTTTCAAACATCGTCCCAATTTTCAGGTGCACACAGCTTTCCCCCACCACCACCCAGCGTCACCCATACAAATGCAAGCTGGTAAAATTGTTCTTGTCTTGTTGGTATAATCAACATTTCCACCTTGTCATCGCTTTGTAGGTTTAAACTCGCTTACTATTAGAATAGATGAGGAGGCACAGAAAGAAGAGAGCTATAGGAGGCAAGGAGGGTTTAGTTTTATTCTTTTATGCGATGTGGTTAAATCAGCATTTGTTGTCCATCCCCAATTCCCTGGAAAAAGTGCTGGAAGCTGCCATCTTGAACCAGAACATATAGGGACGCCCACAGCGCGGTTAGAGAGAGAATTGCAGGATTTTTAACCTATTGTCGCTGAAGTCACTGAAGTATAGTTCCTCGTCATGATGGTATACGACTTGCAGGGGAGCTTGCCAAAGGTGGTGTTTCCATGTATCTGCTGCCCTTGTCCTTCCAATGGTGGAGGTAAAAGAATTGAAAGGTACTGCCCAAGAACCTTGGTATGTTGCTGTAGTGCATCGTGTAGATAGTGGATCATCATGAGTGGTAACAATTAGCTCACATGCAAGTACCTATCCCTGGTGAGTGTGTTGGCTTTGACTGTCTTGCTTTGGGATAACTTAACACCTTTGGTCCTCGTATAGCACAGTCTTAACCATAGAAATGAAGGTACCATGGGACTCAGTGTTTACAGGTCTATCTCTCACCACATATTCACAGAAGATACTTGTTCAGAGGTGGTCAATGGGCTGACCGAACCTCCAGTCAGCAAGTAACTGAGGTATTTTTCTGTCAAGTTGATCAGTGAGACAGTGGAGGAAAGGCAGATAGAATTTAGTTTTTACCGATCGCTGACTTCCTCTAAATGTCAATTGGGTATTGGGCATGTAGGAAGTTTAAAACATACCTGCCCAGAACTTTTTCCAGTGACTCCAATGTAAACCTGTAGAGTATTTTCAAGAAGCTGAGATATGTACTTAAAGCATTGAGAAGTCTCTTGAATGTAAACACATCATGGTCCTGTCAAATTAATCAAATTGAATGTCATTTTAACAAGGGCCTAAAGTTAATATCCAGTGCAAAGTGGGAAGAGGCCAAATAAGTAAGTGTAAAATGTCTTTAACAGACTAATTCAGAATCACACTTATGAAAACTTATTAATGTCCATCTACTTCCCCTTGAAACTGTATATATCACCCCTTGCCCCACTTTCTCACAAGGCTACTCAGCTTTCATTGAGACCATTGTAGGTAGACAAGCTCAATCACATCTGCACTTGAGCTTTGCCACCAGGCAGCAGTTCAAAGTGGGCAGGGTTCATTGGCTCAATTGCACTAACAAGGACACTGAAGGCAAGGAAATTCGGGAGCAGGCTTGTAGTTATGAGAAGTATCAAGGTGCTGAGAATATGAAGCGAAGGCGATGGCCAGAGGGACTGCACCTCAGCACACATCCTCTGCACTGCAGGAGAACAGAGTGCAGGAGCAGAGGTGGTGCTTTAAAAACGCCTGCCAGCTTTGATTCCAAACTTAGTGATCTGCTAAAGCATTTGTCAGCGTGGCCAGAAGCTTTTTTATTGCAGGAACCTGGGAGTTTTCAGGGAGATGTCACTCAGTACATGTGGGACAGAATGGGAGGCCACAGGACGCATAAAGCCCTGATTCACATTGGACTTTTTCTGACCTACTTTGGCCAACCCGAGCAGTAAGCTGCCCACTAAACCTGGGGTATGACTTTCAATCTCTTTTGGCAGTTTGGGCCTTCACTGCCATAAACTGAGGCTAGTTGGCATGTGTGGCATTCTTTGTCCCACCCTTAATGCCTGGGCATTTGTATCAATGATGTTGTGTGTGCTGTGGGACCAACCACCAGCTTGAAGTAGAATAATACCAATAATTCTCCTTTCTGGATTGGATCCAAGGACATGTTTGCTTCTCAGTGGTGCAGCATAAGCGATTTAATGCGGCACAAACAATGAAAGAGTCTTAACAAAAAGAGACACTAGTCTTATCAACAAGATGGAGCTTACTGATTCAAGTTACCTTGACTGGTGAGACATAACGACTAAGAGTACCAAGAGACATCTGCCCCCACTAGGAACGCAAGCTAGAATGCTGATTCAGTACCTCTGTAGGACTCTTGGGTGGAGCCAAGCACAGTCTCCAAGATTATCCCTGTCATCATTACCTTTTTGAGCAAGTAATTCATGTGGCGAAGAGCAATTCACGATCACTGGCCTTCTCTTCCTGATTGGCTCAAAGGCATTGACGCCTTCAGGCCATGAAATTAAAGAGTGGCGTTAAGGGTTAACTTCTAGCCTGCCCAAACAGCAGAGGGAGATGGGTGGCAGTCCCTCATACCGAGTATGTCAGGTAAGACAGAAGTAAGAAAGGGTGAAAGGGGCTAAGATGTGACGAAACCCTGCAACATCTCCTCCAGCATTAACACTCACCATGCCAAGACTCACCTGCACCAATGGTGGTCAGAGGTGAAAGGGTGCAAAGGGAGGTACAGCTTTCTGTTAGCCACTGCCTCCTGCTATAAACACATGACCTTCTCCTGCAACAGGAATAATAGTGTATTAGAAACTGTCAAGTAAGGTACATTGATTATTTTGCATATTATCGCCTTTTAGTCCCAAGGTTGTGTTGAAGATATGAGTTTTGGGGAAGTTGTGGGACTTACAAAAATGGTGAGAATAAGAGGTATACCGCACAGCAGTACAGTCAGAGGGGAGCAGCATAAAGTGTCCTATGAGTGATTCTAGGCATGTGGAGAAGTGGGGGAACGAAGTAACAGGAGGTAACTGAAGTGAGAAATCAGATTATGACCATGACACTTCCGGTCAAATCATTGAAATCTTCTCTGCATTACAGTCATGTCTCAGATAAGCTGGCGACATTGACCTTCTCAGTGACCTTTGCCCAGTGACAGAGGATACACTCCGGGAAAGGCTTTCTGCATCCTGCAGAAATCTGGATCAGGCCTCCTCCTGGAAAACAGCCTGCAATAGTTCTTCAAGCATTGCATTTGGCAATACAGGGACTCTCTCGTGCTTTCTGTAGCTACTTTATTCCTTTGAATTCACTTCAGTGCTGTCTGTAATTAGGAAGAACTACTCCTTTAAGAAGTGCTATGGGTTTTTAAGGAGCATTAGTTAAATCCTCCCTGTTAGTGTTATGTTGATTGTATTGTTAAGGTCAAAGATACAAAATATCTTTGGCTCATATAAAAAAAGACTGCTTGCAGCAGTCCCATGTAATTGTTAGCTGAGCTGGTTCACAGTGTGCCTGTAATTCTTCAATCTTTAGAGTCCAAAAGTCAGATTAGAACATCAGCACCATGGTCCTAACCTTTAACCATCTAATGTACAACGGGTTGGGCAGCGTGATGGAACCCCTTGTTTGCCTGCAAGGTGGCCATGGACAGGTACAGCAACAGACATTGAGGAGTCAGGTGTTGATTGTATTCCGCTTTTCTGCAGCTACATCCCCACCCAGTTGGTCCTCGAAAGAAAGCATGAGCATCTACTGCCATGCTTCAAATCTCGCTTGACAGTTGGCACCGTAGAGGTTGTGTGCATCATAAACCCCTAAAGTGACATTTCCATTTAAATTTTTACATTCTTTTTTGAGATTTTGATCTTAGTTGCTGTGTTCTTTTAAGGGACTGATACCCCTTTAAACTTGGTCTAATTTGGCTAATTGATGGACTTAAACTGCTATAAAAGGGGATTGCTGCCATCTGCAGGTAGTAAGGGCCCCTTGCAGGAGGGTCTCAATGTCACAGTTCTCATATTTACCAATTGGGGATTTGGCAGGTAATCGACAAGAAGGCAATATATTTAATGCTGCAATCTGAAAGTAATGCTGCCATCAAGAGAAAGATTCATATCGAGTTTCATAATTTGCCATCTAGCTTGGGATCCTACTAATACACCTACCTGGTCCATAACAAAATATACAAGTAGCAGATTAGTAATACTGCTAATATTGGCTGATTCATGATAATGAAGTGGGAGTATCAATTTTGCATGCTCTCTGTGACCATATGAATATATATACCAATGCTTGTTGACTGCACGTCTCCTATTTTCAGTTGCAATTGTACCTCCAAACCAATTTTAACATGTCAAAAGATGTACTGCATGTAATTTGAACATTTACGCATATTTGTTTTGTAAAGCTTTCTGAATTTGTTTCTAGCAGTAAACCTGGCTCATAACTTAATCCAAAAGACATCTTCCTGAGGATAATGTTTTCAACATTTAAAAGAAAACAAAACTATGTGACAAGCACAGCCAGAAATTGTTGGAAAAACTCAGCAGATTTGGCAACATCTGTGGAGAGAAAGCAGAGTTAACATTTCAGATCCAGAGAGCCTTTTACAGTGGCCCTACTGTCAGGCCTGGTAAGCTTTTCTGGCAATTTCTCAAGCTGTTGCCATACATGCTAAGTTTTTCTAATAATTTCTGTTTGTGTTTCTGATTTCCTGCATCCACAGTTCTTTGGGTTAATTTTTGTTTCTGATGAATACCCTGGATGACCGCAAGAACACACAAAGTTAGAGCAGGAATAGGCCATAACATGAGTTCCCTAACTGTAGATTTCCTGCGCCCGCACCCCCCCAAACTGAGGAAATATTTTCTACACTGTCGAGTCCCCCCGAATATTATAGATTTCAATAAGATTTCACCACCCATTCTTCTAAATTCCAATGGATAAAAGTTCAACCTGTCCAATGTTTCCTGATAAAATAATCCCTCTGTTACATATGCTATGGTGTGTCATGTTGCCTGCACTCTCTTTGTTGAACTAGCTCCAAAACAGGTGCCTGCAGTGAGAGTGAGAGTTTGCTC
Source organism: Stegostoma tigrinum (assembly GCF_030684315.1). Classification (NCBI taxonomy): domain Eukaryota; kingdom Metazoa; phylum Chordata; class Chondrichthyes; order Orectolobiformes; family Stegostomatidae; genus Stegostoma; species Stegostoma tigrinum. Next base: position 45,944,032 of record NC_081358.1, read on the forward strand.
ATGGTAGAGGCCACCTGACACTGACAAGCCAAGAAGCACATTTAGACAGCATTACATTTCTATGCCAAACATTACCTTTTCATCCAAAAACGTTTGTATGCCTTGTCATTTACGCTGTCAGTTAAACTCTTTGCCCACTATGATGTTTACTTAGCTCAGACAGTAGCACAATGGCAAATTTACCTTTATCCACAATGCACACAAACTGTTCTCATGCTATCAGTTCATTATTCTTGTCAGTATCTGGTTATGTATTGTATTTGTAGTCTTTCATATGTTTGTATTTGTAATCGTACACATGCAGGATTTTGCCTTTTTCTCCAAAGTGCGCTTGTTGGAATGATATGTTCTCTAGTTCACTTTCAAATTCACCTCAGCCTTCTCTGCTTTTCATGTTGGTACCTTAGAGACCACTCTCATTTAGTTGCATTTGCGTAGCTGACAACAAAATCTTAACTTTTTGTGAATTCCACATCAGTTTCCTGCAGTGGGGCCCTTTCTGAATTGTAGTGTTTTGTCATCTGTTCATCAGTCAATGTGGTGTGTGGAAGACTGTAAGTCTCTATGGCATGCTCACTGTTACTCGTCTAAGCTTGCAACTTGCCTCCACTCAAATGAGTGAATTTATCTCCATGTCTAATGTCTGGAATTCCATGTCTTCATTCCTCATTCCTTGAGCTCACAGACTAATTTGTCATCTTGTTAGTGTTCTGTCCCAGAGCCTCAACCTTATCTTCAAGAGTTTAAATTTTGGATTGTTGTCTGGTGTAACTTTACAGAGACCTGCGCAGATCATAATGTTGCAAGATGCACCAGTATCTATCTGGCACTTCATATTCACTTAATGTTCTCTTTCTGCTATCTACAGCACATTGATTACAACCCATGTTTCCTCTTTTTTTCACATTACTAACCCGCTTTTGTGGTGCAAATTGAATCGTCTGAATCTCCATCCAACTTTTCCGTAGCATCAATACTAGATTAATCAAAGTCATTACATAACATTTCCTGTGATCATGTTGTAGAGGTGCTGGTGTTGGACTGTGATGGACAAGGTCAAAAATCACACACACCAGGTTATAGTCCAACAGGTTTATTTAAAGACACAAGTGTTTGGAGTCTCACTCCTTCTTCAGCTGAACCTGGTGTTGTGTGATTTTCAACCATTTCCTGTGATAACAGTCATCTCTCTCGGCATTATGGATTGTTTGTCTTCTTCCTTGCTGAACACTTGCTTACAAAATGCCTGAACTTTTTGCAGTTAAAACATTGTTTTCCTTATGTTAGAAATGTTTTCTTGTGTATTACATGATGAACTCTGCAATTTGCAAGTTGTCCTTCTATACTGGTCATTTTGCTGGCCTTTCCACAGAAAATTGTTACTTTCCTCTTTCCTGTTGTGATTGAATCGTCTAAGCTATTCTGCAACATAATGGATTGGCCTGGGCTGTTCAGCTATATTGTGGATGTATTTGTCTGTTCTCCCATGTATGCATTGTGTCTGTTGATTAAAAAGCTCAGAGCTTCTGCGTATTTATAAGATTTTCAAGAGCCAGATTTTCTCACTTTTGCAGTTGTATTACTGTGAGCCTAAGACGATTCAGCCTTTGATGAGATCACCTTTCAAGTGCCCAAATTCACAGGATTTTGCATACTGTATTAATGCAGCTACATATTTAACACTAGATTTTTGGTGCTGTAATGTTGAACACACATTGTACATATGTTATATCAATTTTGGTTTAAAAGCATGCCTTCAAAGCTTTCAAACTTTCCGATTTTTTTTGTTTTGCTCAGTGAGGAGATTTGATGTGTATACACTTTGTAACTGTCTCTGTTCAATCGTGTGAAAATGTAGCTCTAGCTCATTAAGCAAATCTATTGTAATTTCATCAGTTTGCCTTTAAAAGCGGACAACTTTTGGTAGTATGGCGCACTGACCTCTACATCGGCGAGGCCAAATGCCAACTCTCCGACGCCTCCTCCTACCGCCCCCTTGATCATGACCCCACCCCCGAGTACCAAACCATCATCTCCAACACCATTCATGACCTCATCACTTCAGGGGACCTCCCACCCACAGCCTCCAACCTTATTATTCCCCAACCCCGCACGGCCCATTTCTATCTCCTTCCCAAAATCCACAAACCTGCCTGCCCTGGTCGACCCATTGTCTCAGCCTGTTCCTGCCCCACCGAACTCATCTCCACCTATCTGGACTCCATTTTCTCCCCTTTGGTCCAGGAACTCCCTACCTACGTCCGTGACACCACCCACGCCCTCCACCTCCTCCAGAACTTCCAATTCCCTGGCCCCCAACACCTCATTTTCACCATGGACGTCCAGTCCCTATACACCTGTATTCCGCATGCAGATGGCCTCAAGGCCCTCCACTTCTTCCTGTCCCGCAGGCCTGACCAATCCCACTCCACCAATACCCTCATCCACCTAGCCGAACTCATCCTCACCCTCAACAACGTCTCTTTCGATTCCTCCCACTTCCTACAGACAAAGGGGGTGGCCATGGGCACCCGCATGGGCCCCAGCTATGCCTGCCTCTTTGTAGGTTACGTGGAACAGTCCCTCTTCCGCACCTACACAGGCCCCAAACCCCACCTCTTCCCCCATTACATTGATGACTGTATTGGTGCCGCCTCTTGCTCCCAGAGGAGCTCGAACAGTTCATCCACTTCACCAACACCTTCCACCCCAACCTCAAGTTCACCTGGGCCATCTCCAACACATCCCTCACCTTCCTGGACCTCTCAGTCTCCATCTCAGGCAACCAGCTTGTAACTGATGTCCATTTCAAGCCCACCAACTCCCACAGCTACCTAGAATACACCTCCTCCCACCCACCCTCCTGCAAAAATTCCATCCCCTATTCCCAATTTCTCCCTCTCCACCGCATCTGCTCCCAGGATGAGGCATTCCACTCCCGCACATCCCAGATGTCCAAGTTCTTCAAGGACCGCAACTTTCCCCCCACAGTGGTCGAGAACGCCCTTGACCGTGTCTCCCGCATTTCCCGCAACACATCCCTCACAACCGCCCAAAGAGGACCTCCCTCGTTCTCACACCCCACCCCACCAACCTCGGGATACAACGCATCATCCTCCGACACTTCCGCCATCTACAATCTGACCACACCACCCAAGACATTTTTCCATCCCCACCCTTGTCTGCTTTCCGGAGACGACTCCCTTGTTCACTCCACACTGCCCTCTAACCCCACCACACCCGGCACCTTCCCCTGCAACCGCAGGAAGTGCTACACTTGCTCCCACACCTCCTCCCTCACCCCTATCCCAGGCCCCAAGATGACTTTCCATATTAAGCAGAGGTTCACCTGCACATCTGCCAATGTGGTATACTGTATCCATTGTACCCGGTGTGGCTTCCTCTACATTGGGGAAACCAAGCGGAGGCTTGGGGGCTGCTTTGCAGAACACCTCCACAAACAACAAAGCACCTCCAAGTCACGAACCATTTCAACTCCCCCTCCCATTCTTTAGATGACATGTCCATCATGGGCCTCCTGCAGTGCCACAATGATGCCACCCGAAGGTTGCAGGAACAGCAACTCCTATTCCGCTTGGGAATCCTGCAGCCCAATGGTATCAATGTGGACTTCACCAGCTTCAAAATCTCCCCTTCTCCCACCGCATCCCAAAACCAGGCCAGCTCGTCCCCTCCCCCCACTGCATCACACAACCAGCCCAGCCTGTCTCTGCCTCCCTAACCTGTTCTTCCTCTCACCCATCCCTTCCTCCCACCCCAAGCCGCACCTCCATTTCCTACCTACTAACCTCATCCCACCACCTTGACCTGTCCGTCTTCCTTGGACTGACCTATCCCCTCCCTACCTCCCCACCTATACTCTCCTCTCCACCCATCTTCTTTTCTCTCCATCTTCGGTCCGCCTCCCCTTCCCTCCCTACTTATTCCAGAACCCTCACCCCATCTCCCTCTCTGATGAAGGGTCTAGGCTCGAAACGTCAGCTTTTGTGCTCCTGAGATGCTGCTTGGCCTGCTGTGTTCATCCAGCTTCAAACTTTATTATCTTGGATTCTCCAGCATCTGCAGTTCCCATTATCTCTGATACAACTTTTGGTTCTCTTTCTTTTCACCTTTCCTTTCAACCAGGGTCAGAGTGGAAAGGTTAAAGCCATTATGTGGCTCTGTTTCCTTTGTGCCTTTCCTGTGAATTTCTATGGCTTTTAGCCGCTTTCTGCAGTTTGAATCTCCCCCCACACTCCCATTCCATGACCAACCCTTCTTCTCATGTCCACCCCCTTTATCTAACACAGCCTGTCCATCTTCTCTCCCACTTCTCCGCCCCTCCCACCTCACTGACCAATCATCACCACTGCCTGCTTGTACTCACCTATCACCATCCCACCTAACTTCCCCAGCCCCACCTGTCCCCTCTATTTATACCTGAGCTCCCTTCTCCCTCCCCCATTTCTGAAGAAGGGTACTGACCCGAAATGTCAATTTTCCTACTCCTCTAATGCTGCCTGGTCTGCTGTGCTCTTCTAGCTCCACACTGTGTTATCTCTGACTCCAGCATCGGCAGTTCTTACTATCTCACCTTTTAGTAGCTGTACTGCTATACAGATTTCAACCTCATCTCCACTCTGACACCACGTTATGTGTTCCATGGAGTATCAGTTTGCCTGTACTCTCTCAGTGTTGAACTGTCTCATAGTAAAAGTCGCATGCCTACTACCTTCTTGTAATCACGTTAGTACAGTTTCTATCTATTCATCCCTGGAATAAGTCAAGTAAGCCCTCTCTGAAGTGCTTCTATTGCAATTATAAAGAGAACAAAATTACACAGAGCAGGATTTGGCCATTTTGAACTTTGAACCTGTTCCATCTTTTGAAAAGATCTGGTTGTGGTCTCAACCTCACGTTCCTGTCAGCTTATGGCTCCCTTGTCTATCAGAAATTTATTTAATGTACTCTTGAATAAATTCAACACGGTCTTCACTACCTTCTGAAGAAGAGAACTTCTCTGTGATGCTTGGAACATAATGTTATCCTTATTTAAATGAAGAGACCAAAACATTACACAGTACTGAGGGTTTAGTCTCAACAAAGGGCTGTAAAGCTGCGATGAAACTTGTCTCCTTTTATACTCTATTCATCTTGCAACAAACACAACATTGCACATTCCCACCCAATTCCTGGTTGTATGCCTGTACTAACTCTTTATGATTCTTGTACCTAAACAGTCAGATCCATCTCTACCTCTGAATTAGAGAACCACTCTTGGTTGAAATAGTAGTCTGCTTTGTAATTCTCCCTGCAAAGTGGACAAGTTCATATTTTCTCATATTATACTCCATATGCCAAATCTTTGCCATTCACTCAGCCTATCTACCTCCCTTTTCAGACTCTCTATCTTCTTTTGACAACTTGCTTTCCTTCTAATCTTTGTGTCGGAGCAACCTTAGCTACCATACATTCAGCCCCTACATCAGTAAATAGTGAGACCCTAACATTGCTCTTTGTGATACTTCACTAGTTACAGCCTGTTACTGCGCTAAAATTCCAGAAATTCAGGTTTAAATCCCACCATAGAAGATGGTGAAATATGAATCAGGAAAGGTTGTTCAATCCTACAAGGAAAATCATTGCGCCAATATGTAGATGAATTGTTCACGATATACTTCTGCCATCCTCTTGGATAGAGATTTAGGCAAATTAGCTTAAATAATGCAAAGACAAGAGAAAAAATGAATTCAAAGCCTTTCAGAAATATAGCAACACATAAAGGTACAGTCTGGTACTGGTGATAAACTAGGCGACTTTGATTTTAACAGAAGAGTTGCGGATCGAAATCTACAGTTGAATTTGTTGTACAGCAAAACTTAAAATTCTTTTCCAAACTGGTCAAGGTGTATTACAGAAAAGCTAAAGCAACTGAAGTGCAATAACATTCTACATTGTATGTAATCTTTAACTCAGAAGTAAAATTTTATTTGACACAAAATATGTATTTATTCTGGATGTGAGTTTGCTCGCTGAGCTGGAAGGTTAGTTTTCAGACGTTTCGTCACCATTCTAGGTAACATCATCAGTGAGCCTCCGACGAAGCACTGGTGTTATGTCCCGCTTTCTATTTATCTGCTTAGGTTTCCTTGGGTTTAAATAGAAAGAGGGGCATAACACCAGCGCTTCGTCGGAGGCTCACTGATGATGTTACCTTGAAGGGTGCCGAAACGTCTGAAAACTAACCTTCCAGCTCAGCGAGCAAACTCACATCCAGAACCTCAACCTGAGCTACAAATCTTCTCAAAACTCGCTATGTATTTATTCTTTTAAGATGAGGAATTGAATTTTAAATCAATTGTTTAAAAATTGGATTTATATAATGACAAAGAGATGTTCCAAAGCATTTTACAGATTATTAAATACTTTTAGATATACAGGCATGTTTCAATGCAAACATTTAAATGAATATTAAAAAGAAGAAAGACTGGAATTTATAGAAGACAAATTGTAAAGGCTAAAACTCACTTTATAGTCAATGTATTTTTGAAATGTAGTCACTCTTACAATGTAAAATTTCAGTGAGAAAGATGCTTTTAGAACAATAATATGCTTTAAGATTGGTCAAGTTTCAGAAACCAGTAATGGGCAACCAAAAAAGGGTTAAAAATATACTCTAGGAGTAATCTTTCTAGGAATAGGCTTTGAGATTGTAAAATGTTTTACAGTATCTAAAAAAGGAGAGTAGCTAAAGTAAATGTTGGTTCCTTGGAGACAGAGACAGAATAAATTATCATGAGACATTAAGATCATCACCACCTTCAAGGACATTTGGGATTATTAATAAATACTTGCCTTGCCAGCCACACTTTCATCTCACTATTGATTTTTTTTTAATTGTGCAATGAAACTTTTCTTCATTCAAAGGCAAATTGGGTACAGTTTACTACATCATCTAGAAGAAGCCCTCAGTTGAGAGAGGATCAAACCAATAATCTTTCTGACAGAAAAGCAAGAATGTGACCTATGGAACCACAATTAACATTCAACTCAGTTGCAATGAATTAATTGTTTCCTTCATTATACAACACCACAGTAGTATCATCTAAATGTTATAAGAGGAATGCAAATCATACAACACACATTCAGTGTATATTACTCTTACATTTATAGCAACAATGATATGATTTTGACACTGGAATTGCATTGCCACATTTGTATATTCACAAATCACATTTGAGGAATGAAGCATGTGGTGATTAAATTAGCATATCTTGCAATGTGACAGAAACAGGGATAAAACAGGAAATAATTTCAGAAAGCAGTTGAAGAAAATGATGGATGCCAGCAGCTGCAAACTTTCCAAGAGAGCTAAGTCATATTTATGTGAAGAAATGAGATATTGCAGTCTGACCTTATTCAAAATAAGAGCCAATGCTTGGATCATTTAGAAGATGAAGCTGTAGATGTTACTTTCATCTCAAGGACTGAAAGTGTTTCTCAATTTCAGTTTTGGTCAACTGATAACTTCAAAACAGAGATTGACTGATTTTTCTTTGAGGCCATTAAGATTTATGGAACTAAGACAAGTGGTTGGAATTACAATGTGTATCAGCCATCATCTGGTCACAAAGGGCTGAATAGCTTTCTCCTGTTCTTGTCATTTGTTTCTCTGCATTGTATAATGAGATAGCATTTATATAAATCTCATAGTTGAAGAAGTCTGAGCAAAAGTGACAAAATAGAGTTGAATTTCAAATATATTTTGAAAGAGAGAGGAACGTGAGTCTGAAACAAGATCCTTAAAACTAAATAAAAACAATTACATACAGACGAGGAGAGATATAATTATATGATTGGGTAAGCAGCCTCATACATTCAGCATAAAAATGGTCTATTAAAATCAGAAACACAATTTTTAAAAATCTATGGCTTTCGAGGAAAGTTAACAATAGTATTAATTAAAGAAGAAGCTTATGGTGCTATGAAGAATAGTAGTAAGCTTGAGAGTTGGTGGAACTTTAGAAATCAGTAATAGGTAACAGAAAAGTTGACAAAAAGGAAGGGGAGACATATGAAAGTAAACTGGCCTAGTGTATAACATCAAATTGTATAAAGCTTTACAATTAGTTAAAAAGGAGGACAGTAGCTAAAGTAAACATTGGTCCCTTAGATGCAGAGACTGAAGTAATTATCAAAGGAAATGAGGAACTAGCAGATATTGAACAAATGCTTTAGGAAAAATATTCCCAGGTCCATGGAGTTTTTTTTATCATGGGAGAAATGTACAAATTTGGGAAAATTACATTGAACCAACTTGGTGGTAACTTGTTATCTCAGCCTATCTTTCCTGTGGCAGACAAGGTGCAATGCTAGCTATCTGTGTGTCCATATCTGAACTCAATTGAAGTATTTAAGGGATCAGTTTTGAATTATTTTCCCAGCACAAGGTAATTTTGCCAGCGCTTCATTGACCTCCCATTATGTCACATGAGCAACTCGGAGAAGAAGCTGCACAGTAGAGGTTGGAAGCTATGTGAGCTTTTAAAACTTTTTAATGTTTACCAACAGTAAATGGCATGGCTGCTGCTTTCATGCTTTCTGATGTCAAAGATCACCTGAAGACTGATGTGTCCAATCCTGCAGGACTGATGGAGACCTTAGCTGCTCCCCTGATAATAATGGTGCTTTAGCAGCATTCCTACCACATCTATTGCTTGCCTCTCATCAGCGCTCCCACTGGTGACACTGTGAAGGCTGCTTCCTACCTCAGAAATCAGTCAGGCTGTATGCAGCTCCTGCCTCCAGTATCTGCCCATTTTCAGGACTTCAAACATTTACAGAATTGGTTCCTGCTGGGAAAGTTTTCCAGTGATGAGATGTGAAGCAAGCTGGCCTACCACCTCTGGTGATAAGAATTGAAACAAATAATATTTTGCCTGCCTCTGACTGGGGAGTCTGGAACATTGGGCACAGGCTCCTGAAAGGTGTGTAATTTATATTTTATAAGAGTTTGGATCTCAAGCTAGTTGCATGTGTATTTTTTCATTGTGAAGAGATTTAAAAATTAATTAGGACAGTCTTTCCAGAACTATGATTTTAAACCAATCTGTGATTCCTTGTGTGCTAATAGAAGGCTATTTACATTGTAAGGGTTTACAGCCAGCAGAGCAAACAATAGTCCATTAGTTTAATACGACAGGGTTTTTTAAAAATATTTAGTTCAAAAGCTTTTGCACAGTTCAAAGGTAATCTGACTGGGGGTGAGAAGCAAGAATAGTCTCACCTGGAGAAGGAAATAATGCAGAGCAGTGAAGGAAATAAGTTAACTCTGTGAAAAAGTATGGTTTATAAAACTTTAAGACTAAGAGTGTTTGAATGGAAATATGCAGATTATTAAAGGACTGGGGTAGTCTAAGATCTTAGGTTATGAATGGTCAAGAAGAAAAAGTCTCACAATTCATAGGATCAGAACTGGGAAGAAGTAGTCAAACCTATAGACTTGACAGGAGGAAATTTCTGTGGTTATTGATTAAAGGTAAAGTGATCATTTTGGAGAGGAGATGGGATTTTGTTTTGCCATGTGCTTTGCAATCTTTCAATTTGTGCTTTGCGGACAGCTGAGTTTGTTTTAGTTTTATTGCTTTTTATTAATAAAATTCTGTTTTATTGTTAAAACCAAATCTGCAGGCTTGAGAAATTATGTTTCAGTGATGTGGAAAAAAAAGGTAAAAATCACATTTTGTTTCTGTCATGGGGAATGTATTCTGAGACTTGACTTATCCAGTAATAACATCAGCTAGGATGATAACAAAATGACGTGAATTCTGAAGAAGGTCACTAGACCCAAAACATTAACTCCAATTTCTCTCCACAGATGCTGCCAGATCTGCTGAGCTTTTCCAGCAATTTCTGTTTTTGTTTGTGAGGTGAAATTTATTCACTCAGACAGTTGTAAATGTTTGGAATTCCCCAGAGATCTATTGATACTCCAGCATTAGGTGTTTCCCAGGCTGATATGAACAGAGTTTTGGTCTCTCCATCAATCAAGAACCATGGGGAGTGAACAGAAAAGTAGAATTGAGGAAGAAGGTCAGCCATGATGTCACAGAATGGTAGAGCATGTTCAATTGGTGAAAGGTCTACTACCACTTCTGTTACTTGTGTGCTTCTGCTCTTCGATTCCTGCATTCGAAACTGTTCGATATCGGCTTGATATGCAACTCCTAAAAAGTACAGAACCTCGTTCTAATTCAACAAGGGATAAGACAAACCAAAACCTAAGATAATTAAAAGAACAATTGTATCCCTTTCTGCATTAGATTCCATTCCATGAGTTAGGCTTACAGCACTTGACACCAGTAGGGACAGATGCTCAGAACAAATCTTTCTCCTGTGCTTCCGATAACGTGACCATATTGAAGTAAAAGTGAAGTGACGACAGATTATGCATCTAAATTTGCAGTCTTTTGTTTGACAGTTGAATTAATGCTCATATAAATTAATAACTCAGATTTGGAATTAATCTTGTTTCCCCTTCTCCACACCAAAAATATTGCTTCAAGTTTGAGTAGTTATTAGAGAAAAAGCAGTTCTTAGATGGAGAAACAGGTGTCCCACGTCATAAGGAAAGTTAGTCCTTCTCCGAACACTCTCTGAGGTTGAGCTAAACTGTTACCAGCACAAGCATGCTCATTCTCATTGAGCTTCCTCTAAATACTGCATCACCACAGTAACCTAATTCCACCTCCGTAACATTGCATGTGCCTGCCCAGTCTTTAATTTATCAGCTGCCTGAAACCCTCATCCATTCCTTTCTTACTTCTAGAATTAATTATTCCAGATCTGGCCTCCTACCTTACCCCTTTTGTAAACTTTAGCTCATCCAGCCCCTTATCCTGACTCCAATCAAATCCTGTTTTGCAACCCAACCTGATTTTAAATTCCTGACCATTGACTGGTTAGGATATAAACTCTGCAATTCCCTCTGTCAAAACCCATTGTACATCTAGTTTTCCACCTTTAAGATGTTCCTTAAACCCTTTTTCTTTAACAATGCTTTCAGTCATTTGTCCTAGTATCTCCTTTTATAGCTCGGTGCCAAATTTTGCTTGATAACATTGCAGTGAAGTGCTTTGGGATGTCTCACTATATTAAAGGTGTCATGTAAATGCTGTATAATTCATGATGTTGTTCTTGTTCTTGAGCTAAGCATAATAATGTCAATTAAAATATTCTGCTCAGAAGTTTCAGTCCAAAAAGCATCTGCCATTAGGTATGT